>NC_066579.1:121731692-122094192 GCF_024323335.1 Lathyrus oleraceus
CTTCTTCAGATCCTTGTATTTGTCCAGAAGACTCTGATACTTTTCCAGAACTTCTGATAAATTAGATTCAAGCTCAGAACGAGATAGTTCAGAAAATACCTCTTCAGAATTTGACTCAGATTCTGACTTTGAATGAATAGTTTATGCATGAGCTTCTTGTCATACCCCAAAAAATTTCCTACCTTTACCATTTTTGTCTGGCTTATTGCGCACTGCATCTGCATATCCACATGACCTAATCATCCATCATAACATATTCGTTTACAATTGTATTTTTAAATAAACATCATTGATTGAAAGTTTTTGCTAATTATGATACAAATATGATTTTGGCATAAAAATAATGTTTGGTTCATTCCTTATGGATCAATTCACGTGTGTAAGACCCCAATTTTGACCCTAAGATCCCTCATGTTATCTCATCATATGCATTAGCATTGGGATCACACCTTGGCATCCTCCTTACCCCTTATTCACTGGGTTTGCATTGGGAGAGATCACCAAGCATATTTTGATTATATCATACTTTTTATTTCATTATTTACTAACCAAAATACCAAAAATATGTCAATGTATAGTTTGTTGCTTTTGTAGGTAGTGTGTATGCTCACCTATGTTCCATCAAGCTCATATCTAGGGTTTGAGATCCCAATGCAAGGAGACTAATCAATAAATGGTTCACATTGGTTCTATAAATCATATATGGATCCCTATGGTCTTTACATATCATTTTGATCAAAAATTCATCAAGAGTTTGAAGTCTGTTTGCCTTAGAAACCCTAATTCATCTGGGTGTCTTTCGTGACTTCCTCAACAAGTTTCTTCATCAATTGATCAAATATTTCAAGGGATACTTAATATTACATCATCTTACACATATATGATCCTCCATGAGTCCCAAATATCAAGATAATGTCAAGCTAGTAAGTTGGTTCATGATGGTTGACCAGAGAAAAGTCAACTCGTCAAAACTGGGGTTCCCTAGACCCTATCTCCTACAATTTTTGTCATATGAAAATTATTCCAAGATAAAAGTTACTCAAAATGACATTCCAAACAACTTTCATGTTTAAGTCAATATCTAGTTTTTCTCGTAAAGTCATTTTTTATGGTGAAAGATTATAGGTCATTTTGTCAGAACCCTGGTTAGGAGGTCAACTTCCTAAGACCATAACTTGCTCAATTTTTATGATATTAAAGCCATTCAAATTCCATGATCAAATTAAAGATGTATAATTCAACTTTTATGTTTGGAGTAAGTTCAAATTCAACTTGAAAATGCATGTGCCAAGAGGAAACATTATATGTCATTTTAGGCCATTACCATTGAACAAGTGATTTTCCTCAACTTCTAAAATGCATAACTCCTTCATGCCAAATCCAAATGAGGTCGAATTTATGACCAAATTGAATAGGTTTGAAAGATATACAACTTTGATGAAGTAACTTTTCCATTTGAAGTCCATAGAAAATGTTATTCAAGGTGGAAGAAGTGAACATTTGACTTGGTACTTAGAAAATTTTCAAATATGTTTGATTTCCCAAACTTCCACCTCAAAATGCATCATGATCCAAGCTTCAAATGGAAAAGTGTTCAACATTAAAGTTGTTCTCCTTGAACTCACCTTTCCAAAATGTCTAAAATCATCTCATTTGGATCAATATTGAAGAAATTGCGCATGGGTGCAATATGTGGTACCATTTGGAAGGATTTCATGATCAAACTCATTTCAACATTGCATAGCTTAATGCAACACTTTCAGCATGACCTATGCATGATTTTGGACCTTTTTAAATGATTATTTGGGCTTTGAACACGCCCATGCTAGCTCATGAAGGAAGTTGCTAATTTTGAACATTCAAATGAAAGTGTGTGAAAAGCATATGCATTGGCTATAAATAGAGAAGCAATGTGATCAGAACTTCATCAACACCTTGCCCAAGCTTTGCCAGATTAATCCAAACCCTCCATTTCATAGAATTCTTGAAGGTTTCATTTGAAATCGAGCTTGAACTTCATCTTCTGTTTGGAAGTTTAAACTCCAAGAATTCATTGCCTTCTTCATCTCAATTGGTTTCTACAAACAAGAGGAAGAGAAAGCAAGTAAATTCAGATCAAGATCAAGTAAATTTGAAGCAACTCGAATGTGATTTTTCAGAAACTTCATCTCTTCAATTCTCTCTCAATTCTTCACCATTCTTTGTGATTTTTGATTGGTTGAAGTCCTACCAATATAGGCAACAAGATTGAGTTGCTTTGAGGTCAAATCAAAGCAACTCAATTCATGATCCTCAAAATTCAAATCTCTGTATCTTTTTATATATTTGGAATTGGAGAAAATTGAGGCCAGATTCGTGATCCTCAGCATTTTCTCTTTAAAATAGTGTCCTTGTTTGTCATTTTCCATTGAAATGAAGTCGAACCAGTCTGATGGAGGTTACCAGAGAAGATGACCGGAGCCCTAGCTCCGGTGGTGTGTTGTCATGCTTCCTGACCATCTGATCAAGTTGAAATGTTATAATCTAGACCGTTCCATTTGATTACCACGTGTACATTTGTTTGACCAAGGTCCACCATCGAACACGCGCGCGTGGCCATCATATCTGCCACCTCAATTAATGAAGGATATCTTAAGCCCTTGTTTTTCTATTTTAATTTTAATTTTTGATTTTATGTTTAATCCTTTTATTTTGTTTAATTCATAATAATTTCATTTTTAATCCAAAAAATATGGTACTTTCACCAAAAATCTTTAAATATTTTCCTTTTTCGTTTTCTGAATTAAAATTGTTTTTTTGATTAATTTTGATAGTTTTCATGAATTAATTGTTTTTGTGCATATTTTTAATTATTTAAAAATACTTCTGACTTTTCAAAAATCATGAAATTTTTTGTCTAAGGTCCTTTGACCTTGTTTAACCTAGGATAAATCTCTTGGCCATTTATTTGGTGTTTTGAAGAGATTTTAGGTTTTGACCAAATTAAATTGAATTTAAATGCATTTTTTATTTGATTTTTAATTGATTAATTGTGTAAAAATTATGTCGAGCCATTTTTATGGTCTTTTGATGTTTGACTATTTGTTTGGGCCTTGGTCAAGGTTGATTTGACTTTTGTTGGATTAAAATCATTGAATATAGGGGATTGATAAAATGTATATTTCATCTCCCAAAATGAATGAATGATTTTAATTTTATAAAATTCCTCCCATGACCAATTTGTGTTCTCTCATATCCCCTCCCTCTTCATCTCCATTCCCATTCTCTCCCATCCCTCTCATTGACCAATGAAATCTCAAGATCCTAAGGCTAATTTGTTCATCAATAAACTTGTGTTAGATGGACCAATACAAGTATGTATGAGATAGGTCCATCCATTTTGATCTTTTGTTTTAGTGCGTGGTGTGTTTTAGGAGTTTGGTTCATTAGACCAAATCTCTAACATGCATTATCACCTAAATTTTTATTGCCCGACCTCAGATAGTTGTGACTTCTACATAAGTCCAATTACGATTGCTTAACATAGAGCTAAATTTTGACCCTAAAGGCATAGTAGTCTAGTAAGGGAGATTGTAAGTCTCCAATCTTTCATGGCATTGTATGGAAACTTGGCCTTTTTTCCTTCCTTTGGAAGATGTCCTGGTTCAAGGATCCATGCTTGCGAATAGATGTTTGAGTGTTCTCCAAAAACTTAATTAATTAAAAAGTAAAACACCACCAACATATAATTAACCTTGACTAACATTTGACTAACTCGTATTAACTTTGATTTACTTTCAAGCCATTTAATTTATGCAATTTAATTTCTAGTCCTTTACCATTCATTTTCCATTTACATATCATTTAACTTGTTTATGTTTATGTCATTTTCACTTTGCTCATTTGAGCCATATATTGTGATTGTATATATTTGTTTGTGAATTTTGTTTGTGCTTGTGGTCTTAGGACCTTAAAAGACCTAATAAACAACACAAACCCTAAAAATGTTTGTGTGGACTGTTGGGTTTGATCTGAACTTTTGGACTTAGGACTATGCAACATTCCATATGCAAAAGGACTTGGCCAATGCCAACATTTCTGAGACCAAGTTATTGTAATTTGAGCCTTCATCCGATGCAAGTATTGAGATCCATTTGAATTCATTTGCTACATGGTCTTGATGCAACTGTTATTTTAACCTCATGCCTAATGCTTTATTCTGAGTTAATCAAGGAGTATTTCATCTGATACATGATAAGACAGAGAAGACTGCTAGCTATGGGATTTGCTTGCTTGGATGTGGCCATCTTTATTTGATGCCTTGATCCCCATGATGCTTAATACTAATAATTGCTTGCTAATTATTGTTTGATTCAAAGTCCAAAGGGAAAATGGGTTTTCTATATGACATTCTTGTCTGTTGGATTGTATCCCATTTGTCAGATCTTTTCAACTCTTAACTTTTAATTTTATGCTTAGGGTAGCCTATTCATCTTCTCCCACTTCTTAAATTTCAAAATCTCTCCCCCTTTTTAAAAACCTTCTTTGCTTGTAATTTTGAAACTTAAACCTTATTTCAAATTAGAAACTTTGGCCTTATGCCATTGCATTTTTAAACTCTTTTCTTTAATCAAATTTGTGAATGAACTTAACCATATTGACTTAAAATTTCAAAAGACAAAAAGAACTAACACTCATTCAAACCTTTTGGCTCTTTGTGCCCCTTTTTAACTTAAATTTTGATTAAAAGTGACCCACTCATTTTAAATTTGATACCACGAACTACGAGGTTTTGATCCATCATTTTTATGTTGGTACGTAGGCACAAGTCCGAAGGTCTTGTCAAACATAAAATTATAATCAATGAATTCTTTTCTCATCCCCACATTCTATTTATCTCAAACATCATTTTATACCAAACACACATACACACATAAAAAAGGGCTCCCTATGAGTACCTATGACACTTTGGATACTAACACCTCCCCTCTGTGTAACCAACCCCATTACCTGTAATCTCTGGCATTTTATTAGTTTTGATTTGAAAACTTCTTATCTTTGGGTTTCGTTCGTACTTTCCCCTTTTCCTTTGGAAACAATAAAAGCGCGGTGGCGACTCTAATTTTATTGATATTAAGTTTATCCATAACTTGATGGTCATGAATTTACTGCTACAACGTGGAACTCTAATCTTTGGTATATGTCGGTATTTGTATTGACTACATCATGGCATTGGATATTGAGGTTACTGTGGGCTATCCCGGTCTTTTATTTGTTTGATTCATGACACAATAATTCATTCAAGTTGTAACACCTCAAAATTTGCCCTCCTCTCTTGGGACTAAGCTTAACATTGTGCATATCATTTTAGGTCATTAGGCATTGCATATTGCATATCATGTGGTTACATTGTGCAAGTCATCCTCTCAAGTCTTGATCAGAAGATGAGGAAGTCAGAGTGCAAGCTTAGGGTTTATTGACTGATCATTGGCCATCTGAGGATTGGGCAGTGAATTAGGGTTTCATGATTCTCCAAGGATATTGGATTTCATCTTGATTGCAGTGATATATCATCATCATCATGGTTGGTTATCATCAGAAGAATCAAGTGTTGAAGCAGATTCCTTGAGATTAGGGTTTTGACCACTGGTCAACCCTAATCAATTGCATTGGGCCAATCAGGGCTGGATCAGGAGATGGGGTTCATGTTGGTTATGGGGTTCATTTTGTGATTATATTGTGCTAATTGAGGCTAGGGTTTCACCCTTGAGCCATTTCAGTTGAAGATTGGGGCTCAGATTGATCTATGCATTGCCTGATTCATCTGTCAGTTGAAAAGTCAACTGGGGTCAACTGTACATGATCTGATGGATTTGGAGGTGGAAATGAGTTGGATACACTTCATTCATGTTGGAACAAGTGTTATATGACATCTCAAAGCTTAAGAATGAAGAAAATCAAGTCAGGACAAAAACTGCCAAAAATAGAAAGTGACTTGTAATTGAAGTTTCCAAAAATGGAAAGTTTTTGACCTCAAAGTCACGTGTCCAAGGAAGCTTCAAATGAAAAATTGTTCAACATGAAAGTTGTAGATCTTGTTCTCACCTTTCCAAAAAGTCCAAGAACTTGAGATTCCCATGTATGGTTGGAAAGTTATGGCTCAGTGAAATTCAAAAATGACCCATAATCAGGAGGCCATAACTTCCACATGGTTTGTCCAAATTGCAAGTTCTTTATATGCACAAACTCCATTTGACATGTACTTTCATGGTGCATAATTGGATTTTTCCAAAAGTGGTCAATGCAAAAAGTCAATTTTCAACTGGACAGTTAAATTGGACCAAGGGCAAAATTGTCCAACTTTCAAAATAATTGGAATTTTTGAGTGGGGATTTTTGCAACACCTCATGAATGGTATTTGAAATGTGTTGGAATCATCACTTCATGCCTAAGGCTTGTAATTTGAGATTGGCTTGTGAAATGGAATGGTTAAATTTGGACATAAACCATACACATGTGAAAATGCAAATTACACATCCAATGAGAGTGAGGCAAGTGGCAATAGCTCACACATGGCATTTGGAAGTTGTGTGAGCTGTCAAACAGGTGGCATGGGCTGGCATGTGGAAATTACATTTTTACCCTCTCTTGAAAATTTCCATTTCACTTAACAATTCCAATTTGGTTAATGACATGATTAATCATGGTTTAAGCTCACATATATATTCTTAATCACTCTCTAAACATAACAGAAAATTGCATTCCCCAAGATTGGATCAAAAACCTCTCAAATTCATCAAAATCTCAAGAACACTCCAAAACCAAAAACTCATCAATCTTCCTCAATCCTGGATCAAACTTCGAAATTCTTTTTGCCTTCAACTTCTCTCATCTTTTTCTCCATCTGTTTGAGCTGTTTGGAAGGAATAGAGTGTGAAATCGCAACTGTTGCATATGCATCATCCATGGTGAATTGAAGAGTTTGAGCACTAGAAGCGAAGTCAGTCGAATCCAAGCTGTGCATCTTATTTACACAAGCATATAGTGCATCTGTTTCGTGGAATTTAGCTTTGAAAACTCCAGTTCTCCCTCTGCCATGGCCAGGTATGTATAAACTCGAATGTCACGATTTGTTTGATGGTTATAGGCTTTGTGTAGTGCATTTCACGTAGAGTATGATGATAGTTGTAGTTTAGCAAATGATGAACCATAGGAGGAGAAATCTGGATTTGAAGTTTCAATGTCAAACCCTAACTCGTTCGATCTGAAAGTTTTAGGAATTGTTAGGATAAATCGAGTTCATATTCGTGATCTACAGGTTCATACGGTTCTAACGGCTATCTATTTGCTAGTTTTGGTGATGATTTGAGAAATTCGTGTTCTTCGTGTGCTGGAGGTAGGGGATGAAGTCCTTGGCGCAAAACACTGTTCAATCCGTTTTTCCATTTGAAAATTCAAATGAAGTGTTTCCCTCCCCCGCGCGCAAATAATTACCATTCTGCCACTGGATATTCTATTTAATTTAATTAATTCATTAAAATTCTAAAAAATCATTAGTACATTAAAAAATTCATAAAAAATTGTAGAAAAATCAGAAAAATATGAGGATTGTTTCTTTGACTTTGTTGTTGACTCTAGGATATTTTTGACCTATTGGTCAAAGTTGTGCATGGTAGAAATATTATTTGACCTAGGTTTGTTTCACATGTGCTCAAAATTGATACATTTTACCATTTGGTTCATGAAATGCTCATAATGTTAGATAAATTCTTGAAATTTTTTGTGATGATTGTTGACTGGATGCTGTTTATTTCCATGTAAATTTCATGAATTTTTGATGCCTGATCATTGAGTTATGAACTTTGGAACTTAGGTGTGACAATTTGTGTCACACCTCTTGATGTCAATTTGCTGGATTTAATTGAGTGGTCTATACTTGTTAGAATGAAATGAAATTTTGCATGATGGTTGATTAACATGTTAGGATGCTATGTGAATTTTTGTGGAATTTTACATTGCATTTTCAAATTGATTGTGATTTTTCATCTCTGTTGGTCAAATATGCAAGTCCATGTGGTACATGTTTGTAATTTTGATGTGAAATGCTCATATGGTATTGGATAATCATGAAATTTGATATGCTTGTAATAGACACATAATGTGACATCCCTGTTTTGGTCTCATCCATTTCTTTTTTTGTTTTCATTGAGTTATGAATTTTTGAAGTGGATGTATGTGTTGATGTTGTGATTTGGAGCCTATAATTGTGTCTGTTTTTGTTGATTTTCATTGACATGGTTCCATTTGCCCAATTAAGCTGAAATTTGGTGTGCCATCCCTGGATTAGGTCCTGTTTAGGTGTAATTTATTTGAGAATTTTTGGAAGTGTTTTGATGTGGATTTGAATGCAATAGTTCTGTTTGCATGTTTGAGGCTTCATTTGGACCAATGTGGATTGTTTTGTGCATAACATGAGCATGATGAATGATATAAACATGAGACCAAGTGTGTTTGCTCTTGTTTGACATTAATTTGACTTTGGTTGGTGAATACCTTGCTGTTTAGGAATTTTTCTTGCCTTTGGACCCTAGGCTTAGCCTAGTGGTCTTGTTGCTAATATTTGCTTGATTTTTCAGGATCAAAAGCATAATGCACATGGAGAATGAATCAAGTTAAATGCAATTGATGTTGTTTGATGTTTGTACACTAACATAACATTGTTTTGTAGGTTGTGAAGTTTGGGATTGAACTTTGAGCTTGCTTTGTTGTGCATTGATCTGTATAGATTAACTGATCAAACTTTTGCTGTTTAGTTTTGTCTGTCTGAGTACTAACTGTGTTTGACTGTTTCCAGGTACTTTTAGTTGCTCAGTTCCTTGTGAACTTTTGCTTTGCTTTGCTTAAGCAACTTGCATTGAGGTAGGTCCTCTTGACTTCATGTAGTCTGGAGACCCGGCTGTTACCGGGCCGGGCAAATAAATGTCTGAAGTCCTCCTTAAGAGGCAATGATTGTGGTTGTTTATTTTTCGTGCCAAGCAGGTGAAAGTCCTTTAAATAAGGCAATTGGTGGAAGGTAGGGGTATGCAGTCTACCCCCCACTATTCAGTTGAGTCTTCTCCTTGCTCCCATTACATGGTTGTAGCATTGAGATCAAAAGCCCAAGATCCTGTGCAGTGCACATTGTGTCAGAGTCTCTGAGTATAGAAGGGTTCCCCCATTCTGGACCCATGCTCATTTGTCAGAAGCTCTCCCTGGTTAGGGATAAGAGCTGTGAGGTCTGATCCTCACTTCATCCTCTCATCTGCTTCACCTTAGCCTCGTAATGGCAAGGTTAAGAGCAAACCCAGCCCGTACAGACGACTCGCTTCGGCAGTCAAACCTATTGTGTGAGCCACTTGTTTGGTTATAGTGCGTGCTGTGTGGATATCTGTTTGAGATGCTTGTTCTCATTTGATGTATGCTTGAATTATGCTGTATGCTTGTGTGCTGGCTTCTTTCCTGGATAGGAATAGTTTGCTTATGCAAGTAGGATAGAAAATCGAACTTAGGGTAAACGATGCATGACAACACTAGGCTCGAGTCCAGCTTCCTAGTAGTGTGTCTTTCCCCGGTTTCTGGTTAGCAATTCAGTCCCTTTCAGGGGAACTACATCGCCCTGATCCTCGTGCCAGACGAGGTATGTAGGCAGGTGGTCGTGCGAGACCACTCCGGGCAACCTTTTTCTTTTTTGCGTGTATTTTGGCTCGGATGCCGACGTAAGTCCAGTAATTGGCTGTCGGGCTCCACGTTTGCCGTTTTTGTGTGTTTGGTTCGGATGCCGACGTAAGCCCAGTGATTGGCAGTCGGGCTCCCCGTTTGCCCCTTTGAGTGCGTTTTGGCTCGGATGCCGACATAAATCCATTGATTGGCAGTCGGGCTCCACGTTTTCCCTTTTGATTGTGTTTTGGTTCGGATGCCGACATAATTCCATCAAGTGGTTGTTGGGCTCCATGTTTGCCACCCTTGCTTGTTTGTGTTGTGTTGTTTGGCGTGCGTAAGCCGAACTACAGTGGCTCTGATTCTTGTTCCAGACAAGATATGTAGGCATAAGGTGCGACACCTTATCGAGCCCGTTTCTCCTAACCCCACCTGCGTTCCCTGTGTGTGTGTGTGTGATGTTTAGCAACCTATTCTTTATTCTAGGACGTGGATCCCGTCGAGTACGACGGACGTGAGGGGTGCTAATACCTTCCCCTCGCATAACCGACTCCCTTACCCTGTCTCTTTGGTCGCGAGACCATGTTCTTTCCAGGTTTCTCTGAGCGTTTCCTTTCCCTATCTTGGGATAAATAACGCACAGTGGCGGCTCTGTGTGTGTTTGTTTTCGAGCCTCGCCGGTTGTTTTTTCGCAGGATGCGACAGCTGGCGACTCTGCTGGGGACTCATGATGTAGACCTATGCTGGTCCATCGTCCCTAAGCGAGTCCTTCCTAGCGTTCTAGGATTAGTTTAGGTTGCTTGTGTTGTTGTATTTATTGCATTTATTATTCTAACCAGTGTATATGTATTTGCATTAAATGTTTGCATGCATCATACTATCATATTGTTGCCGTCCTCTATGCAGGTGGTTCCTCTGTTTGGGGTGGGTGTTCTGAGTGGGGCTAAAACCCAGGCCCGAGTGTACACCTAGGATTAGTGTGGTCTCGCGTCGCTCACATGTCGGTTGGGCATGATGTTGCGACGTGACATACCACAAGCCGGACGAGGTTCATCTGAGAAATGCTCTTCCAGTGGGATTTTCCACTTTGGTTGGGTTATCTCTTTTGGGCTGTTGACTCTGGTGACCGATCATTTCCCGGATCTTTGGTTTAGACGATCTCAGGAGAGCTACAATGGCACACCCGAAAGGGCAAACCCATTGAGTATCTCTGCCCGATTGTCGAGACTATTATCCGCCTTAGGGTGACCTGATTAGAATTTACCTGTGAGGGGAGGGTGTTTCTTTCAGATGCATGTTCAGATGGTGACTCAGATGGTGACTTTTTGTTCCAATGATCAGAGTCCTATTTATAAGTCGGATTTATGGCCGTTTATTGCCGTGACGCCGGAGTGCTGTCCGCGAGATTTATCAATGGGGATCCGTTTATTTCAGGATTCCCCGGGCCGAGTTATTTATCAGTGGGGATCCGTTTATTTCAGGATTCCCCGGGCCGATTCAGATGATGATGGGTATCTGCTCAGAGCCTGGTGATGATGATGATGTATCTGTCTTCCGTTTATTTCGGAACCCTTGAGTCGGACTTATGGTTACAGTTTCCTCAGATGGGTATGAACAGTTCAGAGACCAGGCTTCTGTACAGTTGATGATCAGAGGGCTTGGAGGATGGCACAGTGCATTGCATTCATGCATCATTCTCATTTTGTATTCATCTGCACTAAACCTACGTCTAGCCATGTGGGGAGTATTATTGATTGAGAATCTGGTTGAGAGACATCTGAATGTCAGAATGTTATTGGTGAAATATTATCTGTCTCGATGAAACCAGAATCAAAAGACAGAACCTTCATCATATGGATAGACGTTGCATTCATGCATATTAACCTGTTTGCTGTTTTGCAGGAATCATTGCTCGCGCTCGTAGAACCGTTCCTTTGCACTCAACACGCCCTCACCGATACTTTACCAGACGCAATACTCCCAGACTCATGGAGCTTCCTAGCGCAGATATGCTCGAACTGAAAGATAAAATGAACGAGCTGATCAACATCATGCAAGGCTTTGCAGTTGGTCAGAAGGCTCTGGCAGATAAAGTTGAAAAGCTTGAGCGGGCTTCTGCAGCAAACAGTGGTGTGAACCTAGATGGTGTCTCCAACCAGGGGCTGGGTGGATCCAGAGACGGTGAAAAAAGAGCAACCGTAGGTATGGTAAACAATGCTGGTGGATTTGGTGCTGCTATTGGCGGTGGGCCCGGTTTGAGGCATAATCTGAAGGATAATCCGTTCCCGCCTTTCTTTGGGGTGGATGATGACAGAGAGGAGGACCGAGAAGCTGATCAGTTCTCGATGCACAACGAGCCTTTGGGTCAGCACAATGTTCAGCCTCAAAGCAAAGAGATTCAGTTGCTGGCAGAGAAGGTAAGGGCTCTGGAAAGCCATGCTACTCCGGGATTTGTCAACATGTCCAACATGGGGCTGGTAGAGGGGATTGTGATCCCACAGAAATTTAAAGCGCCTGCATTTGACAAATACAATGGGAGTTCCTGTCCGGAAACTCATCTGCAAGCCTTTGTCCGCAAGATCTCTGCGTATACTACAGATCAAAAGCTTTGGATGTACTTCTTTCAAGACAGTCTGTCTGGAGGATCCTTGGAGTGGTACACCAAGTTGAAATCTGCTGACATCAAGAGCTGGCAGGATTTGGGAGATGCATTCTTTAAACAGTATCAGTTCAATGCTGATATGGCTCCGAGTCGTACCCAGCTGCAGGGTATGTCTCAGAAAAATAACGAGGGGTTTAAAGAATATGCACAAAGATGGAGGGAGTTGGCTGCCAGACTGCAACCTCCATTGGTTGACAGAGAGATGTCTGATCTCTTCATGGGTACCCTGCAAGGGGTTTTTGCTGAAAGAATGGTGGGTTGTCCAGTAACCAACTTTGCAGACATTGTGGTGGCCGGGGAGAGAATTGAAAGTTGGCTGAAAATGGGGAAAATACAAGGTAATGCTTCGTCATCAGGGTCGAAGAAGCCATTCGGGAACGGTCAGCGCAAGAATGAGGGTAATACCAGTGCGGTCTACGCTCAGAGAGGACCCAGTAGGGATCGTTACTTCCAGCACACCGCTGCGGTAACTATTCCTGCTGGTAATCAGTCAGTACAACAGCAGCGTCAGCCATTTCAGCAGAGGTCCCAGAGGGCAGGATATCCAGTCAGGAGGAGGATGAGTGATCGGCATTTTGACAGGCCGCCTGTGACATACTTTGTCCTATTGAAAAAGTTGAAAGATATGGGGCTGGTACAGTTGAGGACTTTGGCGCCTATGGGACCTGATCAAAGGCCAGCCAATTTTGATGAAAATGTCAAATGTGAATTCCATTCGGGTGCTCCCGGGCACAGTGTAGAGGACTGCAAAGCTTTTAAGCACGTAGTCCAAGACCTGGTGGATTCAAAAGCAATCAACTTTGCTCCATCTCCCAACGTTAATGACAATCCCATGCCGGCACATGGTCAGGCGATGGTGAGCGCAATTGCCAGAGATTCAGATCACGCCTGCGGGATGGGTGAAGAGAAAGACAGTAACTGCAAGTTTGATGGGTGGATAAAGCCGTGCGTACCAGGAAGCTGGAAGGCTTAAAAAGATCATCACTATCACTCATCCGGAAGAGTAATATTTTTTGTTTTCAGTTTTATATGCATGAAAGCCATATGTGTTGCCCGACACGTAATGGTCCATTGTAAGGGCCACCTCATGTTCGTAATTTGCATTTTCTGCATCATTAATAAATGGATGTTTTTCAGTCAAGAAGCGGTGTTCCCTGTTTTTCATTTATTTTTGCAGTTTAAAAACAAATAAAAATGGCAATGTTTATTTTCATTTTTCTCTTTTTGATTTGTCTCGTCCCAAATTCGAAAATAATTCTCCGGATCTCGTTGATAACGATTTGGTTACACCTCATATGACCTCGACAATTCGAGCAATCATGCCGAAGAAGGAGGCGAAGAAGATTGTGATCTGCTGGAATTAGCCAGGTTGTTGAAACAAGAGGAGAAGGTGATTCAGCCGCTTGAGGAGCGAGTTGAGATTGTTATTCCAAGCACCACCGAGGTCAGGAAGTGAAAGTTGGAGCCGCTTCAGAGGCGAATCGAGAACAGAATGGTAGCCTTGATGAAAGAGCATGTGGATGCCTTCACCTGGTCATGTTAGGATATGCCAGGGTCGGATACCGGTGTCGTTGTGCACAAGCTACCGTGGAGAGAAGACTGTCCTCTAAAGAAGCAAAACGCCGATGCTACTTATCAGAGAGCCCTGGTAACTTTGTTGCATGATATGATTCATCATGAAATTGAATGCTATGTTGAGGACATGATAGCAAAGTCCCAAACAGGAGAGGGGCATCTGGCAGATCTGGCCAAGTTATTTGACAGGAGAAGATGATTCAAACTGAGGTTGAATTCAGATAAGTGCACTATCGGAGTGCGGTCCGGTAAGACGCTGGGGTTCATTGTAAGGGAGGAATCGAGGTTGATCCTGCTTAAAAAAAAAAAATGCCTGAACCGAGAAAAAATAAAGAAAAAGAGAGGTTCGTGGTTTCTTAGAAAGATTGAACTACCTGTCATGGTTCACATCTCATCTAACAGCCACGTGCGAACCTATATTCAAGATGTTGAAAAAAAAAGATCAAACGGTCAGGTGAAATAATGATTGCCAAGGGGCATTGAAAAATAAAAGAATAAGTCGCAGGAACCTCTGATTCTGATGCCTCCCTATGGAAAGAGACTGTTAATCTGTACTTGACGGTCTTCGAGGGGTCTGCGAAGTGTATTGGGTCAGCATGACTGGTCTTGTCGAAAAGAGCATGCAATTTACCTTAGCAAAAAGTTTACCGACTGTGAAACAATACATTCACTGTTCGAGAAAACTTGATGTACTTTGGCATAGGCTGCTCGCCGACTGAGACAGTTTATGCTGGTTCATACCACTTTGTGGATTTCGAGATGGATCTGATCAGGTAGATGTTTGAAAGAGCCAGCAGTAACCGGACGGGTTGCAAGAGTGCAAAAGAATGTTGACTGATTGGTGATGCGCTCAGAAAGCAATCAAGGGGTGTATTGTCTGATTACATCTCTCTGCAACCCGTTGAGGTTATCAACCGATGAAGTCTGAGTTCCCTGATGAGGACATCCCGAGGTACTCAAATGGAAAGATTGAGAGTGACCGATCCCGGAGGAGGGGCCTGACCCCAAATCCGAACGGATTCTGATGTCTGATGGGGAGGTTAAGGAGAATAAGCTTTTGTTGCCCGGACAACGTTTGAATGCACCGACGGTGTGGTTGTGCAGAAAATGGTGGTAACCTACAAAGACTGGCATGAGATGTTGCCGTTTGCATTGCATGGGTGCTGAACATCGGCGTACATCTACTGGGGCAAAGCCTTTCTCATTGGTATATGGAATGGAGGCGGTATTACCTGTTGAGGTTCAGGTTCCCTCTTTGAGAGTCCTGATGGACGTGAAGTTGCAAGAGGCTGAATGGGTAAGGACCCGGTACGAGGAGTTGAGCCTAATAGAGGAAAAGAGGCTAGCAGCCATCTGTCATGGGCAGTTGTATCAGCAAAGGATGAAACGTGCTTTTGACAAGAAGGTACGACCCCGGGTATATCACGTGGGTGATATGGTGCTGAAAAGGATCTTTCCTCCTCAAAACGATCGAAGGGGCAAGTGGACACCGAATTATGAAGGTCCATTCGTGGTCAAGAAGGTTTTCTCTGGTGGAGCCTTGTTGCTAACGACCATGGACGGTGAGGATTTTCCATCCCCTGTGAATGCGGACGCAGTTAAAAAATACTTCGTATAAAGTGACCCGTTGGACGAAAAGAACAAAATAGTCCAGGCAAAAAAAAGGGCATCCCGGCGAACCCAAAAAAACAGAAAGAAAGGTTCGGGCAAAAATTAGGGATATAGATGAAAAATTGTACACCCGGCAAGTCGAAAACCTGGAAAGGCGACTTGGGCAAAAATGGGTATCCCGGTGGATTGAAAACCCGAAAGGGCGGTCCAGGCAAAAGAGGGATTGAAACGAACAACTGCGTCTAGCATGATCGTTTGCGCTTTGGTTAAGGCATCATGGATAATACCCGGTAGGGATCAGTTGGAATCGTCTTGTTCAGAAGGCAGAAAGCATGGAGAGTCTGAGGACATATGGGGTGTAACCGAGTTGGAACTCGATGAGATCACGGGTTTCACATTGCCATTAGGATAGATTTTTCCTTTTGTGCGCAATTACCTCTTTTCAGGAATTGCTTCCTTTGTATTGCTCATTTGAGCCACACCTTTTCAGTCAATAAAATGCATATTCAGTCAAATAATTTTGTTTTTGTTTTTCATTACCGCTTTGATTGCAAAAACATCCGATTATTTTGATAAAGAATCTTCGCATTTTAAGACATACAGGTTCCTTCCAATGCATGTTTATAAGATGGAAAGCTTGAAATCTTATTTGGAAGGTTGAGTGACCCAAGTGTTGAAATCTTGACACGCCTGGGGCACGGTTTTATCTGACGATCTGTTTTGCAGGAACTGTTGGATATTCTTCATTCACTTGCAGGTTGTGATGTGGAAGCTTTGTAACAGATCCCCAGAGAGTTCGCTCAGGAACGAATGAATGAAAGGACGACGAAGTGACGTTGAGACGTACGACGATCCTTGATGTTAATCAAGAAGACTCTTCAAAGTCGCAAGGTTTGGAAGTCTGTAGAAATTCCCCGCAGAGTTTGACCAGAAACGAATGGATGGGTAGAGAAGCAGTGAGAGACGTCGAGACGTCCGACGACCTTTGGAATTAACCAAGAAGACTCTTCAAAGTCGGAAAATTGAAATTTCTGTATAACTCCCAGGAGTACGCTCTCTCGTCGAGCGCGGAGCGATTTGGAATACAAGATGATGGAGCAGAAAAGGTCCAGATGAGTCTGGGAATTCTCAAAAGTGGAAAGTCGATACGAGATTGGGAGGTTGATACCGGGGTTCGACGAGTCGACGGGTTCTGTACCAACTTTTCTCGTTTCCCAGCTAAGTCCCCGAGCAGGGTTATGGGACTAACTCCCTAGCAGATCCAAGGTCCGTGGACTTCTCCAGCCGAGTCGTGATGATTCCCCGGCAGGTTTATGATGGTGTTTCCTCAGCAGCCAGGCCAGAAGGTTGCTATTCCCCGAGTGGAGCGGGTTTCAATGAAATATATCTCCAGCAGTGTTCATCCTACCAGTGGAGTGGACAAGTTCCCGTAGCGGACGGATTTTTGCATCCCCAGCTGAGTTGATCCTACATGTGGATTGGATGGGTCTTCCCCAGCGGAGTAGCATTCGTTTCCCTAGCAGGGTCAGAATGGTTGTCCCCAGCGGGCGATAGATTGATGCTTCCCCAGTTGCCAGACATGGAGGTTGCTGTTTCCCAGCGGAGTATCTGTGAGCATTTCCCCAGTGAAGTCAGCAGGTATCTGTGAGGGTTTTCCCGAAGCGGAGTCCGGATTGATATCCTCAGCAAGTCAAAGACTGTTGTATCCCCACAGAGCGTTGGTGGTGCTTATCCCCAGCAGTTTTTCGAGTGGATCGGGTGCAAAGGAGGTTCTTCCCCAGCAAGGGTTGCCTTATTCCCAGCAGCAGTGCTATTCCCCAGCAGGGTGGAATCGGAGTATTGACGAGTTCCTCAGCCGAGTGTCTCGTGCTCCTCAGAAGAGTCCCTTGAGGGGGATGCTTTTTATGCATTCATCATGTAGAGTAAGCATAGCATATTGCATAGAAAAATAATAAATCGCGTAGCATTTCCATAATTATGGAGCATTACGCAGAAAAAGATCATGCATCATTGTTGCAAGCATAGAGCTAGTCTCAAGCCGTGGTTACCGTTTGAGAGGTGGTTGTGCCAGAAAGAGAAGATGTTGCTCTGTGGAGTTTAGCATCATGACGTCAGATCAGCAATGTTCCCCAGTAGTGCGATATTGGAGGAAATGTTTCCGTCGGACAGAGATGGAAATAACATCAAAGGACGTTACGCGATCAGCGCGATTCAAGCCGTGGTTACCGCTTGGGATTTGGTTTTGCCGGATAGTGAAGACGATACTCCGAGGAGTTCAGCATTTTGAAGCAACAGTATTTCCCAGTCATCAGTAAGTGTCTGGTCGAGCTTTCTTTGGTGTCAGTCAACATCATCGTTCGATGTCCAGTAAACGTCGAGTTTCTTCCCAGTCATCTGTTAATGTCTGGTCGATCATTGTTTGATGCCTGTAAACATCATAGTTTGATGTCCTGTCAACATCCTTGTTTGATGTCCTGTCAACATCCTTGTTTGATGCCTGTAAACATCATTGTTTGATGCCTGTCCACATCATTGTTTGATGCCTGTAAACATCGAGTTTTCTCCCAGTCATGGTTTAATGTTTGGTCGAGTTTTGTTTGATGCCTGTAAACATCATTGTTTGATGCCTGTAAACATCATTGTTCGATGTCCTGTAAACATCATTGTTTGATGCCTGTAAACATCATTGTTTGATGCCTGTCCACATCATTGTTTGATGCCTGTAAACATCGAGTTTTCTCCCAGTCATGGTTTAATGTTTGGTCGAGTTTTCTTTGGTGTCCTGTAAAACATCATCGTCCGATGCCTGTAAACATCGAGTTTCTTCCCGGTCATCAGTCAGTGTCTGGTTGAAGGTGTACCCTCTGATATGTCGCCATTAGAATGGTGATCGGTGTTATTTCCGACGATTGCCAGCGGAGTTATCACAAGGAAAGAAGATTTCGGGGTTCAAATGCAGTGATCTGGGATCATTTGCGCGAAAGAAGAAAATTTCGGGGTTCAAGAAAAGCATAAAAAAAGAAAGGAATAATAATCCCGAGCGGATGAGTGGTGATCAGGCCATGGTTATCCCTGTGTTACCATTTATTTTGGTATCCAGGTCGACGTTTCTTTCGAGTTTGTTTCTTCGCCGATGCTGACAGGCGTTGTTAATTATTATCCCATCAGAGTGCAAATTGTTCGTCTGTTTCTTGGTATTCAATCACTCTTCATCCTGATCATCCGAAAGCCGAGGCTATTCGTATCGACAGGTTCACAGTGGATTGAATAGGGGCAACTGTAACACCTCAAAATTTGCCCTCCTCTCTTGGGACTAAGCTTAACATTGTGCATATCATTTTAGGTCATTAGGCATTGCATATTGCATATCATGTGGTTACATTGTGCAAGTCATCCTCTCAAGTCTTGATCAGAAGATGAGGAAGTCAGAGTGCAAGCTTAGGGTTTATTGACTGATCATTGGCCATCTGAGGATTGGGCAGTGAATTAGGGTTTCATGATTCTCCAAGGATATTGGATTTCATCTTGATTGCAGTGATATATCATCATCATCATGGTTGGTTATCATCAGAAGAATCAAGTGTTGAAGCAGATTCCTTGAGATTAGGGTTTTGACCACTGGTCAACCCTAATCAATTGCATTGGGCCAATCAGGGCTGGATCAGGAGATGGGGTTCATGTTGGTTATGGGGTTCATTTTGTGATTATATTGTGCTAATTGAGGCTAGGGTTTCACCCTTGAGCCATTTCAGTTGAAGATTGGGGCTCAGATTGATCTATGCATTGCCTGATTCATCTGTCAGTTGAAAAGTCAACTGGGGTCAACTGTACATGATCTGATGGATTTGGAGGTGGAAATGAGTTGGATACACTTCATTCATGTTGGAACAAGTGTTATATGACATCTCAAAGCTTAAGAATGAAGAAAATCAAGTCAGGACAAAAACTGCCAAAAATAGAAAGTGACTTGTAATTGAAGTTTCCAAAAATGGAAAGTTTTTGACCTCAAAGTCACGTGTCCAAGGAAGCTTCAAATGAAAAATTGTTCAACATGAAAGTTGTAGATCTTGTTCTCACCTTTCCAAAAAGTCCAAGAACTTGAGATTCCCATGTATGGTTGGAAAGTTATGGCTCAGTGAAATTCAAAAATGACCCATAATCAGGAGGCCATAACTTCCACATGGTTTGTCCAAATTGCAAGTTCTTTATATGCACAAACTCCATTTGACATGTACTTTCATGGTGCATAATTGGATTTTTCCAAAAGTGGTCAATGCAAAAAGTCAATTTTCAACTGGACAGTTAAATTGGACCAAGGGCAAAATTGTCCAACTTTCAAAATAATTGGAATTTTTGAGTGGGGATTTTTGCAACACCTCATGAATGGTATTTGAAATGTGTTGGAATCATCACTTCATGCCTAAGGCTTGTAATTTGAGATTGGCTTGTGAAATGGAATGGTTAAATTTGGACATAAACCATACACATGTGAAAATGCAAATTACACATCCAATGAGAGTGAGGCAAGTGGCAATAGCTCACACATGGCATTTGGAAGTTGTGTGAGCTGTCAAACAGGTGGCATGGGCTGGCATGTGGAAATTACATTTTTACCCTCTCTTGAAAATTTCCATTTCACTTAACAATTCCAATTTGGTTAATGACATGATTAATCATGGTTTAAGCTCACATATATATTCTTAATCACTCTCTAAACATAACAGAAAATTGCATTCCCCAAGATTGGATCAAAAACCTCTCAAATTCATCAAAATCTCAAGAACACTCCAAAACCAAAAACTCATCAATCTTCCTCAATCCTGGATCAAACTTCGAAATTCTTTTTGCCTTCAACTTCTCTCATCTTCTTCTCCATCTGTTTGAGCTGTTTGGAAGGAATAGAGTGTGAAATCGCAACTGTTGCATATGCATCATCCATGGTGAATTGAAGAGTTTGAGCACTAGAAGCGAAGTCAGTCGAATCCAAGCTGTGCATCTTATTTACACAAGCATATAGTGCATCTGTTTCGTGGAATTTAGCTTTGAAAACTCCAGTTCTCCCTCTGCCATGGCCAGGTATGTATAAACTCGAATGTCACGATTTGTTTGATGGTTATAGGCTTTGTGTAGTGCATTTCACGTAGAGTATGATGATAGTTGTAGTTTAGCAAATGATGAACCATAGGAGGAGAAATCTGGATTTGAAGTTTCAATGTCAAACCCTAACTCGTTCGATCTGAAAGTTTTAGGAATTGTTAGGATAAATCGAGTTCATATTCGTGATCTACAGGTTCATACGGTTCTAACGGCTATCTATTTGCTAGTTTTGGTGATGATTTGAGAAATTCGTGTTCTTCGTGTGCTGGAGGTAGGGGATGAAGTCCTTGGCGCAAAACACTGTTCAATCCGTTTTTCCATTTGAAAATTCAAATGAAGTGTTTCCCTCCCCCGCGCGCAAATAATTACCATTCTGCCACTGGATATTCTATTTAATTTAATTAATTCATTAAAAATTCTAAAAAATCATTAGTACATTAAAAAATTCATAAAAAATTGTAGAAAAATCAGAAAAATATGAGGATTGTTTCTTTGACTTTGTTGTTGACTCTAGGATATTTTTGACCTATTGGTCAAAGTTGTGCATGGTAGAAATATTATTTGACCTAGGTTTGTTTCACATGTGCTCAAAATTGATACATTTTACCATTTGGTTCATGAAATGCTCATAATGTTAGATAAATTCTTGAAAATTTTTGTGATGATTGTTGACTGGATGCTGTTTATTTCCATGTAAATTTCATGAATTTTTGATGCCTGATCATTGAGTTATGAACTTTGGAACTTAGGTGTGACAATTTGTGTCACACCTCTTGATGTCAATTTGCTGGATTTAATTGAGTGGTCTATACTTGTTAGAATGAAATGAAATTTTGCATGATGGTTGATTAACATGTTAGGATGCTATGTGAATTTTTGTGGAATTTTACATTGCATTTTCAAATTGATTGTGATTTTTCATCTCTGTTGGTCAAATATGCAAGTCCATGTGGTACATGTTTGTAATTTTGATGTGAAATGCTCATATGGTATTGGATAATCATGAAATTTGATATGCTTGTAATAGACACATAATGTGACATCCCTGTTTTGGTCTCATCCATTTCTTTTTTTGTTTTCATTGAGTTATGAATTTTTGAAGTGGATGTATGTGTTGATGTTGTGATTTGGAGCCTATAATTGTGTCTGTTTTTGTTGATTTTCATTGACATGGTTCCATTTGCCCAATTAAGCTGAAATTTGGTGTGCCATCCCTGGATTAGGTCCTGTTTAGGTGTAATTTATTTGAGAATTTTTGGAAGTGTTTTGATGTGGATTTGAATGCAATAGTTCTGTTTGCATGTTTGAGGCTTCATTTGGACCAATGTGGATTGTTTTGTGCATAACATGAGCATGATGAATGATATAAACATGAGACCAAGTGTGTTTGCTCTTGTTTGACATTAATTTGACTTTGGTTGGTGAATACCTTGCTGTTTAGGAATTTTTCTTGCCTTTGGACCCTAGGCTTAGCCTAGTGGTCTTGTTGCTAATATTTGCTTGATTTTTCAGGATCAAAAGCATAATGCACATGGAGAATGAATCAAGTTAAATGCAATTGATGTTGTTTGATGTTTGTACACTAACATAACATTGTTTTGTAGGTTGTGAAGTTTGGGATTGAACTTTGAGCTTGCTTTGTTGTGCATTGATCTGTATAGATTAACTGATCAAACTTTTGCTGTTTAGTTTTGTCTGTCTGAGTACTAACTGTGTTTGACTGTTTCCAGGTACTTTTAGTTGCTCAGTTCCTTGTGAACTTTTGCTTTGCTTTGCTTAAGCAACTTGCATTGAGGTAGGTCCTCTTGACTTCATGTAGTCTGGAGACCCGGCTGTTACCGGGCCGGGCAAATAAATGTCTGAAGTCCTCCTTAAGAGGCAATGATTGTGGTTGTTTATTTTTCGTGCCAAGCAGGTGAAAGTCCTTTAAATAAGGCAATTGGTGGAAGGTAGGGGTATGCAGTCTACCCCCCACTATTCAGTTGAGTCTTCTCCTTGCTCCCATTACATGGTTGTAGCATTGAGATCAAAAGCCCAAGATCCTGTGCAGTGCACATTGTGTCAGAGTCTCTGAGTATAGAAGGGTTCCCCCATTCTGGACCCATGCTCATTTGTCAGAAGCTCTCCCTGGTTAGGGATAAGAGCTGTGAGGTCTCATCCTCACTTCATCCTCTCATCTGCTTCACCTTAGCCTCGTAATGGCAAGGTTAAGAGCAAACCCAGCCCGTACAGACGACTCGCTTCGGCAGTCAAACCTATTGTGTGAGCCACTTGTTTGGTTATAGTGCGTGCTGTGTGGATATCTGTTTGAGATGCTTGTTCTCATTTGATGTATGCTTGAATTATGCTGTATGCTTGTGTGTTGGCTTCTTTCCTGGATAGGAATAGTTTGCTTATGCAAGTAGGATAGAAAACCGAACTTAGGGTAAACGATGCATGACAACACTAGGCTCGAGTCCAGCTTCCTAGTAGTGTGTCTTTCCCCGGTTTCTGGTTAGCAATTCAGTCCCTTTCAGGGGAACTACATCGCCCTGATCCTCGTGCCAGACGAGGTATGTAGGCAGGTGGTCGTGCGAGACCACTCCGGGCAACCTTTTTCTTTTTTGCGTGTGTTTACTTGTTATCTGATTGTATTTTGGCTCGGATGCCGACGTAAGTCCAGTAATTGGCTGTCGGGCTCCACGTTTGCCGTTTTTGTGTGTTTGGTTCGGATGCCGACGTAAGCCCAGTGATTGGCAGTCGGGCTCCCCGTTTGCCCCTTTGAGTGCGTTTTGGCTCGGATGCCGACATAAGTCCATTGATTGGCAGTCGGGCTCCACGTTTGCCCTTTTGATTGTGTTTTGGTTCGGATGCCGACATAATTCCATCAAGTGGTTGTTGGGCTCCATGTTTGCCACCCTTGCTTGTTTGTGTTGTGTTGTTTGGCGTGCGTAAGCCGAACTACAGTGGCTCTGATTCTTGTTCCAGACAAGATATGTAGGCATAAGGTGCGACACCTTATCGAGCCCGTTTCTCCTAACCCCACCTGCGTTCCCTGTGTGTGTGTGATGTTTAGCAACCTATTCTTTATTCTAGGACGTGGATCCCGTCGAGTACGACGGACGTGAGGGGTGCTAATACCTTCCCCTCGCGTAACCGACTCCCTTACCCTGTCTCTTTGGTCGCGAGACCATGTTCTTTCCAGGTTTCTCTGAGCGTTTCCTTTCCCTATCTTGGGATAAATAACGCACAGTGGCGGCTCTGTGTGTGTTTGTTTTCGAGCCTCGCCGGTTGATTTTTCGCAGGATGCGACACAAGTCAACGAAATCAGATTCAAGATTTATTCAAATTTATTCAAGTGCAAGTCCAAAATACAAGACATAACTCATTTCAAAAAAGCCATCTCAGTACAAAACGTTTAACATTCCACTATAAAAAGCCAATAAAATAAGTGCATCAATTATATCCTCATACCATTTCTTGAGTTTCTCCAAAGCATCCAAGTGTCAGAGTTGCCCCATGCGTGAGTCTTGGGTCGTCAATGTCATGCTTAATGCCCTTGACCAACTCCAAGCCTTGATCATGATAATCCTACAAAATCACACACAGTGAGAAAAAACCAAGCCATTATGCTTCACACATAAGCCCGTGCATCAAAACAAAGAGAAAGTGTTTTGGAATAGAGTTTGTGTACCTGATGTGTCGGAACTTAAGAGACCATTTAAGAGGAGAGTCACTGAAGCAGTTTTAGATTTCATCCTAGGGGCTACTAAAATTTACCAGGACCTCAAGAAAATGTTTTGGTGGAAAGGGATGAAGATGGACATTGCATAATTTGTATATTCATGTCTTACTTTCTAGAAGTCAAAGAATGAGCATCATAAACCGTTTGGACTAGTGCAACCATTGGATATTCCCGAGTGGAAGAGGGACAACATATCGATAGATTTTGTGACTAGGTTGCCAAATACTCCTAAAGGGTTTGATACGATTTGGGTGATCGTGGATAGGCTGACTAAATCGACACACTTCATTCTGATTAAAATTAGTTTTCTGTTACAGGAGTTGACTGAGATTTACATTGTTGTGATTGTGAAACTGCATGGTATTCCATAAAGTATTATGTTGGACAAGATCCGATATTCACCTTTAGGTTTCGGTAGAGCTTACAAGAGGCTCTGGGTACTAAGCTAAAGTTGAGTTCTGCTTATCATTCATAGACCGACGGTCAGACTAAGAGGATATCCAATCTTTGGAGGATCTTTCGAGATCTTGCATCTTAGAGCAGGGAGGTGCTTGGAATGGTTTTCTGCCATTGATCGAGTTTACATATAATAACAACTATCATTCGAGTATTGGAATGACATCATTCAAAGCTTTGTATGGGAAGAGATATAGGACTCCTCTATGTTAGTATGAGTTTGGAGAGAGTGATGTACTTGGATCAAAGATTGTGCAACAAACTACATAGAAAGTGAAGATGATTCAAGAGAAGATGAAAGTATCTCAGAGTAGGCTGAAGAATTACCATGATAAGCAAAGGAAGGCTATAGAAATTCGAGAGGGTAGTCATGTGTTTCTGAGAGTCACTCTTGTGATCGGTGTTGGAAGGGATTTGAAGTCTAAGAAGCCTACTCCTTATTTTATTGGTCTCTGTCATATTTCCTAGAGGCTTGGAGTTGTTGCTTACATGATGGCCTTGCCACAGTCTCTTTCGAATCTGCGTGGTGTTTCCCACGTGTCTTAGCTTCGGGAGTACATTCTTGATCTGTCGCATATAATCCATATGAAAGACGTGAAAGTAAGAGAGAATATGACTGTTGAAGCATTGCCCATAAGGATTAAGGATTGAGAAGTGAAACAAATTAGATGGAAGGAAATTGCTTTAGTGAAGGTGATATGGGAAGGACATGCAGGAGGAAGTGTGACTTAGGAGTTGGAGAGTCGGAAGAAGGAACCCTATCAGGATTTGTTTGCCATGCAATTTTTTAGGGCATAAACCATTTTAAGTAGGGGAGAGTTATAACACCCTAACTTTTAAATAGAGTATTTTATTTAATTATTGGGTATTTTATTCATTATATTTGAATTTTAGTGTTTTTCAGTGAGTATAGGTATTTTGGTAATTTAATCATTACCAGGGTTATAAGATTGGAGAGCAGAAAAATAAAATATTATTATTGAGATTATTACAAATAATTAAACATATTTAATTATTTTGTACTAATTTGAAGGAGTGGAAATATATAAACCTTGAATTAAATGATTATTTAAATTAAATAATTATTTAAGTTAAATATTTATTTAATTTGAATAATAATTTATAAAAATTGAGAATGAGGAGAAAAGTTTAGTTTTAGAGAAGTTGGAAGATTGAGTTGGAAAAATGAGATATTACAGGTAAAACTATGAATTGGTAAAACCCATTAGGTTATATAAATAAAATGTTGGGACTTAGGAATAAAGTTTATGTGAAATTGAGAATAATTGGAGAGCGGCTACAAGGAATCCTAAGGGAGAGCGTTAGGAAGGAAAGACTAAACTTCCCTAAAAGACTCTACAATTTTAAGGTAGGGAGATTATCTTCTTATGGGTGATTTAGGCATGTATGATATTGAGAGTTCCTTACCCTCCTATCGGCGCCTTGGGATTTATACTGTTTTCCCTATTTTTTCCCTTTTTCTGATGATCTGTGAAAATTGACCAAATAAGATTTGGGCAAAACCTTATTGGTGTGATTGATGGAAATGTTTTTCTATATAATTGCTCTGACACCTAAAAAGGGGATTTGGGATAAATTTCCTACAGTATCTTCAGTGATATTGTTTGTAGATCTTGTTGTTGACGATGATCTAATTGTATGAACTTTTATGTTGTGTTGTATGATTAACCCTGTAGAGTTAAGATTTTGCCTCAGGAATTCGAACTCTTTTTGGGTCGTCTGGTGTCCCAATTTCTGTTGTTTGATGAACTCTATCCCGTTCTCCCTAATTTTCCCATAATTGACCAATTTTTCAAAAAAAATCCCAATTGTAGCAAAACCATTTTTTCTTTCAAAATGAGACATTTCACATGAAAAATCAGAAATTGACAAAAACTTAAAAATTTGACTTTTCATGGTAAATAAAAAAATTGGATTTTTTTTCCAGATAAATCGAATTTGTTTAGAATTTAGGGGAGGTTGAGAATCAAATATGCGAGTTTTAAATCTGTTCAATAAGGAGAAAAACGTAGAAAAATCGCAGGTAGACATAAAAGGGAATTAACCGCCATATTTCAGGCATAACTTGGATTTCGTAAGTCCTTTTGGGGTACTGTCATTTGCGTTGAAAATATAACGTGATAATATTTCTTTTAAAGTAGAGAAATAAGGTCTAGATATGCTACATCAGTAGTAGTTTGCTAGTTTTTACACCAGATGCGTAGTCAATTTTAGTCATGTCTTAGTTATTACACAAGAAGTGTAGTCAATTTGAGTTTCGTAAGTCCTTTTAGGGTGCCGCCAACTATGTTAGAAAGAGGGTTTAATGATATTTCAAACTAGAGAGATTCATAATTTTATCATGAGTGTTGCGGTTGGAAAAGTCACAAAGTTACCATCATCCTTTATTCGTTCATAATGAACAGGTAAATAATGATAAAACCTAATGTTAAGAGTGAGAGACTAAGGTTCGAGAGTCGGTTAAGCAAGGGGAAGGTGTTAGGTACCCCTTACCTCCATTGTACTAAATGGGATCCTCCTTTAATCCTAGGGTTAATGTGTGTTTCTAAGGGAAGTTCACTTTTGCTATTTTTTATTTGCTTAAGGTATTTATTTACAAAGAAAATGTTATTATCCAAAGAAAATGTTATTATCTAAAGAAAATAGTTTGATTAATAAAGAAGGACAAAGAAAAAGTTTTTTTTATTGTACTCGCTAGAGTGCTACGACTCTATGTCTACGTACCCCCATGTTAGATGAAGGATCAGAGTAACGTAGTTCTTCTAAAAATGTTTGTTGTTTGTTTGATTTAGATCTTGAAGAGATTCTCAATGCATCGAGGGAGGAGAAAGTTTTTGATTTGAAAATGCCTCAATGCACAAGGGCAGGGGACTTAGAATTTGAATGTGTGGAATTGATTTTAGTTAATTTGTTAATTGTAAAAAATATTATAGTTAATTTAATTAGAAATTCAACTAAGCGTTATATATACATAATTAATTTTATTTGAGATATTAAACATGATTAATTAACAAAGAAAATTAGTATGATCTTGATTAAACCATAATTAAACCTAATAATGTCCAAGTGTTAACCCTAATATTAATCATGAAACTATTCTAATAAACCCTAATCGTAAAGTAAGTTTTTTTTTCATATTTTTAAATTATTGATTAAGAATAAAATGGACCCTTAATTAGTAAAATTAATTATTAACTAATTTAATTAATTATTGATTAATTTATAATTATAAAAATTATTTGGTAATAATATTTATTAAGAAAATAAAATAAAAGAAATAAACTAAATAAAATAAGTGAAAAGGGCAAAGGTATGTATTTGGTACTGAAATAACAATGGGCTAAGTAATGGGGTGTGTGAAAAGCAATGGGGAGCGAGCCCACTAGACTCTAAGCCCAACATGTAGTCAAAGGGTCTATGGAGAGAGTCAACAGTTGACTCTCACCCAGAAACGTTGGATTGATCCAACAAAATCTAGGCAAATTTCATAGGGGCGTTTGATGAGTATTCTTAGTCAAAGTAATTGGAATGAAGGAACCATATTGATAGTAAATATGAGGGTGTACGGTGTGCACTTGTGCAAGTGACCACCAGTTGACTGCGATATTCAACTGATTTGAGGCACTGTAGAGTGCCACTTGGCACCTATCTATGGCAATACTGATAAAGTATTTATCTGAAATCCCTCCAACCATTTCATTTCTCTCTTTTTATTCTCTTTCTACTTTGACATCTCTCTAAACATTATCTTCGCTCTCACCCCGACCACCGCCCTTAGCCCACAACCACCCCTAAAACTACCACCAAACCTAGTTTCAAATTGAAGTTAAACCAGAAACTTCAAATCTTCATCTGGAATTTCCAGATCCCTTCAAACTTCAAGAGCCCCAAATCGAAACCCTTATAAACCTAACCATATGTGATGAACCCTAATTGGGTTCAGATGAACCCTAACAACTTCAACATAGAAACCTAAGAACCATAACCCTTCAGATGAACCCTAGGGTTCTTCTAATGAACCATAACATTCTTCGTGAGAAACCCTAACCCTAAGAAGATGAACATTCATCTTCTACCTCCACCAAACCCTAACCTCTGCCCAAACTTGACCTTCCCCCCACCTAAATCGACACTTAACCTTAGTCGATCCATAGATCGACCTTCCTTGAACCCTAATCAAACCTCCAAATTCTCAAAATCAAATCAATAATTTCCAACCCTAACCATAAACCCCTTTTTAGTATACCCCAACCTCTCCCCCGAAATCAAACCCTAAGCAACTACCACAATAAAAACAAGCAACCAAGTACAACAATACAAGTCAGAGGCTATATTATGAAGCGAATGGGAAACCAACCTACGTAATGGAGGAATATTTTGATCAGCAAGGTAATTACTTTAATCTCTTTTCCCTTTTAATTTGTTTGTTCTGATTCCTTCTCCTACTCACTCTAACTTTTTTTCTTTTCTGATTGTGTGAGGTCCTTCAAATTGTGATGATGGTTTAGCTCAGAGAAATTAGGGTTTCAATGTGAATCCCTAATTGCTGTTTGATTTGAGATTTAATGGAGGTTGGGAATTGCAGAGGCAATATTATGCTTATGGTTCTTATTTTTTTGTCCCCGTTCTATTTTTTCTTTAGGTTATTTATATATTAGTATTAGGGTTTCGATTTTAAGTAGATTGATGTATTAGGCAGGTTTTAATCTGATTTGATTGTGTATCAATTACAATTTTTAGGTTTTTTCTGATATTAACAGTTGGCATACTATGTACTTAGTCTAATTTTATGTGTAATTTTATTCTTTTGATGTATCTGTGAAATAAGTTTGGGAAAGATTTGATTTGAAATTTCAAATTAATGTTTTTATCCAATTGTGTTTCTAATTAGGCGCCATCTAGGGTTTCTAAGAATTGAATGAGTAATTGGGGATGAACTCGGATCATGGACTTGACCCGGTTCAGTGGCGGACCAAGTCGATCTTGACCCAACAGACTTGGGCTTTGGTCAGCCCTTTACCAACCCAACAACACACTATTATCTATATTTAAAATAAATCCGACTAAAAAGAATAATCTGATTAAAATAACCAAAATTAACCTAATCCTTATTAAAAAACTAATTAATCCATACTTATTAATTTAGTTATAATCTAATGGATTACATTAATCAATATTCTAATAAAAACTAATTAGTTTTATTAATAATATAAACCCAACAACACACTATTATCTATATTTAAAATAAATCCGACTAAAAAGAATAATCTGATTAAAATAACCAAAATTAACCTAATCCTTATTTAAAAACTAATTAATCCATACTTATTAATTTAGTTATAATCTAATGGATTACATTAATCAATATTCTAATAAAAACTAATTAGTTTTATTAATAATATAATTAATAAATATTAACCTAATTAATCTTAATAAAACTAAATTAAACTTCCTTAATCTAAGTTAATTATAAGTTAATCATTAACATAAATTAAACCATATTTTATAATATAACATTTAAAAATACCCTAATTAATTCTACGAACAAAAAGTTATCAGTTCATCAAGATGGACCAGAAAAAAGTCAAAATGGTTCTCCTTTGACTTTTTAGGTCATTGGGAGAAACCAAATGACTTATACCGACTTTGGACGTGTTAGTGATATAAACTTTAGGTGGTTAAAATTTAGGGTACGATAATGAGTATATAATTTTTCGTGCTATTTTGAAGTCGGACATTCTGTTTTAGAGTTTATGCATGAATTGTCGCGATAAGTCTGAACTTAAACGAATAAAAGTGGAGTTTTGTAACTCCACTTGAGGTACAACTTTGTGCATTTGAAAGAGGGTTTAAAAAACTTTCAAACTGGGTAGTTTCATAATTTTAACATAAGCCTATAATATTTGGTGTTATTTTGAAGTGAGATAGTTATAGAGTTAGGCCCAAAGTTTTGAGCAATTTTGAGTGCGGTGATCTTTCGTTACCTTTTAATGAGTTTAAGAGTCCTATTTTATTTGGTTAGAATTATTATAGATTTTTCAGAGTTCTTTTTTAGTTGTTTAGAGTTGGAGATCAGAATATATGATACACTTGAGTTGAGTTTGGAGCACTGTTGATATTATAAGGCTTCCTTTTGAGTAATATTTTTATTGTTGAAGACTGTTAAGCCAAAAGAGTTAAAATTAAGTTAAAGTGTCAGCTCTTAGAGTTAGTAGAGTTATCACTTGTGAAGAGTTTCCCTTGGAGTACTTTTGAATACTTTAAAGTACGTTTGGGGGTACTCTATAGTCATTTTGAGAACAGAGAGGTCTTGAGTTTTTTTTAGGATTCTGATGAGTTAAAGGTTATGGGTAATAATATAATTTGCCCCTTTCTGATGAAAAATGATTAAAATTATTTTAAACCATATTTTTTTAGTATAATAATCTGGAGGGATTACAGTGACGATCTTAATTAGCGATTTTGATGAATAGTAATCTAGAGGGATTATAATGACGACCTTAATTGGCAATTTTGATTAATAGTAATCCATAGGGATTTCAGTGATGACCTTAATTGGCAATTTTGATGAAAAGTAATCCAAAGAGATTATAGTGACGACCTGTGATTAACGACCTATAGGTTCAATAGTGGAGTCTTTGATGATGTTTTTGATGTTTGTGATGTTATGGTATTACGATGTTGTTGATGTTGCATGCTTATATTGTACATAATCGTGCATGCATTTATTTAGGAGTTAGGTAGAACTTCGTTCTAGTGATGGACTGGTTCAGAGAGGGACTATGGAGGTCTCACGTCCAAAGAGGGATACGATTCAAGAGGAACCAAAGATATGGGCAAATTAGTAATATACCTCTGATCCCAGAGACTTGGTACCACATATATTTTAATGAGGATTTGGTGGCATTAAAATTTACATTTGCATTGTTATTTAATTTTGATTGCCTTTGGTTCTGAATGATGAATTTATGAACTCGTGATTACTATCATGTTGCTGAATTTCACCGTTAACATTTGTAAGATATATTCTCAGTCTTTTTTGTTGTTGTGGCGTCTGTGCTCCCCTGGAGTACAAACAATTAGGTACTCAACAAGAGTAGTTGCGTGTGAGCTGGAAGATGGTCTTGGAGGTTGTTTTTATTTATTTTTATTTATCGCTTTTAGTTGGTAATCATCTGGTCTAAACTGTAACACTGGGAACGAGTGCGTTATTTATTTTGGAGTTTTCTATTGAAATATATTTTTGTTATTTGGTGGTTTAATCTATTAATTGAAGATTATGAGGACTATTTGACTTTCCGTTGCAAGTTTGAAAATATTTTATGAAGTACATGATTTGAGTGAAGTAGCATTCCTAAATAGTAAAATTTTCTCCTTTATATTAAGAGTCGGGGTTTAGGGTGTGACATAGAACATGTGACAAGCCATTGCCTATGGCGCCTTTCTGAAGAACATAAAGCATGTTCCATAGCCTATGGCACATGGGTTCATTTGTTCCATGTTGTTTGGATCTTATTTAAGTGCATGTGTATTCGTTTTAGAACCAACTCACACTGCATCATCACCACCAATAAATTAAATAAATTACATTTCCCAAAATGGCTCCTTCATCGCAATACAAGATCAATGCTCACATTAATGGTTAGACATTTGAATATGACTTATCAAGTTTTAGTTTTCATAATACTGATGCTACTAGGTTTATAATAAATAGACAATTAAATTTTTCACATTTGAAAGAGATAATAGAAAAGAAGTTGTAGTATGGTCTAGTGGCACAAAACATTTATAAAAGTTTAGTTTATTTTTCCAGCAACCAAGTCAAGTTTTTTCATCTAAAGGTATGAGATGATGAAGATGTTAAAAATATGTTTCTCAATCATGAATATTTCGGGTTCAACGACATTGAGTTGTATATTTTACTATAACAAAATCAATTGTCTCAAATCATTGATCTGTCACAAGTTTTTTGCAAAACTAACGATGAAAAACAAGTTGAAGTCGATGTTGTTAATGAGGAAAAAAGAATATGAGATATTGGTAGATCATATGGTGAACTATGACACTGTCGACTACGAGCAAGAGTCGCTACCTTCGAATCATGTGTATTATCTGCCTCAACACATAACAAACTTAAACTGGGTGGAGATGAACCATCCTCGGATATATTTTGCAATCCGTATATGCAGATAGAAGAATCTTGAAAAGTGGAAGACAGGTTTCTTATAATGCCCCGATTTTATTTAAATTATTTTTTGTAATTTAATTATGTGATCATTGTGGTTGTGTTATGTTAATGGATGTTTTGATGTGTTATATTACCCTGGTTGTGGGGTAGTTGCATTAGAAATATATATAAATCAAGGTATTGAGGTGTGGGAGCAAATTTTTTAAAATAGTAGTGTGGTGAGTAAAACTAATTAACTATTTAAGTTATTATTTAATTTAATTAGTTAATATTATATGAATATTAATTTAATTAATTTAATTAGAATGGGTTATTGTTATTATTATTATTATTATTAAGAAATTAGTGATAATATAATAAGTTAATAGAATAATAGAAATATAAGGAAAATAGAAAATGGGATTTTTGATAGAAACACAAAGCACGTATCATTTGGGAGAAGAGATAAGAAACGAAGAAATGGAGAAGAATAGGCTATGGTTCAGGGGGATTCACCATTGTTGAAGGTTAAAGAAGCTATTGCTAGTAACTATAAGGTAAGGGTGGAGTTCTTATTATCTAAGGATTAACATGATGATGGTGGATATATTACGCCATGTAGGTTTTGTGTTTTTCTTCTCTATGCTCATGATCATTATGATATTCGTCAATCATTGAATTGTGTGTTTGATGATGTTGGGACTAATGTAGAATGATGAATTATTGTTATTAGAATCATGAAATTTGATTGGAATGTATGTTGTCAATGTTGTGTGATTGAGGTTATTTTAGATCAGATTCAGAACTGAGTTATGAATATTTTTGGTGTAAATAAGTTGATGTTTAGAACTTTGGAAAAGTGATTTTCGTGTTAAAATATGGTATAAACGATTTAAGAGATTAATGGGGTTTTATGATGAATTTTAGATGATTTTAGTTTTGGAAAAGTTGCAGAAAAGTGATTCTGCAACAATGTAATTGGTTACCAGAATTGGAGTAACCGGTTACATTGCTTAAAAACACGTTTCTGGTCAAAATTTGAAGGGTGTAATCGGTTACAGGTTTTTGGGTAATCGGTTACCCTGTGTAACAGAGGCCACATGAGAGTTAGAATGAGGGGTGTAACCGGTTACAAGTTTTAGGGTAACCAGTTACCGTGTGTATGTTGGTAGTGGGTTGCGCTACTGGATGTAGTGTAATCGGTTACTGGTTTTGGGGTAACTGGTTACATTGGAAGCAATTTCTTAAATTTTTTAAAAATTCATAACTTTTGTTCTGAGTGTCCGATTCGAGTGTCATTCGAAGCGTCAGAAAGTTGAGAGTGTTTACTGTCATTTAAAATTGGTTTGAGTACCTGAAATTGAATATTTTTCTGAGTGATGGTGTTGATATACATTATACTATTTATGTGGTGGTGTGACATAACCTTAAATGCATTGTTGTTGCTTATTATGTTGTATGTTGATGTTGTTGAGTTGTATAACATGTGTTTGATGCATGATGGCCAGTATTGGCGGTGTACATTGACTACAAAGGTGGGTCATTGTGCATGATGTTGTTATTGCATGTATTATATGTTATATGCATTCATGTTGTATGATAAATGGTCAGTTTTTGGTGAGCCTCAAATCCCATTATGTGGATTGGACGGATATATGATTTCGGAGGTGATGGAATCAGTGAGACGTTATCATAGGTGATGGTAACGAATTGATGACTTTGATCTTAAGAGGTGAGGATCAAGGTGGTGAACTTCAGTGTTCACGTATTGGTACCACATGCATTGAGTCGAGTTGTTGAGTCTCTTGCATTGCATATTGGTTGCATTTGTTATTGTGTTGAATGGTTGATTATGTTGTTGTTATGTATGAATAGCCATTGTATGGATTAGGTGGAATCATGTTGTGGAATGGGTGTTGTACATGTGATAATCAAATGTTTACTTATTATCATGCTTTCCTTTATATAATTATGATATCTCACCCTTTCTGCTTGAATGTTGCCTCCATGTGGATAACGTGTAGATAATCTGCAGTTGGAGTTCAAATATGAGTGGAAGATGAAGTCTTCCATTTTATTTGTGTGTCGGCGTCTGCTCTGATGTGTAACACTAGGGGATTGAAACGTTACGTCTTTCTTTATGTTTTAACGTTTCTTATATGTCATGTTATGTTGATGTTGGATTTGTTGAGTTAAGTATTTGTTATTGTTGTTTCGTTACGATTTAATAAAAGTTAACATTCAGACATGTGGGTATTACTACTATTTTTATAATTGTAAAGTGTTACATATCTTTTCGATTAAGTAGGTTGATTGTATGTTGTAGTGTGACATCCTAAGTTGAATGTTAATTTGTTTTACTATGATAAATGTTTTAAATTTACGGGGGGAAATTTAGGGTGTTACATAGTGGTATCTGAGCAGGTCAGTCTGTCCGGCTAAGTTGTTGAGTCGATGTAGTGTGACAGTTGGATATTGTAACACCCGGGGCCGAAGAGGGAGAAGAGTGGTTACGTGTAAAACCAGAGGGAGAGGGAGTGATTACCGGTGTATAAGGCATGACAATGAGACACTCCTAGCAATTTCTAGAAAAAAAACGTATTCACATCGGAATGAGAGGGATCCTGAGGTTGTGCAGATATGGGACTGCATGATTGAAAGAAGGCTTATAATGGTTAATTTGTACTACCTATACCAACAAGATGCATCTTCTTTTTGGTAGCCCAATAAATAAGAACTTCATAGTTAAGCGTGCTTGACTTGGAGTAGTATTTGGATGGGTGACCTTCTGGAAAATTTCTCAGAAAGCGTGTGAGTAAGGACAAAACATGCTAAAAAGACATGTGTTGGTCTGTGGGGTCAGTCGATAATCCTGAAAGTAGTCTGGGGCATTACAAATACTATAGAGGTTGTCTCTTTAACCATTGTTATTGGTGATGGTAGTGTGAAATAAAATATGACTGGAAGAAACGATGTTGCTATTGCTGCTGCTTTGCAGGCTGTTGCTTAGGCTGTGCAGAATAAGCCTAATGCTAGTGGGAACGACGAGTTCCGACATTTGGGGAAGTTCTAGAGGAACAATCCGCCTACTTTTAAAGGTAGGTACGATCCTGATGGAGCACGGACTTGGCTCAAGGAGATTGAGAGGATTTTCAGAGTGATGGATTGTTATGAAGCAGATAAGGTGCAGTTTGGTACACATATGTTAGCTAAGAAAGCTGATGACTGGTGGATCAACACTCGTCAGGTGTTGGGTGCTACATTTAAAGTTGTAACTTGGGTTGTGTTCCACAGGATTTTTTTGAGAAAGTACTTTCCTAAGGATGTTCGTGGGAAGAAAGAGATTGAGTTTCTGGAGCTGAAGCAGAGTAACTTGTCGGTTACTGAGTATGCTACCAAATTTGTGGAACTTACTAAGTTTTACCCTCATTATAGTGAGGTGACTGCTGAGTTCTCGAAGTGTATCAAATTTGATAATGGTTTGCGTCCTGAAATTAAGCAGGCGATTGGATACTAATAGATCATGAGGTTTCTAGAGTTGGTGAACAACTGTAGTATTTATGAGGATGATAGTAAGGCTCAGTCGGCTTACTACAAGAGGTTGAGCGAGAGAAGAGGAAAGCAAAATATGAATCGTGGAAATCCATATAGTGCTTAAGCTGATAAAGGTAAATAGAGAGTTGCTGATGATAAGAGGCCAAGTGGAGGAGGTGCTCCCACGCCTCTTAAGTGTTATAGGTGCGGTGAGTTGGGCCATCGTGTTAGTGAATGCAAGAGTGATGTGTAGAAGTGTTACAAGTGTGGAAAGTCAGGATACCTGGTTGCTGATTGTAAAGAGAAGATGGTGACTTGCTACAACTATGGTGAACCAGTACATATCAGATGAAGAAGATGGTTTCTTGTCTACTAGAGAGTTAAAGGAGCTTTTGGAAGAGGAGGCTCAGATGTTTATGATGTTCACGACATTATCTGCTAAGAGCCAGGCGGTGATTGATGAATTGCAAGTATTCCGGAATTTTCCAGATGTGTTTCCAGATGACATTAAGTGTACCGCTAGAGAGAGAGAAATGGAGTTTTCTATTGATCTTGTCCCTAGTACCATACCTGTTTCTATGGTACCATACATGATGTCTGCATCGGAGTTTGCAGAGTTGAAGAAACATTTAGAAGATTTACTAGAGAAGATATTTGTGAGACCAAGTGTGTCACCTTGGGGAGTGTTGGTTCTATGTGTTGGCAGCAATTTTGGTAAAACCTAAAGTGTTCACAAGTTGTCATAAGTGTTGTCTTGACATAAGATACCATGTACCTGCAGGGTGTTTAAAATGTGAATATGCAGGATTTTACTGAGATGTCAGACCCGATGTCATGACATCTATATACAGAACATTCAGTCTGAATGTTATGTATTGTGTGATTGCATTTTTTATGCTAATATATGTGTGGTTGAAGAGATGATTGAATGCGCAATTCAATCAATAATTACAACCAAATTGACTTATTTTCCAAGCCCAAATCAATGATTGTCATGAGAAGATATGAATGGAAAATAGTTTTAGGGTTTTATGATGTCCAAGCCCAGCCAAACAATTCTATTAACAGGGCATGGAAAACCTGGTTTTATACACAAGAAATAACGAATGAAATATTGAGAGAGAATAAGGGTTTGAGTCTTGTGTGGTCGTGTGTATTGTGAGCCATTCATTCATCCATAGATGATTGAATTGGACTGACTTTTGAGTTGTAATTTGTCCACTCTAAGCTTTGAAGCATGAGTGTGTGTTTACTTGTTTGAAGCTTTTAAGCAAGATCAAGTATGTGTCTTTGAAGAGTGTCTTCTTTTCATTGTAATTCTTATTTTATATCACTGTTGTGATTGAGGGGGAATGAGTAGGATCTCATATCTAAGAGGTCTTACGTATAAGTCACACAGGTAGAGGTTAGGTGAAAAGACTGTAACTTGAAGTTGTTTACTGAGAGTCTTTGAACTAATTTTGTTTAGTAGATTTCCTTCCTGGCTTGGTAGCCCCCAAACGTAGGTGAGTTTACACTGAACTGGGTTAACAATTGCTTGTGTCACTTGCATTACGGTTCTTTATCTTTTATCATGTTTATATTGTTCAGATATTAGTTTCGTGACATTACCTTCAACATCTCATATCTGATACCAGAATTTCAATTGGTATCAGAGTCGGCATCCTGCTCTAGTTCTGGGTGAGATCTAGGGACAATACTTTCTGGTACTATGGATAGAGACGGAGGATCTGTTCACAGACCACCTATTCTGGATGGATCCAACTATGACTACTGGAAACCTCGAATGGTAGCCTTCCTGAAATCTTTGGATAATAAGGCTTGGAAGGTTGTTTTAATAGGCTGGGAACATCCAGTTATTACTAAGGAAGGAGAAGCTACAACTGAGAAGAAGACTGAGGAACAAACCAAAGATGTCACATCATGTGTCACATTATCATAAGGAAATATAGCATAAAGGAAAACACCAAAGATGGAGATGTCATTACTGTGGAAAATTTGGCCACATAAAACCATTCTACTATAAGTTTTATGGCTATCCTAGTCCTTCTCATCATCAACCTAGACCCAAACATCACATCCCTGTTAACAGAAAACAATGGGTTCCTAGGGTTGGTGTTACTAACTTGATAGCTCACACTTCCTTCAGAGTTTCAGCCAAAGAAGACTGGTATTTTGACAGTGGATGCTCCAGACACATGAGTGGAAACAAAAACATGCTAACTGACCTTCATCCTCATGCCACCAGCTATTTAACCTTTGGTGATGGAGCAAAGGGTGAAATCAAGGGGATTGGAAAGCTAAACTGCCCTGGAGTCCCTAACCTTGACAGTGTCCTACTTGTTAAAGGACTGACTGCAAACCTAATAAGCATCAGTCAACTATGTGCCCAAGGTCTAACTGTAAACTTCACAAAAACTGAATGTGTGACTACTAATAAAGAAAATGAAGTGATCATGAAAGGAGTCAGGTCTAAGGACAACTGCTATATGTGGAGTTCTCAAGAAACTGGTTATTCATCAATGTGTACTCTAGCCAGAGAAGAAGAAGTGAAGATATGGCATCAAAAATTGGGCCATCTGCATCTTAAAGGAATGAAGAGGATTATATCTGTTGAAGTTGTCAGAGGAATTCCAAACTTGAAGATTGATGAAGGAAGAGTTTGTGGGGAATGTCAGATTGGAAAACAGACTGATGTCACAGACGATGTTGAGACATCCCTAAATGATCCCCTAGACAAAAGTAATGAGAGTGAACTCACTCAAGCTGAACCTGAAACTGACAAAATTAATAAGGGACCCTCTATCAGAATTCAGAAGGATCATCCTAAAGATCTCATTATAGGAGACCCAAATAAAGGGGTCACAGCTAGATCAAGGGAAGTGATCTCACATTGTTGTTTGTGTCCAAGATTGAGCTTATGAATGTCAAGGAAGCCTTGACTGATGAATTCTGGATCAATGCCATGCAGGAAGAGTTAGGCCAATTCAAGAGAAATGAAGTATGGGAAACGGTTCCAAGACCTGAAGGAATAAATGTCATTGGAACAAAGTGGGTTTACAAGAATAAATCTGATGAACAAGGGGTGGTTACTAAAAATAAAGCAAGATTAGTAGCACAAGGATACACTCAAGTTGAAGGAGTTGACTTTGATGAAACATTTTCCCCTGTAGCTCGCCTTGAGACCATTAGACTATTGCTTGGAGTGACATGTATTCTGAAGTTTAAACTGTTCCAAATGGATGTAAAAAGTGCCTTCTTGAATGGTTACTTAAATGAGGAAGTCTATGTTGAACAACCCAAAGGATTTACAGATCCAAATCTTCCAAAACATGTGTATAAGCTGAGGAAAGCCCTCTATGGTTTGAAACAAGCTCCTAGGGCTTGGTATGATAGACTAATAGTGTCTCTCATTAACAATGGATACGGGAAGGGAGGCATTGGCAAGACCCTATTTGTTAAGAATGAACGAGGAAAACTCATGGTGGCTCAAATATATGTGGATGATATTGTGTTTGGTGGGATGTCAGATCAAATGGTCGAACATTTTGTTAAACAAATGCAATATGAATTTGAAATGAGCCTTGTTGGAGAGATGACCTATTTTCTTAGGCTACAAGTCAAGTAGATGGAAGATTCTATCTTTCTATCTCAAAGAAAATATGCCAAAAACATTGTTAAGAAGTTTGGCATGGAGAATGCAAGTCATAAAAGGACACTTGCTCCTACACATCTTAAAGTCTCCAAAGATGAAAATGGTGTTAGTGTAGATCAAAGTCTCTACAGAAGCATGATAGGAAGTCTGCTATATCTCACAACAAGCATACCTGACATTGCTTTTACTGTAGGTGTTTGTGCTAGATATCAAGCTGAACCAAAAGTCAGTCACATAAACCAAGTGAAAAGGATACTGAAATATGTCAATGGCACCAGTATGGGATGTTGTATACTCATGGATCTGGATCTATGCTGACTGGATATTGTGATGCTGACTGGGCTGGAAGTGCTGATGATAGGAAAAGCACATCAGGAGGATGTTTCTTCTTGGGGAACAACTTAATATCATGGTTTAGTAAGAAACAAAATTGTGTGTCTCTGTCCACTGCTGAAGTTGAATACATAGCAGCTGGAAGTAGTTGTTCTCAACTGGTTTGGATGAAACAGATGCTGACTGAATACAATGTCACGCAAGATGTCATGACATTGTACTGTGACAACCCAAGTGCTATAAATATTTCTAAAAATCCTATTCAGCACAGCAGGACAAAACATATTGATATTCGTCATCATTTTATAAGAGAACTCGTGGAAGAGAAAAATCATAGCCCTGAAGCATGTTACTACTGAAATGCAATTAGCTGATATATTTACAAAGGCTTTGGATGCTAATCAATTTGAATGTCTAAGAGGGAAATTAGGAATTTGTATCTATGAGAATTTATAGCAATTAATTTGGAGTGGAAAAGGTAATAAAAATATTGTCTGCCCACTTAAAAGAAAGTGCCCCATTTATGGTAAATCATCACCTAGTATTGGAACTTCCATCTATAGCATTTTCACACGCAACCTCTGCTCAAACATTTCCACCTTCCTTCAACTTCATCAACCTTCTCTGCTAGGGCAACAAAAAACTTTCCGCAAGAACAACAAGATGTCACAACATCCTTCACCATCTGGTTCTAAAAACACCAAACCTGCGCACAAAGCTAGAACGCCCTCCATGGACTTTCTTAATGAAGACATTTTGGAAGTGATTCCCCTGTCTATCATTCTAGGTGACGCTCCTGGTTCATCCTCCACTGCATGTCATACTCAAGGTAACAATTCTAATACCCCTAGCTCTAAGGATGACATGCATCATACTGATCGTGTCATTAGAAATCTTGTCACGAGGACCCTTAATGAAGGACACTCTATAAAAGGAGTTTCTACTCCTCTATCAAGAAGGGACCCCTCTCCTGAGGTTGGACCTCACAATGAGAAAGATGATGATTCATCTAGGTCTGATAAAGATATAGCTGCTGAAGGATTATGCTCTTTAGGGCAAACTTTGCCTAGTAAGAAATATGTAGCATCACCTACTGCTAATGCTTCACAGTCTAAGAAGCATGACTCTGCTAAGAAGGTGATTGACCTGGAAGATGAGAGCTCAGATGATGAAGATGATAGCTTGCTTAATCACTTGAAGCCTAGTGTAGCTAAGAGGATGAAGACCAGAAAGGGTAGGTATGTGGCTGAGATGATGACAGCCAAAACTGCTAAGAAGGCTACTGCTGTAGGCCCCTCAAAGTCTTGGAGTAAAGTGGAGGTGAAGAAGATAAAAGTAAGAGAAAGTTCTGACTCAGATGAAGATGTTGAAGAAGATGTCCCTAACATCTCTCCTGTCAAGAGGACAACTGTTAGAAAATCCCCTGCAAAAGTTGTTGTTGTACACTTGGATAATATTTCCTTCCATCTTGAAGATGGAGAAGCAAAATGGAAGTTTGTAATCCAAAGGAGAGTGGCTATGGAAAGAGAACTGAGCAAGGATGCTGTAGAGGTTAAAGAGGTCATGGACCTGATTAAATCTGTTGGATTAATGAAAACTGTTACTGGGTTATCTCAGTGTTTTGAAGGTATGGTTAAAGAATTTATGGTGAACATCCCTGAGGACATTGCTGATAAAAACAACAAAGAGTTTTGTAAGGTGTTTGTTAGAAGGAAGTGTATAAATTTTTCTCCAACTGTGATTAATAAGTTCCTAGGAAGAGGAACAGAAGATGCTTGTGAACTAGAAGCCACGGAAAATGAGGTCTGTAGGGAAATAACTACTAGACAGGTCAAGGAGTCGCCTAGCAAGAAGCATCTCCCTGCTGGAAAGTTAACTGTGAAATATGCTATCTTGCACAAGATAGGGTCAACAAATTGGGTACCAACCAATCACATCTCTACAATCTTAAATGCTCTTGGAAGGTTCATATTTGTTGTTGGAACCAAGCTGGATTTTGATTATGGTAGATTCATGTTTGAACAAATTGTCAAACATGCTTCTACAAATGCAGTGAAGTTGCCCATAGCTTTTCCCTCAATGATTTGTGGGATAATCCTGAGCCAGCAACCTGGAATTCTGAGCATAAATGATCTTCCTAGTAGAAGAAAACCTCCCCTATCAGTTCATTACAAATTATTTGAAGGCAGTCATGTCAATGACATTGTCATGACATCTGCTGTGAAGAAGACAACCTCAAAAGGTGGTCTGATTGCTGAATTGAAAGAAACTTGTAAGGAATTGGATACTGGGATAAGGGTAGCTAAAGCCAGGAAAGAAGCTTTGGAGGTTCTGATTGATAGCTTGGAGCAAGCTGATAGAGATAATGTTGGATAGGCCAAGGAAACAGAAGCCTAAACCTCTAGTGAGAGGTCTGAATCTCAAGATGAATTAAGTGGCAGTTCTAGTTCTGAAGATGATGAAGATGCAAGCTCCTCTGACTGAGTTTTGTCGAAGATTGTCCCCCAACTATTCTGTTGATGTGCTGTTCTAGATGTTCTGAATGTTCTTTTGGCAGTCATGTTTTGATGCCTTGATGTATTTTTTTGGGGTTCTTTTTTATTTCTCTGGATTTTCATCTCAACTTGTATAGCTGTGTTTCTTTGTGGTTTTGTAACACCTAACAATATGTTTTGACATTCTATGTGACATTCTGTTGGACTAATAGACATTTATTTTGTCTTATTGGTCTCTTTGGTCTCTTTTGGATAAAAAGGGGGAGAAGTAGCTAAAGGAGTTGTAGCTAAAGTAGCTATGTTGTAGCTAAAGTAGTTATGCTATAAATAGATGACAGAAGTAGCTATGCTATAAACAGATGACAAATGATGTTGAAAAGGATGTTTTATGTAGTACAGGTGATGTTGAAGGTGATGTCAGATGGGGAGGTGTATGTTATAGGTGTTGTTGAAAGAGATGTCTGTGTTGAGCAGACTGAGGGGGAGAAGGAGCACAAGCGCATGTGTGTTTAAGATGTGTTTACTAGTTGCTACTTTAGCTAGTAAATGTGTGTTTTATTACTTCTGCTGCTAAACTACTGATGTGTTTTTTTTCTCTTGTGAACAAATTGTATGATGTATGTTTTAGCCAAAATTTGCCAAATGGGGAGTTTGTTGGTTCTATGTGTTGGCAACAATTTTGGTAAAACCTAGAGTGTTCACAAGTTATCACAAGTGTTATCTTGACATAAGATACCATGTACCTGCAAGGTGTTTAAAATGTGAATATGCAGGATTTTACTGAGATGTCAGACCCGATGTCATGACATTTGTATACAGAACGTTCAGTCTGAATGTTATGTATTGTGTGATTGTGTTTTTTATGCTAATCTATGTGCGATTGAAGAGATGATTGAACGCGCCATTCAATCAGTAATTACAACCAAATTGACTTATTTTCCAACAAGATATTATGAGCTGTCATGAGAAGATATGAATGGAAAATAGTTTTAGGGTTTTATGATGTCCAAGCCCAGCCAAACGATTATATAAATAGGGCATGGAAAACATGGTTTTATACATAAGAAATAACGAACGAAATATTGAGAGAGAATAAGGGTTTGAGTCTTGTGTGGTCGTGTGTATTGTGAGTCATTCATTCATCCATAAATGATTGAATTGGACTGACTTTTGAGTTATAATTTGTCCACTCTAAGCTTTGAAGCATGAGTGTGTGTTTACTTGGTTGAAGCTTTTAAGCAAGATCAAGTATGTGTCTTTGAAGAGTGATTTCTTTTCATTGTAATTCTTGTTTTATATCACTGCTGTGATTGAGGGGGAGTGAGTAGGATCTCATATCTAAGAGTTCTTAGGTAGAAGTCACACGAGTAGAGATTAGGTGAAAAGACTGTAACTTGAAGTTGTTTACTGAGAGTCTTTGAACTAATTTTGTTTAGTGGATTTCCTTCCTGGCTTGGTAGCCCCCAGACGTAGGTGAGTTTGCACCGAAATGGGTTAACAATTGCTTGTGTCACTTGCATTACTGTTCTTTATCTTTTATCATGTTTATATTGTTCAGATATTAGTGTCGTGACATTACCTTCAACATCTCATATCGGATACCAGAATTTCAGGGAGCTCTAGTGTTGTTGGTAAAGAAGAAAGACGGTATCATGAGGTTGTGTATGGATTACCGATAGTTGAATAAAGTGACGATTAAGAACAAGTATCAACTTCTGAGAATACATGATTTGATGGATCAGTTGGTGGGTGCATGTGTATTTAGCAAAATTGATTTGAGGTCAGGTTACCACCAGATCAAAGTGAAGGATGAAGATGTACATAAGACTGCATTTATAACTCGATATGGACATTATAAGTATTTAGTGATGTCGTTCAGTGTTTCTAATGTACCTGGAGTATTTATGGAGTACATGAATCATATCTTTCATACTTACTTTGATAGTTTTCTTGTGGTATTTATTGATGACATTTTGATCTATTCTAAATCAGAAGAAGAACATACTGAGAATTTGTGAATTGTATTGCAAATGTTGAAGGAGAATAAGCTTTACGCTAAGTTATCGAAGTGTGAATTCTGGTTGAAAGAGGTTAGCTTTTTTGGCCATGTTATTCAGGTAGTGGTATTGTTGTGGATCCGTCCAAGGTAGATGTAGTTCTACAATGGGAGGCTCTGAAGTCAGTGACAGAGATTAGAAGCTTTTTGGGCTTGGCGGTTATTACCGCAGGTTTATTGAAGGCTTTTCCAAGTCGGCACTTCTGTTAACTCAGTTGAGCTGCAAAGGTAAATTGTTTGTGCGAGACATTCATTGTGAGAACAATTTCGTAGAGCTGAAGAAAAGGTTGACTACAACTTCAATTTTGATTTTACCTGAACTGAATGAACTATTTGTGGTGTATTGTGATGCGTTTTTGATGGGTTTAGGTGGTGTGCTAATGCAATATAGCAAGGTTGTGGCTTATACTTCACGACATTTGAGGATTCATGAGAGAAACTATCCTACTCATGATTTGGAGTTGGTTGTGGTGGTGTTCATGTTGAAAATTTGGAGGCCTTATCTCTATGGTTCCAGATTTGAAGTGTTTAGTGATCACAAGAGTCTGAAATACTTGTTTGATTAGAAGGAATTGAATATGATACAATGCAGATGGTTGGAATTCTTAAAGTATTATGACTTTGGCTTGAATTATCATCCTGATAAGGTAAATGTTGTGGTTGGTGTTTTAATTCGGAAGTCTTTGCATATGTCTGCTATGATGGTTAGAGAATTGGAAATGATTGAACAGTTTAGAGACATGAGTTTGGTCTGTGAACTGACACCGCAGAGTATGATGTTGGGTATGTTGAAGATCAACAATGATTTTCTTAATAAAATTAAAGAAAGTCAGAAGTTGGATGTGAAGTTTGTGGACTTGATGGTTGGAAGTAATCAGACTGATGGTAGTGAGTTCAAAATGGATGAACAAGGTGTGTTGAGGTTCAGAGATAAAATTTGTATTCCTGACGAAGTTGAGTTTAAGAAGATGATTTTAGAAGAAAGTCAACGAAGCAACTTGAGTAATCATCCAGGAGAAACTAAGATGTACCAGGATCTGAAGAAGATCTTTTGGTGGTATGGAATAAAGTGAGATATGGCTCAGTTTGTTTATACTTATTTGACTTGTCAGAAGTCAAAGGTTGAACATCAGAAACTTGTAGGATTGATGTAACCGTTGGATATTCCAAAATGGAAATGAGATAACATTTCTATGGATTTTGTGATGGGGTTGCCGAATACTCCAAGAGGACATGATGCCATTTGGGTAATTATTGATAGACTAAAGAAGTCAACCCATTTTATTCCGATTAACATCAGTTTTTCTATGTGATTGTGAAGTTGCATGGAGTTTCGTTGAGTATTGTGTCGGATAGAGATCTGAGGTTCACTTTCATATTTTGGGAGAGATTGCAGGAAACTTTGGGTTCGAAGCTCAGGTTGAGTTCAACTTATCATCTGCAGACTGATGGTCAAACTGAGAGGACCATTCAGGCATTAGAAGATTTGTCGAGAGCTTGTGTTCTTAAGCAAGGAGGTGCTTGGGATAATCATTTGTCATTGTTAGAGTTCACATATAATAACCATTTCTATTCTAGTATTGGAATGACACCTTTTGAATCCTTATATGGTCAAACGTGCATGACACCTTTGTGTTGGCATGAATCCGGTGAGCGTGTAGTGGTTGGACCTGAGGTTGTCCAACAATCTACTGAGAGGGTGAAGTTGATTCGGGAGAAGATGAAAGCTTCATAAAGTAGGCATAAAAGCTACCATGATAAGAGGAGAAAGGATCTTGAGTTTCAAGAAGGAGACCATGTATTCTTGAGAGTCATTATGGTGACTGGTGTAGGACGTGCTTTGAAGTCGAGAAAGCTTACTCCTCGGTTTATTGGTCTGTATGAGATATCTGGGCGAGTTGGACCTGTTGCTTATAGAGTGATGTTACCACCGAATTTGTCAAATCTACATGATATGTTCCATGTTTCACAACTTCAGAAGTATGTTCCGGATCCGTTGCACGTGATTTCGATGAATGATGTTCAAGTGAGGGACAACCTTACCGTTGAGACTCTGCCTATAAGGATTGATGATCGAGAACTGAAATAATTGAAAGGCAAAGAGATTGATCTTGGGAAGGTAGTGTAGGGAGGTGCTGCCGAATGAAATATGACTTGGGAATTGGAAAGCAGGATGCGAGAGTCGTATCCAGAGGTGTTCGCATCAGGTAATTTTTTAGGGCAAAAATGTTCTAAGTGGGGGAGAGTTGTAACGCCCCAATTTTATTTAAATTATTTTTCGTAATTTAATTATGTGATAGTTGTTGTTGTATTGTGTTGATGGATGTTTTGATGTGTTGTGTTACCCTGGGTGTGAGGTAGTTGCCTTAGAATTATATATACATTAAGTTATTGAGAGTGTGTGAGCAAAATTTTAGAAATAATGGTGTGGTGAGTAAAACTAATTAACTATTTTAGTTATTATTTAATTTAAGTAGTTAATATTAGATGAATATTAATTTAATAAATTTAATTAGAATGAATTATTTTTATTATAATAATAATAATAATTATTATTATTATTATTATTATTATTAAGAAATTAATGATAATATAATAAGTTAATAGAATAATAGAAATATACGGAAAATAGAAAGGGAGATTTGGGATAGAAACACAAAACACGTAACATTTGGGAGAAGAGAACGGAGAAAGGGAGAAGAATAGGCTAGGGATCAATGGGAGATTCACTATTTTTGAAGGTTAAATAAGCTATTGCTATGAACTCTAAGGTAAGAGTAGGGTTCTGATTATCTAAGGGTTAACATGATGATGATGGGTAGATTATTCCATGTAGATTTTATGTTGTTCTTCTCTATGTTCATGATCATTGTGATATTTGTCAATCTTTGAATTGTGTGTTTGATGATGTTGGGACTGATGTAGAATGATGAATTATTGTTGTTAAAATCATGAAATTTGATTGGAATGTATGTTGTCAATGTTGTGTGATTGAGGTTATTTCGGGTTATAGTCGGAATTGAGTTATGAATGTTTTCGGTGTAAATAAGTTGATGTTTAGAACTTTGGAAAAGTGATTTTCGTGTTAAAATATGGTATAAACAATTTGGGAGAAAAATAGGGTTTTGGGATGAATTTTAGATGATTTTCATTTTTAAAAAGTTGCAGAAAATTGCTTCTGCAACAGTGTAATCAGTTACCAGAATTGGAGTAACCGGTTACACTGCTTAAAAACATGTTTCTGGGAAAAATTTGAAGGGTGCAACCGGTTACATGTTTTTGGGTAACCGATTACCCTGTATAACACAGGCCATACAAGGGTTGGAATGAAGGGTGTAATCGGTTACAAGTTTTTGGGTAACCGGTTACCGTGTGTGTGTTAGTAGTGGGTTGCGTTACTGGATGTAGTGTAACCGGTTACTGGTTTTGGGGTAACTGGTTACATTGGAAGCAATTTCTTAATTTTTTTAAAAATTCATAACTTTTGTTCCAAGTGTCCGATTCGAGTGTCGTTCGAAGCGTCAGAAAGTTGAGAGTGTGTATTGTCATTTAAAATTGGTTTCAGTACCTGAAATTGAATATTTTTCTAAGTGATGGTGTTTATATGCATTATATTATTTATGTGGTGGTGTGACATAACCTTAAATGCATTGTTGTTGCTTATTATGTTGTATGTTGATGTTGTTGAGTTGTATAACATATGTTTGATGCATGATGGCCAGTATTGGCGGTGTACATTGACTACAGAGGTGGGTCATTGTGCATGATGTTGTTGTTACATGTATTGTATGTTGCACGCATTCATGTTGTATGATAAATGGTCAGTTGTTGGTGAGCCTCAAATCCCATTGTGTGGATTGGGCGGATAGATGATTTCGGAGGTGATGGAATCAGTGAGACGTTATTAGTGGTGATGGTAACGAATTGATGGCTTTGATCTTAGGAGGTGAGGATCAAAGTGGTGAACCCGAGTGTTCACGTATTGGTACCACATGCATTGAGTCGAGTTGTTGAGTCTCATTGCATTGCATATTGGTTGCATTTGTTTTTGTGTTGAATGGTTGATTATGTCAGATGGTTCTTATGTTGCTATTATATATGAATAGTCGTTGTGTGGATTATGTGGAATTGTGTTGTGGAATGGATGGTGTACATGTGATAATCAAATGCTTACTTATTATCATGTTTTCCTTTATATGATTATGATATCCCCTTCTGTTTGAATGTTACCTCCATGTGGGTAATGTAAGACCCCAATTTTGTCCCTAAGATCCCTCATGGCATCATAACATTGCATTTTGCAAAGCCTCAAGGATCATAAGCATCTTGGTTCCCTTTACCTTTAGGCGGGATCCCTTGTGAGTGGTTTAAGATCACCAAGCATGCTTGAATTGTATATCATTGATTTTCTAATTTTGTTTACTAACCAAAAGCACAAAAATATGTCACTAACATCCTTTGTTTGTAGCTTGAGTAATCATAAGGTCAAAAACTTCTAGGAGATCATCTGTGCAATGACATGGCCAAGAGAAGATGAAAGCAAGCATGGTAATGGTTCCCAAAACCCTCATCCATCAAATATGCCTCCCTAGTATCTCAATTTATCATTTTGATCAAAGCAAGTCAAAGGGTTTGAGGTTTGTCCCCCAGAGAAACCCTAATTCATCTGTGCACCACAATGCCTTTCTCATGAAGCAACCTCAGCCCATGGTCAAATACAATCAAGGGAAGTTCTATAATTCATCATTTCATGCATATTTGAACTTATTTGAGCATCCTCAATCATCAATTCATCAAGGTATGAGTTGTGGACTTGAGAAGTTGATCAGTCAATTCATCTGACTATTTGGAAATACACTGAGACCTAACTTTTGATGTGTTGGTCAAATGGAGATGATTCCAAAAGCACAAATGTTTTTAAGGACAATATGAACAAATTTCATGTTCATCAAAAATTGATTTGAAGATTGGAAGGTCATCATCCATTCCAAGACATTATAGGTCATTTTGACTGAAACCCTAATTTTAGGTCAACTTCCCAGGAACATAACTCATTCATTCTTTGTGATTTTGAGGTGGTATAAAATGCATTGGAAATATTAAGATGTCTACTTCAAATGTTATGTTGAACAAAATTTCAAAATCTCAAAGGAAATACGTGTGATAATGCAAGACATTATAGGTCCTTTTGTACCAAATGCATTGAAAGGCAAAAAAGTCCAACTTCAAGTGCCCATAACTCTTTCATCAAAAATCCAAATGATGCAAAATTTAAGTCCATTTTTATTTTCTTGAAAATATCTACAACTTTGATGTTGGAGGTTTTTCCATTTAAGGCTTGCATCATCAAAACAGAAGGGCTTGAACATTGGCCAAATTTAGAAACTTTGCATTGATATGTTTTGCACATCACACTTTAAACTCAAATTTCATAAATTTCCACACTTCAAATGGATTTTTGTCCAACATAACAATTTTTCCTTACATCAAGACCTTTCCAACCATTACTCACATGATCATGTTTGGATTTGGAAATTGGTACTTTCGAAGAGGTGAACATTTAGGTCAAATTATGGAATACACATGAAATCTTGATACACAAGCAAATTCCAAGCAAGCTACACGTCCATTTCATTCCAGACTGAGTTCAGCTTGCATTTGGCATTGTTTTTGGGCCTTGGGCATGCTCATGCAAGCCCATGCAAGGATTATCCAAATTCATGCACACGGATCAATTCATCATCTCCTTGCCATTCCCTCTATAAATAGAGACCCTATTCCATTCAAAATCCACGTCTGATTCAACCTGAATTGCTGCAAAAATCAAAACCCAACCTCTCACCAAAGAAGCAATTTCATTTTTCTCAAATTTTTCAGATCCAAAATTCAACTACATCTGGTTGAATCTTTGGATCTAAAGCTTCTAAACCTTCCTCATTTAGTTCACTGATCTTCTGTTTTGGCAAAGCAAGCAAGGAATTGAGCTCAAGTTTCCAGAATTCAAGCTTACTCTTCAACTGGTATTTTCTTCGAATCTCATTATCCTTTGACCTATTTGCTTGGATCTTGTGTTGGCTGAAGTCCTCTCAATAGAGGCATCATGATTATGCATTCAATTTTTGAAATCCATTGAGTTCATGATGAACACCAGATTTTTCAACCTCTGATTTCTTACACCATGGAAGTCTAGAGTGAAAATGGAGGGTACAGGGGTGATGTACATCACCCCAGCTTTAATTTGATGTATAGATCGTGCATTTTCATTAAGGTTTGGATCTCTGCAATTCTGGCCGGAAAATGCAAGCTCACCGGAGAAGACGGTGGCTCCGGTGGCTTCTTCAGTGCCAGATCCAATCTAGACCGTGTGATGGTATTTCCAGATCTAATCCAGGCCATTCATTGTTATGACTTTTATTTAATCCATGTGTGGTTGCATTGACCAGGGTCTACCATGCGCGCGCGTCTTCTAGCCTTGTGATCTGCCAGCTCAATTAATGAGCTCAGATCCAAGCGCTGTGGATTTTTCTTATTTTTAATTTCTGATTTTAATTATTTTAATTCCCTTTTATTTCAAAAATCAATATCTCTCTCATTTTTAATTCAAAAATTATGGGACCAATTGCATTATTTCCCAAATAATTTCTAGTTTCTTAAAATGATTTTTAATATTTTTTATTTCACCATTTGATAATTTTTGTGAATTTTCTCTTTTCTGATTATTTTTAATTTATTTTAAATAGTTTTTGATATTCAAAAAATACAAAAATATTTTCCTAACCTATTTGAATAATGATGAATCTATGAAAATAATTCTCATCAATTTTCAAATTGATTTGAGATTTATTTGAGATTTTAGTTCAATTAGGTTATTTTTGTTCATTTTTAATTGATTAAAAATAGTTTCTGACTTTTAAAAATGCTGAAATTTTTTGTCAAACTTTGTTTGACCTTGTTGAACTTAGGATAAATCACTTGGAGTTTTCAAAGTTGATTTGAAGTGATTTTGAAGTTTGACCTTTCTTTTATTTTTTAATTCAAGTTTAATTTTAAATATTAAAAAATGCCAAAAATATTTTGTTCATTTCTTGACTTCCAATCTTCATCTCACTTCTGTTTTTGATTGTTTGACTCTGACTTTCAATGTTATTGGTCAACATATGATGATTGGTACATGGTATTTCATTTAATGCATTTGTATCATTTTGCCTTCTTTTGTCTCCATTTATTCATCTCCTTCTTCTTCTTCTTTTTTCCTTTTGATCAATGAGTTAAAGGTTGACAAGTTAGCATTGATTAGGGAGACTTAATCTTCCTTGATTCAAATCTAATTCATCTTGATCAATTGATCAAGTGAGTGGCTTTGCATTAAGGATAGGTTGTTTCCTAAATCATTCAAGAGACTTAAACCAATACAAGATCAATTTTCTTCTTCTTTTTGGCATGGCAAGTTGTTGAGACTTGGTTCACTAATCAAGACTCCTAACTTGTGTTCGTTGCCTACATTATTATTGACCGGCCTCAGATAGTTGTGACTTCTACATAAGTCCAATTACGATTGCTTAACATAGCGCTAAATTTTGCCTTATGGCACACTAACTATTAACTACTAACAACTAACTTTTTACTTTATGCACTTTACTTTTATGCAATTTACTCTTCTTGCACATATTATTCATTTGCTTTTCCCTTTGCTCATTTGAGCACATGTTTATGTTAATGTCATTTGCCTTTTGCCCACTTGGGTATATAATTGTGTATATATCTTTTGTGCTTGTTTTTGTCTGTTTGTTGTAACCCAAATGCAAATGATTGGACAAAATGGACTTAGAATTTAGGACCTTACCCAAGCAAATGGAATTTGAAGAGCAACTAGACATTGGGCCTTTAGAGTGCTATAAAAGTCAAATAGCAACTAGGCATTGGGCCTTTAGAATGCTTAAATGTTGAAGATAACTTTGAAAGGACCATATTCTAAACTCCCTCTTGTCCATTCTTTGTTTGTATTATAGAACCTTTTGATGTGTCTTTTCTTTGTGCTAGGGATTCCAACTTGAGCCCAATTGAGGAACCATTACCATGAGCTCCTAAGAGAGAGATCCAAGATGCCTTGAGGAGCCTTATCCAAGAGTTCATTGATTGTAGATTGCTTAAGTTTATGCTTGTGATTGCTTATTCCAAAGGATGGGAGCTACTTGGATCATCAATATGATCTCAAGAGAGGAACTCCTTGTGTGGTTTTGTTCTCTCTTCCCTTACCTCTTGTATGCTTAGGATCTTAGCCATTCTTCTTCTTCTCCCCACTCTAACCCTAGCCAAAACTTTTGTGCAAACATTTAACCATTATTTTAAACATTAGAAACCTAAGCCTTATGGTTTTGATTTTCAAACTTATTTTTCATAACACTTATTTTGAATTGAATCTTTAAGTCAACTTTGACCATTTTGTATATACTTCTAATTGGTAAATATAACCCATTCAAATGTCTTTTGTGGTTCCAACGGCCACTTCCTTAATCAAATTTTTTATAACCTTTAGCTATTAGGTTTGAGTTATCCTTGTGGTAGATGTAATACTCACCTATATCCTTAGTGATGGACAATGAGTCTTTCATGCTTATTATAGGGTTAACCCCTCACTAGCATGTTGAAGTTATCCTCACATGGTGGATTTGTGGTTAGGTTGAGTTTTCTCCCTTGGATAACAAAAGACCTTAAGGCTTTTGGACCAATCAACTCACCAACTCATTTTGAGATTTTTACCCCGTACTACGAGGTTTTGATCCTAATCTTTTTTAAGATGGTACGTAGGCAATGGGTTCATCCATTCAAACACAAAATGTAAATAAACTTGTATATTCTTTTCTCATCTCTTCAATCATGTTTGCACAAATAAACTTTCACAAAATAATAACCTTACAACAAGTGTGAAAAGGGCCCCATAGGAGTACCTAGGATGTTTTGGGTGCCTAACACCTTCCCATTACATAACCAACCCCCTTACCCAGATCTCTGTTTCTTTTACTAGTTTTTGTTAAAAAACTATTAGGTTTTTGTTCGCTTTCTAACCATTCCTTTGGATAAATAGAAGTGCAGTGGCGACTCGACTTGTATGATTTACCTTGGATTTAGTCAATATCTCTAATGGTAACGAATACCCCGCTACAGAAAAGTGGCGAATCCGCTGGGGATATTTGCCTAGTGGGTTTTGCCTACTTTTCATATTTGTTGTATTGTATTGTTTTGTTTTGTGACATATTTTTGTGCAATTTGGGACTACTGTATTATATGTAATGATTGAATTGCTTGAATATTAATTCTTGGTGTGCTTGGTGATCTTTGTGAGATGAGTTTTATACCCGAACTCGAGTGCACTTGGGATAGGAGAATGGCATAGTCTTGTTGATTTGTGTGGAGTTATTGCTTAGCAAGTTGACTTGCAAGTCCATTCACTTGGTGGAGGTCATGTTGGGATCAATAATGTCACGCGAGTAAGTTGTGGTTAGACATTACTCTTTCCAATATAGACCTTAGAAGCCAAGGACCTTAGTTTACCAAACCCATCTTGGCCTATTCTTAGGATGTAGTGTGAAAGTCGTTCAAGTGTAAGATTTGATACGATTGTTACGCGATACTACACTCATAAGAGTCTCTCTTGAGAATATTTTTGGAATACGAGTAGTCGTTTCTCTGATAATATCCGAAAGATGGGATGATGACTATGGGAACCTCTTGTAGAACATGTTTGGCAGGTTTAAACCCTAGTACATTCCCTTTGGGAGGTTCTAAACCAAGACTCCATGCTCGTGACTTGCAACAAACCCTTGATTCGTGGTCGATCCGTTCATGTATCCTTAATATCAATGGAACTTGGGTGTTGATAAGGTGTAAACCATAATCCACCAAAATGGATGATTGACATTAAGGATAATATGATCCATCCCATGACCTTTGTTTGGTGTGCTTTGTTTGATCCTTAAGTGTGATTGTTGCATTCATGCATTCATGCACCCATTTGCATCCATATCATCAAAATAATAAGGAAATTTTTAAGGAACTTAAGAGGTCTATTTGCAAATTTTCAGACATGGAAAGACAAAGGAGGAATACAAAGAAGTACAGTTTTAGACAACCAGATTTGAAAGAGTTAAGGAATCTGACATCCTATGTACTAGATCCCTTGGGTTTCAAGGCTCGTTTTGGGAAGCTTCTTCCTCTTCTGACTACTCAAGTGGACAAAGGATTGATGAGCGTATTGGTGCAGTTTTATGATCCTTTGTATCGTTGCTTCATGTTTCCGGATTTCCAGCTTTTGCCTACACTTGAGGAGTATGCTTACCTTGTGGGTATACCTATCATAGATCAGTTGTCGTTCAGTGGCTTAGAGAGTATTCCTACTTCTCAAGAGATAGCAGACATGTTGCACATAGATGAATCTCTGGTTGGTGCTCATATGACTATGAAAGGTGGAATTCAAGGTCTCCCTTCTGAGTTCCTCATTGCTCAAGCTACTATGTATGGGAAGGCCATGAGTGAGGACGCCTTTGAGGCCATATTTGTGCTTCTCATCTATGGGTTAGTGTTGTTCGCCAACATCGACAAGTTTGTGGATGTGAACGCCATTAGGATTTTCTCTACTCTTAATCTCGTTCCGACTCTATTGGGTGATGCTTATTTCTCTTTGCATATGAGGAATGCAAAGGGTGGTGGCGCCATTGTGCGATGTTTGCATCTGTTGTATAAGTGGTTTATTTCTCACTTACCTCAGACGGTCGCTTTCAAAGAGAACAAGGGATGTCTACGGTGGTCCACGAGACTTATGTCTCTCACTAATGATGATATCTTTTGGTACAACCGTGTGTATGATGGTGCGCAGATTATTGACTCTTGTGGTGAATTCTCCAATGTACCTCTTCTTGGTACATGTGGTGGGATTAACTACAACCCTGTTTTTGCACGTCGTCAGCTTGGGTTCCCTCTAAAGGATAAACCCAGTAACATTCTATTAGAGGGTGTGTTCTTTCAGGAGGGTAAAGATCCCCAAGGTTTGAAAGCTAGGATGGTCCGCGCTTGGCGCAAGATTCATAGGAAAGGAAAGAAGGAATTGGGTCTTAAGAACTGCATTGCTTTGGAGCCTTACACTGCCTGGGTTAGGAAGAGAGCGTCTGAGTATCTCATGCCTTACGAGTATCCGAGACCTACACCTATGATTATGGCTGGGCCTTCAACCCTCCCTAATCAAGAAGTAGAGGAGTTGAGAGACGAAGACCGTTCACGTGCTTGGATCCGTGAACGTGAAGAGTTGCTTCAGCAGATTAAGGAGAAGGATACTTTGATAGAGTTTCTTGAGCATCAGGTTATTGATGATCCTGATGATGCATGGACTTCTCTACTTCCTCAGTCTTCCCGATTCTGGAAGAGGAAGTATGATCGACTCGCCAAGGAGAAGGCAGATATGGAGGCAGCTTATGAGAAGGAGGTGAAGAGGCTTCGTGCATCTTATCTTCCTGTATCTCGAGCTTTAGATGATTGTTTTTAGGGATCCATAGGATGATCATTTTCCTTTTCTCTTGTATTATATCTTGGTTACCAATATTGTACTTCTTTGGTGTAAAAAATATTTTCCAGATATCATTGATGAGATGCTTCCATATGTGATACAAATGTAATATTTCCCGAAATTTGCAAATAGAACTCTAAAAGGTTCCTCTGAAATAAAAAACACAAATCATATGCACAAACATTGCATGCATCATGTGCATAAGCAGGTTTTGTTTCCGGCCTCTTGTCCTGTGGTCTAACTTTGTGCTCTTCATTTATTTTGAAGACAAGCTGACTCACCGGTACTACACTAGAGCCAACATTTCAAGACTGATGGATCATCTAGAGCAAGAAAACTGCGAGCTGAATGAGGAAGTGGCCAGATTAAGTGCTTTGATGGAGTCATTCTTGGTTGCCCAGAGCCAGTCTTCTCCAACACCTTCAACTCCTCCCCAAAGGACAGTTATCTCTGAGATTGTCTCCTCAACTGTGCCTACAGCTAGTGCACACTTCGCTCCCACAGCCATGCCAACCGGGTTCCCATGGGGGATGCCTCCCAACTTCATGCCCGAGGGTCCTGCTCCCACCTTTGCTTCTATGTTGGCATCTAGCCCGGTCCTTGCTGTTCCTCCTCCTGTCGTGCATATTCTGCCCAGAGTAGACGACACCAACTATCATTCTGAGCCGTCTGAGGGCCCAGATGTCTATGAGAAGATGGACGCTATGAACGATCAATTTCTTGAGCTTCGCAAGGAATTGAAGACTCTCAGAGGAAAGGATCTTTTCGGTAAGTCTGTTGCAGAACTCTGCTTGGTTCCTAATGTGAAATTCAAGGTCCATGACTTTGAAAAATATAAGGGAAATACTTGTCCTCTCAGCCACCTGATCATGTATGCCAGGAAGATGTCAACTCAGACTGATAATGACCAATTGCTCATCCACTACTTTCAGGACAGTTTGTCCGGTGCTGCCCTGAGATGGTATATGGGTTTAGACAGTGCGAACATCCGATCCTTCAACGACCTTGGCGAGGCCTTCATCAAGCAGTACAAGTACAACATGGATATGGCTCCCGATAGGGATCAATTGAGGGCCATGTCCCAGAAGGACAAAGAAACATTCAAAGAATATGCCCAGAGGTGGCGAGAGGTAGCAACACAGATCGTGCCCCCGCTAGAAGAGAAAGAGATGACTAAGATCTTTTTGAAGACCTTAAGTTCTTTTTATTATGAGCGGATGATTGCTAGCGCTCCTTCTGATTTCACCGAAATGGTGAATATGGGGATGCGTTTAGAAGAAGGGGTCAGAGAAGGGCGTCTGACCAGAGAAGAAGGCTCTTCTGCCAAACGTTATGGGACGTTTGGAAAGAAGAAAGATGGAGAGGCACATGATGTGACCTCCCATGTGCAACCAAGAAGACCCTCTGTGAGGAGGAAGACCGTGCGTCCAGCCGGAAACCAGCACCAGGTGGCTCATATAGCACCTGTATTCAGAGATAATCAACAGTATCAGCATCACAACAACAATCAGTAACCACCTCAGCAATATCAACAACAACAGCATCATCCACAACAGCAGGCCTACCAGCCTCGAAACAATAATCAAACCAACACGAGTTACGAGAGGAAAAGGGTCACCTTCAATCCTATTTCGATGACATACGCAGAGTTATATCCCTCTTTGATAGAGAGGAAGTTGATTACTCCGAGAGATCCACCGGTTATACCTGCTAACCCCCAGTGGTGGTATAAGCCCGAATTACACTGTGTTTATCATTCTGGTGCTCCCGGCCACGACGTGGAGAATTGCTACCCTTTGAAGACCAAGGTTCAAGACCTTGTGAGGTGTGGTATTCTGTGTTTCGAGGACGTAGGTCCTAATGTGAAGAAGAACCCATTGCCTGAGCATGAGAAATCTGTCAACATGGTCCAGGGCTGCCCTGACAAATACAAAGTCAAATATGTCAGTCATATTCGACAATCTCTCGTCGAGATGCATCGTTTGCTATGTGATTACAGTCACTATGAGGATGACCATGATAGATGTCGAGTTTGCTCTGTTAATCGATTGGGTTGTCGCCAGGTGCGCAAGGACATTCAGGAAATGCTGGATGAAGGAGTTATTGAGATCCTTCAAAATAGGAATGTTAATGAAGATGAGCATGAGGTCAACGTGATCTCTCCAGTGTTCTGGATACCCGAGTCTGTTATCATCAAGTATGATGGTAGCAAGAAAGCTTCTCCTGCTCTAATCATTAAGCATGTCGGTCCAATACCGTACTCGTCTGAAAAGGCGGTTCCCTATCGCTACAATGTTGTAGCAGTAGAGAATGGGAAAGATGTGTCCTTGCCTTCTTCATCTGTGGTGAACATTGCTGATGTTAGTGGCCTGACACGTAGTGGTCGTGTATTTTCTGAACCTTCAAAGCCCCAGGTTAATGCTGATTTTGTTGAACGCCCGATTGGGAATGCGGTGAGCTCTCCGAATCCGACACTTGCTGTTAAGCCCTTCTCTACAATGAAAACTCCTACTTCTGTTGGCCCCAGTGGCATTGAGAAAGAAGACTGTGATGAGATACTCAGACTCATCAAAAGGAGCGAGTACAATGTTGTAGACCAGCTTCTACAAACGCCATCCAAAATATGTGTTATCATTGCTTCTGAGTTCATAACCACACCGAGAGGCTCTGCAGAAGGTGTTGGATGTGGCATATGTGGATCAGGATGTCACGATAGAGCAGTTTGATAGCATCGTTGCAAACATTACCGCTTGTAACAACTTGAGCTTTTGTGACTCTGATCTCCCCGAGGAGAGAAGAGACCACAACTTGGCATTACATATATCTATGGGTTGTAGAGACGACGACATATCCAATGTGCTGGTGGACACTGGGTCATCATTGAACGTATTTCCAAAATCCACTCTCTCAAAACTATCATATCAGAGGCCTCCCATGAGGCAAAGTGGAGTAGTTGTGAAGGCTTTTGATGGGTCTCGCAAAACTGTGATTGGGGAAGTTGATCTCCCAATCAAAATTGGACCAAGTGATTTCCAGATTACCTTCCAGATTATGGATATTCACCCATCGTACAGCTGTCTCTTAGGCAGACCATGGATTCACGAGGCTGGCGCCGTGACATCCACCCTACACCAGAAACTAAAATTTGTGAAGAACAAGAAGCTGGTGGTGGTAGGGGGAGAAAAGGCTCTCCTGGTTAGCCATTTGTCTTCCTTCTCATATATAGATGTTGAGGATGAAGTTGGAACTCCTTTCCAAGCTTTATCTATTGCTGAACCTATTGAGAAGATAACTCTTTCATTTGCCTCCTACAAAGATGCAAAGTTGGCCATTGAGCGTGGCGCAACCGTTGGTTTAGGAAAAATGATTGAGCTAGAAGATAACAAGTCTCGGGCTGGCATATGTTTTTCTTTTGAGGTCTTCAATGAGCAAGGGCTATTCAAGAGTGGAGGTTTCATCCACATTGGTCAGGACGAGGAAGTTGTTGCTGTCTTGGAAGAAGATGCAGAGGATTATGGCAATTTCATCATCCCTGGAGGGATCTGCAACAATTGGATCGTTGTGGATATTCCAACAGTTATCCATAAGTCAACGTAATGATCACTTTGTTTAAAAACCCTTCTCCCATGCCAAAAGGAGGAGTGATGACATTGTTGGCACATAAATACAATGATATTTTCATTCAATAAATTCATGTTAAATGTTTGTTTTTCCAATTATTTTCCCTTTTCGCTTTTTTGCATGAAATTGGTGATCACATAAAACCCTAAAAAATAGAATTAATCTTTTCATCTGCATAATGATTTGCCTTGTTTGAATTCTAAAGCTTTTCATATCCAAAATCATTATGCAGGTTGATTTCTAGACCCATTGAACATAATGACCCAACACCATCTCCCAATTTTGAGTTCCCTGTATTTGAGGCAGAGGAAAATGATATTGAAGAGATTCCTAATGAGATTACCCATCAATAGAGGCATTATGATTATGCATTCAATTTTTGAAATCCATTGAGTTCATGATGAACACCCGATTTTTCAACCTCTGATTTCTTACACCATGGAAGTCTAGAGTGAAAATGGAGGGTACAGGGTGATGTACATCACCCCAGCTTTAATTTGATGTATAGATCGTGCATTTTCATTAAGGTTTGGATCTCTGCAATTCTAGCCGGAAAATGCAAGCTCACCGGAGAAGACGGTGGCTCCGATGGCTTCTTCAGTGCCATATCCAATCTGGACCGTGTGATGGTATTTCCAGATCTAATCCAAGTCATTCATTGTTATGACTTTTATTTAATCCATGTGTGGTTGCATTGACCAGGGTCTACCATGCGCACGCGTCTCCCAGCCTTGTGATCTGCCAGCTCAATTAATGAGCTCAGATCCAAGCGCTGTGGATTTTTCTTATTTTTAATTTTTGATTTTAATTATTTTAATTCCCTTTTATTTCAAAAATCAATATCTCTCTCATTTTTAATCCAAAAATTATGGGACCAATTGCATTATTTCCTAAATAATTTCTAGTTTCTTAAAATGATTTTTAATATTTTTTATTTCACCATTTGATAATTTTTGTGAATTTTCTCTTTTCTAATTATTTTTAATTTATTTTAAATAGTTTTTGATATTCAAAAAATACAAAAATATTTTCCTAACCTATTTGAATAATGATGAATCTATGAAAAATATTCTCATCAATTTTCAAATTGATTTGAGATTTATTTGAGATTTTAGTTCAATTAGGTTATTTTTGTTCATTTTTAATTGATTAAAAATAGTTTCTGACTTTTAAAAATGCTGAAATTTTTTGTCAAAGTTTGTTTGACCTTGTTGAACTTAGGATAAATCACTTGGACTTTTCAAAGTTGATTTTAAGTGATTTTGAAGTTTGACCTTTCTTTTATTTTTTAATTCAAGTTTAATTTTAAATATTAAAAAATGCCAAAAATATTTTGTTCATTTCTTGACTTCCAATCTTCATCTCACTTCTGTTTTTTATTGTTTGAATTTGACTTTCAATGTTATTGGTCAACATATGATGATTGGTACATGGTATTTCATTTAATGCATTTGTATCATTTTGCCTTCTTTTGTCTCCATTTATTCATCTCCTTCTTCTTCTTCTTCTTCTTTTTTCCTTTTGATCAATGAGTTAAAGGTTGATAAGTTAGCATTGATTAGGGAGACTTAATCTTCCTTGATTCAAATCTAATTCATCTTGATCAATTGATCAAGTGAGTGGCTTTGCATTAAGGATAGGTTATTTCCTAAATCATGCAAGAGACTTAAACCAATACAAGATCAATTTTCTTCTTCTTTTTGGCATGGTAAGTTGTTGGGACTTGGTTCACTAATCAAGACTCCTAACTTGTGTTTGTTGCCTACATTATTATTGACCGGCCTCAGATAGTTGTGACTTCTACATAAGTCCAATTACGATTGCTTAACATAGCGCTAAATTTTGCCTTATGGCACACTAACTATTAACCACTAACTACTAACTTTTTACTTTATGCGCTTTACTTTTATGCAATTTACTCTTCTTGCACATATTATTCATTTGTTTTTCCCTTTGCTCATTGGAGCACATGTTTATGTTAATGTCATTTGCCTTTTGCCCACTTGGGTATATAATTGTGTATATATCTTTTGTGCTTGTTTTTGTCTGTTTGTTGTAACCCAAATGCAAATGATTGGACAAAATGGACTTAGAATTTAGGACCTTACCCAAGCAAATGGAATTTGAAGAGCAACTAGGCATTGGGCCTTTAGAGTGCTATAAAAGTCAAATAGCAACTAGGCATTGGGCCTTTAGAATACTTAAATGTTGAAGATAACTTTGAAAGGACCATATTCTAAACTCCCTCTTGTCCATTCTTTGTTTGTATTATAGAACCTTTTGATGTGTGTTTTCTTTGTTCTAGGGATTCCAACTTGAGCCCAATTGAGGAACCATTACCATGAGCTCCTAAGAGAGAGATCCAAGATGCCTTGAGGAGCCTTATCCAAGAGTTCATTGATTGTTGATTGCTTAAGTTTATGCTTGTGATTGCTTATTCCAAAGGATGGGAGCTACATGGATCATCAATATGATCTCAAGAGAGGAACTCCTTGTGTGGTTTTGTTCTCTCTTCCCTTACCTCTTGTATGCTTAGGATCTTAGCCATTCTTCTTCTTCTCCCCACCCTAACCCTAGCCAAAACTTTTGTGCAAACATTTAACCATTATTTTAAACATTAGAAACCTAAGCCTTATGCTTTTGATTTTCAAACTTACTTTTCATAACACTTATTTTGAATTGAATCTTTAAGTCAACTTTGACCATTTTGTATATACTTCTAATTGGTAAATATAACCCATTCAAATGTCTTTTGTGGTTCCAATGGTCACTTCCTTAATCAAATTTTTTATAACCTTTAGCTATTAGGTTTGAGTTATCCTTGTGGTAGATGTAATACTCACCTATATCCTTAGTGATGGACAATGAGTCTTCCATGCTTATTATAGGGTTAACCCCTCACTAGCATGTTGAAGCTATCCTCACATGGTGGATTTGTGGTTAGTTTGAGTTTTCTCCCTTGGATAATAAAAGACCTTAAGGCTTTTGGACCAATCAATTCACCAACTCATTTTGAGATTTTTACCCCGAACTACGAGGTTTTGATCCTAATCTTTTTTAAGATGGTACGTAGGCAATGGGTTCATCCATTCAAACACAAAATGTAAATAAACTTGTATATTCTTTTCTCATCTCTTCAATCATGTTTGCAAAAATAAACTTTCACAAAACAATAACCTTACAACAAGTGTGAAAAGGGCTCCCTAGGAGTACCTATGATGTTTTGGGTGCCTAACACCTTCCCATTACATAACCAACCCCCTTATCCAGATCTCTGTTTCTTTTACTAGTTTTTGTTAAAAAACTATTAGGTTTTTGTTCGCTTTCTAACAATTCCTTTGGATAAATAGAAGTGCGGAGGCGACTCGACTTATATGATTTACCTTTGATTTAGTCAATATCTCTAATGGTAACGAATACCCCGCTACAGGTAACGTGCAGATAATCCGCAGTAGGAGTTCAGATGTGAGTGGAAGATAAAGTCTTCTGTTTTATTTATGCGTCGGCATCTGCTCTGATGTGTAACACCGAGGGATTGGAATATTGTGTATTTCTTTATGTTTTAACGTTTCTTATATGACATGTTATGTTGATGTTGGATTTGTTGAGTTAACTGTTTGTTATTGTTATTCCGCTGTGATTTAGTAAAAATTAACATTCAAACATCTAGTTATTACTACTACTTTTATAATTGTAAAGTGTTACATGTCTTTTCGATTGAGCAGGTTGATTGTATGTTGTAGTGTGACATCCTGAATTGCATGTTGATTTGTTTTACTATGATAAATGTTTTAAATTTACGGGGATGGGGGGTTTAGGGTGTTACATTTCGCACAAAAGAAGACTGTGTGGGAGCTATAAAAAGTATCACATGGAAATTTCATATGATTATACCATCGATCGCACTAATGTGACGAGGTACAATATTATGTATCGTAATGTGCCTTGCATGTTCCAACTGACAACATCTTACCATAAAAGGAGTGATTCTTGGGAAATAGGTTTTATGGGTCCAACTCAGACTTGCATAATCATTAATCTGATGTAGGATCATCACAAACTCAGCTCTTAATTAAAATGCGATGAAATTTCATCTGTCATTAGCAAAGATTTGTCATTGAAGGTGAGTACAATAATCTCGAATATTGTTACACGATACAATTATACTCCCTCGTATAGGAAGACATAGATAACTAGGACTAAGGCAGTTGAACGAGTTTCGGAAATTGGGAGGATTCGTACAAACATATTCCTCAATACCTGGTGGCACTTAAGCCTTATGCTTCGAGGACTGTTGCAATTTTGGAGACCTTGTCGACATATACCCCAGACAAGACTTGTGTTAGTGAAAATGGAATATTCCACAGACCCTTTTGGGCGTATGAACCATGCATCAATTGAGAGTGCTTATAAAAACCTTGATAGCGGTTGACAATAACCTCCTTTTACGCATGTCTACTGCATTAGACACATCACTTAAAATTTCATGCAGGAAATAAAAAACAAGATGCTTCGAAAGAAGGTTGTGAACACAAGGTATGCATTAACATAAGCTTCTTTCAAACACTACCACAAAGATATCAGATTGACAAATGCAGATGCAGTAAGGTGGACTGATAACATTCTATTGGAGAAGTGGACCACGACATTCGATAATGGTCAACGATGGGGTTACATGACAACAAATCTTATGGAATCAATGAACTCTATCTTTAAAGGGATCTGAAACCTAACGACATCCGCTTTGGTGAGAGCAACCTTCTTTAGGTTAGGATAACTATTTGAGATCAGACGTTTAAAATGGAGTTCAATGTTACAACTAGAGCAGTTGTTCAATGAAACTTCAATGAAATTCATTAAGGAGGAAGTTGCCAAAGCTAACACATGCGTGGTCACAATGTTTGATCATCGTAAAGCTTGATTTAGTGTAGATGAGACAATGAACCACAATGAAGGGAAACCAATGGGATACTATAAAGTCGAATTAAATAATGGTTGATGCAATTACGGAAAGTTCCAAGCCTTCTCTATGCCTTGCTCCCATGTCATAACGATATGTTCAAAGGCTTAGCATGACCCTTCAAACTTACTATCCGCCGTTTATAAAGTCATAAACATATGCAATGTATACAATAATAGCTTTTTAGTTGTAGCAAAGGAGGATTATTGATCTGCATATCAAGGGGAAATAGTTTGACACAATGAAAATATGCGAAGAACGAAAAAGGGTCGCTCTAACAGCACATGCATTCGTACCAAAATGGATACAATGAACAAAATGGTGAGATTATATAGTTCATGTCGTCAACCCATACACAATTGTACAAACTGTCCCAATGTTTGAGCAAGCTCCAAAGCATAATTCAATAATTCACTTTTAGTCCTGCATTTTATATGTAATTAATTTTATGTAACCGTTTTATTTGATATTGAAAACAACGTTTATTTCATAAAGATCACAACATTTGGTTACAATAATTTAAACAACAAATAAACAACAACTAGAAAACAAGACAAACAAATAAAACGACTAAACAACATATCTATGTGATTGCAACCACCAGGACAATTTTCTCTGAACTAGGCATCATAATACGACAATCAGTGTGAAACGACTTTCTCCATTGTTGTTGTACACCGCAACAAGCCTTTGAATTCTTATGATATTTTCACTGTCTGCAATGTCTCCATCTAACCAACATATCAAACTCCTCTAAAGATGCTCAAAAGTCTCACTGTTCTAGAGTTGGATCTTCATCATAGACTTTACTGTTAAATAAATTAAATTGACATTTATCTTGATAATATAACACGAAATTTTGAATAAAAATTGAAGAAGAGAATTATAAGACAAGTGAAATGGTGGGAAGTGAATGAACTATATATAAAACAGCCAAAATAACATAATAACCAATAACTATGGCACATGCTCCTAGAGAATGCATGAATGCACCATAGACAGTGACATTGGCATGAATGCATGCGCCATATCCTATGGCACCTTAGTTCAAAATATGACTGCAAGCGCCCTCTGACCTCCTCTTATTGGCGATTTTTTTTTATTTGAAACATGGTTACTTTGGTATTTTTTCTTCTGAAAATATAGTTATTTTGGATTTCTTTTTTAAAACATGATTATTTAAAGAAATTCATTTAATAATTTAAATATTCATTAATAGATATATCAATTGTTTTTTTTAAATTATAATTATTATGAATTTGATAGTTTTTAAAATCAAATATCCCTGTGACTAGAATTTACCTTTTAAAGATGAACAAATAAGATTTGTGGGTAGGGGCGGCAAAACAGGTTGGGCCCGTCGGGCTCGCCCGTTTAACCAACTATTTTTGGTGGTATGTGGCGAGGTTTTCGGCTCGGTGTTTTAAGTTGGTCCGCCCCGCCTAACACACTTTTAAAATAGGCCGAGGGCGGAGCGGAGCAGGTTTTTCCCGTGGGATTTTTGTTAATTTGTTTTATCTTTTTACTTGGAATTAAAACAATATTAATGTAGTTTGTAGTAGACTTACTTTTAAAACAACCCTCATTTCTTCAAACCCTAATATTCATTTTTCACATAGCTATAAACACCTTATTTTAAAGATATTAATTGGTCTCTAATTCGTTCTTTATCTTCATTCATAATAGAAAAATTCTTTATTGCAAAACATAGAGAATACATTCTTTTCTCTTTTCTATTACTCGTTATCATTGGAGTTGAGCTCTAAAACTTTAAGGTAAGTTTTGCACAAAGGGGTTCGTTTTTCATTATGATAATAAAGTTTTAGTTTGTATTTTGTTCTATTTAAGTTCTCATTTCATTTATTTTTTTGGCACTAAAATGCTCAATTAAGTGCTTATTATTTGTCTTAATAATTATTAAACAATAAAACTTTGTTTTTTCTTGAACTATTTTATTTTTGAGATGCTTCTATTGATAAAACTACTAATTTTGATGTTGTTGATCTTGATAATTATTAAATAATGGGTGACGATGAGAAGAGAGATGGTGGAAGGTTTCGTCAAATGACTACGATATCATCCAAAGCTTCATATGTTCAAAACATATATGATGATTGATGAAGTGTTTGTCATGGAGTCTTTAAGATTGATTTTTTATTGTTGATTATTGGTTGACTTTGTTTAGATTGTGCTAGTTTTTTTCTTGATTTTTGTCCATATATGTCCTTAACTAGGTTGTGCTTGTTGATTTTTTAAATCAAATGGATTATTTTGGAATTTCAGTATGTTTGTTTTAAGCTTATGATATTGTAATTATATTGTTTTATTTATGTTGAATAATATGACATTTACATTAAGACTTGTTAAATTTTTATTATGCGTTGTTAAAATTTGTCGGTCTCTTTAGTAATGATTAACCATTTTGTAAATTTTGTAGTAAATCAAATTGTAAAAAGAAAATTGTCGGACAGACCCGCCAACTCGTTAGTAAGCAGGGCAGACTTGACTTTTGAGTTCAGACGCCTAAATTTGTCTGCTCCTTCCCACCCCACTTTTGGACGAGCTTAAATGGGACATGCCTAAATGGGGTGGACTGTCCGCTTTGCCACCCCTAATTGTGGGTTCAACCTGTGCCTTTACATATGATGTCCCTATACAACTATCAACTGAGCTGACTTAACGAAATAAATTGATATTTTTTTATTGGATGATGTAAAATTGTTAAATTTTTATAAAACAAATTCAGTAAACTATTTTACACATGGGTCAATATCAATTAAATTTAGAAAAATACGTCAGTTTGTTTCAGTTTTTTTTAAAAAATAATTTTTATAATATTATAGATTTTTATTTTTGTGTAAAAAAATTTATAATTTTTTTCATAAAAACTTCAAATAAAATTTTAATTTGAATAGTTATTATTAAAATACTATTTTAGATATTTTATCATTTTATTAAAAATGTTTTAGATATTTTTTTTAAAAAAATCACTTAATTTTAAAACTATTTTAAATAGCTTTTCAAAAAATTATTTATAAGATATAATTTTTTAATTAAAAAACCAAATTTAAAATGATTTTTAATATTTAAAAAAATACTTTTATCATTTTGAGAAAAAAGACTATGCATTCACAGTGTAAAATATTTTTACACTGTCAACCAATCAGAGAAGTGTATTTCGTCAAATCACACATTTAATTTTAAAATACTAGTATGACATGGCAGAACGTTAGGACACTACCTTTAATTTTAATATTTTTTTAAAATACAAAGAATTCTTTTTTAAACTAAACCTAATAGATTAAAAAAAATCTAACTTTTTTAGATTTTTTTTTCAAAATAACCAAAATTTTCAAAAAAAAATCGAAAATAACCAATTTTTCAAAAACAAAAACAAAATAACCAAGTCTGGTAGAGGATGCGCCAGATGAATTGGCGCCCCCCATACCAATAAGAGGAGGCGCCAGTAACATTGACGCACATGCATTTGGCCTCATGAGGAGACGCCAATGCTTGTGGCGCCTGCATTGGCCCTCATGAGGAGGCGCCAATGCCTCTGGCGCCTAAGTGTCTTTTTAAAGGTGGGTGTATGCGCCAATTCATCTGGCGCATACACCCCCTCCTATTATTTTATTTTAATTTTAAATTTTTTTTTTAAATTTTTTTTTTTTAATATTTAATATTTATTATTTAATACATAAAAAATAATAATGAAAATAAATAAATTCATTAAATATGTATTAATTGGTTACATTGGACAGACAAAAAACTAATGACCCGCCCGATTATAACGTCCCCCCGTTCCACATCCCGGTGCGTTAGTTTGTCTCCGAGGTCTCCCACGATTTTCTTGAGGTGTTTGTGGTCTTTGGGTGCTGACCTGATCGAGCGATGGCTGGTTGGAAGGTCCGACGGAAGTTCCGGCGGTATTTGACAGATGTGTCATCATTTGCTCCTAATATCCGGAGGGGTTCTGGCCAACGGCACTTCCGTAATGGAGTTCGGTGCCCATGTCATCGTAGTTAAGGCGTTGGGGTTGGGTGAATTGGGGACGGTATTGAGTCGTTTTGAAAACGAAGCAATGGTTCCTGAGGCGTACTATAGTTAAATAGTGGTTGGGTGTTCATTGGTGGGGGGCTACGATGACGTAACCCATATGAATCATCTGGGCTATAGACGGTTGTGATTGCGGGGTTTGATTCTTGGTTTTGTGTTTGGGTGGGTGGTATGAATGGATTGCGAAGTTGGATGGTTGGTTGTTGGGTGATTGGCATGAATGGGTTGCGATGTTGGGTGTGTGGTTGTTGTGTGTATGTGGTCGGTTGATATTGTGTGGTTGGTTGTTGGGTTTGAGTGGGTTCACAATGGTGTTGGGTGGTGAATTGATGTGGGGCATACGATGACGAAGCAAGTTGGCGTGGATCCATCAAATACCGCGACTCAGATACAAATTGCTGAGTTGTTACAGACCTAAACCATGCCATATATTGTTGAGTCGGTCTTGCACCTTGGATGACTGGTTCGTTCAAGATATGTTGTCATCGATTCCTCCATTGACGACACATGTCTTTTGCAAAGTCTCTCCAGTCAGAATAATCCCACTGTGCATCGGCCCTTTTTTGATGCCAATTCCCCAAACACGTGGGAGATTTTGGAATATGTTGTAGCATTCCGAACTGTAGTTTGACTCGGTCACTTTGGTGCATTTCCACTGTAGTGAATCGGATAATCGGTGTCTTCGCTGTCCAAACTGCAGCATCGTCATGGTTCACATCATGATTCAGACCCATATATGGCCTCCAAACAAACTATAAAACAATACCAAATCGTTAGATGGAAAATAATTTGAGAAGTATTTTTAAATTAAAATATAGTTTGGTAGGAGTATTACATCGTCATGTCCAATGTGGTCCAATAGATTTCGATAGACTACAATAGCGTGTTTCGGACACCTATTGTAGTTCATTCCCCTTACTGACCACCTAAGATAATAAAAAGAAGTGAAAAATATTATTTACTGTTAATTTAAATAATAAATATAATTAACTAAATGGTGAATGATAAAGTGTTAGACTTACTTGGTTTCAAAGGGGAACACGAATGGGCACTCATTTATTGGGGCGAGCGACGACATTCTAGACCACCCCCAAGCTTGAAGCAAATAAGCACATGAAAAAAAAGTACATGAATTCTTTTTTGCAGTTCTACACATTGCACTATATAGATGGACCAACACAGCTGAACCCCAACTATAAGTGTTTACCTTATTAATGTTGCGTAATAAAGGTAAATACATTATATTCACAGAATTACCTGTACTTTATGGAAACAAAAAGTTACCAAATAAAATCATAATATAACATCGAGCTTTTATTATTTTCTCATACTCGGTTGAATCGTCGAACAATACTATACTGACATAATATTGTTTTAGGTATTTTAAATTTATACCTTGCCCCCTTGCTTGACCGGATGTGTCTCCCTCAGTTTCATCGTCTAACAAAGGGGCACCCAATAATTCATTGCATATATTGTTGTCTTGGTTAACTTGCCCATTCACCGCCTTTCCGTCTATACGAATACCCAACAACATGTACACGTCCTCAAGTGTGACGGTACACTCACCAATCGGAAGGTGAAATGTGTGGGTCTCGGGTCTCCACCTCTCCAACAAAGCCAGAATGAACTTGTAGTCCACCGAGTATGAAACAATGTTTAGTAGATTTCCAAATTCACATCCTCTAATATATGGTTCTATTAAAGGATCGTGGGGTACATATTCATGTACATGACATCTAAAACGCTTCGGATCCTAATAACAAAAAAGTAAGAAAATACAATTAGAAAAAGAAATACATACTCAACAAACACACATCTATAAGAAGTAATCCAAAAATAAAAACTAAAAAGAGAGAGATTACAAAGGTATAACACAAAGAAGATATGTATTAGAAGTAATCCAAAAATAGAAACTAAAAAGAGAGAGATTACAAAGGTATAACACAAAGAAGATATGTATTAGAAGTAATCCAAAAATAGAAACTAAAAAGAGAGAGATTACAAAGGTATAACACAAAGAAGATATGTATTAGAAGTAATCCAAAAATAGAAACTAAAAAGAAAGAGATTACAAAGGTATAACACAAAGAAGATATGTATTAGAAGTAATTCAAAAATAGAAACTAAAAAGAGAGAGATTACAAAGGTATAACACAAAGAAGATATGTATTATAAGTAATCCAAAAATAGAAACTAAAAAGAGAGAGATTACAAAGGTATAACACAAAGAAGATATGTATTAGAAGTAATCCAAAAATAGAAACTAAAAAAGAGATATTACAAAGGTATAACACAAAGGAGATATCTATTAGAAGTAATCCAAACATAGAAACTAAAAAGAGAGAGATTACAAAGGTATAACACAAAGAAGATATGTATTAGAAGTAATCTAAAAATAGAAACTAAAAAGAGAGAGTATACAAAGGTATAACACAAAGAAGATATGTATTAGAAGTAATCCAAAAATAGAAACTAAAAGAGAGATATTACAAAGGTATAACACAAAGAAGATGTCTATTAGAAGTAATCCAAAAATAGAAACTAAAAGAGAGAGATAACATACAAATGCCGAGATATTCTCGATTGTGCCTTTGTGTTCATCGCCCATAGTCAACAAAGACATAATTTGAATTTGCAAAGCTTGAGTTTGGTAGATGAAAGAAGTGTGGTAGAAGAAAATACTTGAGTATTGATGAAGATGATTTGATATTGTTGATATGAGAGACTATTTATAGATGAATGAGTGAGTAGGTTTGGAACCTAAAAAGAGTGTGATTGGTTGCATGGAAAGACAAGAGGAGACAAGAGAATGACAAAATTCAGTATGGAAGAGAAAGCTAACATGTGAGGAATCTTCTTGGCGCATGTGAAGAAAGCACATGCAAGGGAAGAGGAGCCCTTGAGTTTGGCACCTACATGTGATTTCTCACATGCAAGGAAGAGGCGTCCTTCCTCTTAGCGCCTTAGTGTAGGGAAATTGGAAGGGGCGCCTTTCCTAGTGGCGCCTAAGTGTAGTTTTGTGAAGAGGCGCCTAACCCTTTGGCGCCTCAGTTACTTTATGGCGCCTAGGGAATGGGCGCCTAAGTTGGAATCTTAAGGCATAGAGCTTAGAGATTATTTGATTCCCTGGCACATGTGTATTCTTTTCAATCTTTTCTCTACGTGTTGGATTCCTTCTACTGCATGCATGGTCAAGTCTATACAGACAATGACCAAGTTATCAATGCAACGACCAACTTACCAATGACCAAGCTATTTATGTTGTGTAGATGAACAACTTAACAATGCATTCAATTCCAATTCCATTCAAACTATCTACATATTTAATATTTCAACATAATATCTTCCACACAACATTACATGATCAATGCCCATGTCGAAGGTGAAATATTTGATCATCAGTTGTTCGGTTTTTGATTTCGAAACACAGAGGTGACTCGGTTTACAATAAATTGATGATCAAAATTTTCACATCTGAAACAAAGAATAGAAAAGAAATTGCAGTGCAATAATGTGGGTCAAATCATCTATAAAAATCCGGTTTGGTTTGCAAAAAACCAGGTCAAATTTTATCAGAAGAAGATTCGAGATGATGATGATGTTCAACATATGTTTGGAAGTCACGAACAATCCAATTACAATGATATAGAGTTGTATATAGTACCACATCAACAACATGAGTCTTAGTATATTGATCAGTCACAAGTGTTTTGTGAGACTGATGACGAACAAGCTGAGGTGAATGTTCTAGATGATGAAGAAGAGGAACTCGAGATCATTGTTGATTCGATGATGAATGCTGAAGAGGAAGATGAGACAATACCAGCAAGTCATGTATATTGCCCACCCCAACACATGACAAGGTTAAATTTAGGTTCAGATGAACCTTCGGCAGATGTATGGTACAATCCTTATGTGCAAATGCAAGGATCTCTGAAATAAGGAGACACATTTCGCACAAAAGAGGAATGTGTAAAAGCCATTAAGAAATTCCACATGCAACTATCAATAGATTTCAAAGTTGACAGAACTGACGCATTGAGGTATAAAGTTTATTGTCCGAATGAGCACTACCTTTTTAGGTTGTCAGCTTCGTACCGGAAGAGGAGCGAGTCTTAGGAGATTGGATTAATGGGTCCAGATCACACATGCATGCTGATAAACCCAATGCAGGATCATCGTAAATTAAGCTCTCAGCTAATATGCGATGAAATATTGCCTGCCATTGGCGACAATCCGTCGTTAAAGGTGAGTACAATAATCTCGCATATTAGGACAGAGTACGAGTACACTCCATCGTATAGAAAGGCATGGATAACTAGAACAAAATTTGTTGAAAAAGTGTTTGGCAATTGGGAGGAGTCTTACAAACAACTTCCAAAATATCTGTTGGCTCTAAAACACTATGCTCCCGGGACAATCGTCAAGATGGAAACATTGCCCGCATATACACCAAATGGTACGTATGCTGTTGGAAATAGAATATTTCACTGTCTATTTTGGGCGTATCAACCCTGTATCGTTGATTTTTCTTTCTGTAAACCAATTATACAAATTTATGGTACATGGTTGTATGGAAAATACAAAGGAACGTTACTGATGACAGTGACACAAGATGGAAACATCAATATTTTTCCAGTCGCCTTTGCCCTAGTTGAAGGGAGACTGCTGAGGGATGGAGTTTTTTCCTAAGAAATCTCTGATTGCACGTTGCACCTCAGCCTAACTTGTGTTTGATCTCTGATAGACACCCCTCAATCCTCCTTCGATGCACGCGTTTTGTATTAGACATATTGCTCAAAATTTCATGTGGGAAATCAAAGATAAGACGTTGCGTAAGAAGGTTGTCAATGCAGGTTACGTATTATCAGAACCTTCTTTCAAACACTACCGTGAGGAAATAAGATTGTCGAACGAAGATGCGATTCGGTGGATCGATAGTATTCCGTTGGAGAAGTGGACTAGGGCATACGACAACGGTCATCGTTGGGGCCACATGACAATAAATCTTATGGAATCAATGAACTTTGTCTTCAAAGGCATCCGTAACCTACCAATAACCGCTTTGGTGCAAGCTACATATTTCAGGCTAGGGGCGTTGTTTGAAACCAGACGCTCAAAATGGAGTTCAGTGTTGCAATCTGGACAGTTGTTCAGTGATGCTTCAATGAAATTCATCAGACATGAAGCTGTCAAAGCAAACACACACGTGGTTACGGTATTTGACCGAACTAAAGGTTGGTTTAGTGTTGCCGATTCCATGGATCATAATGAGGGCATGCCGATGGGACAGTACAGAGTCAAACTAGATAGAGGTTGGTGCGACTGCGGAAGGTTTCAAGCCTTTCGTACCCCTTGCTCCCATGTCATTGCGGCGTTCTCAAAGGTTCGAAGGGATCCATCCTACTTGCTATCTAAAGTTTACAAAGTCGTCAACCTTTCAAATGTTTATAAAATTAGTTTTTCGGTAGTGGCAAAAGAGGATTATTGGCCAGAATATCAAGGGGACATCGTTTGACACAACGAAGTTATGCGAAGGAAGAAAAAGGATCGCCCTAACAGCACCCGAATTTGAACCGAAATGGATACAGCGAACAAAATGGTTAGACTATGTAGTTAATGCCGTCAACTAGGTCACAATCGTAATAACTGTCCTAGTGTTGGAACGAGCACAACCAGATAAATTCAGATGTACCTCTGTTGCTATATATGAAAAACTAAATTTATTTTAAAGTACATCTGTTGCAATATATGAAAAACTAAATTTACTTCATAGTAGACGTTTGTGATGAAAAGACAGTTGTTCATAAAAAATAACACAAACAATTAAAACAACTAGAATACAAAAACTATGCAATTACAACCATCAAAACAATTTTGAACATGTAATGCATCATCCTACGAGCGTCTTGGTCGATCTTAATATCCACCCATTCGCACACTTCTCCGTGTTGGTTGAACGTGGACACAAGCCATTGTATTCTTATAATTCGTCCACCCTCTCCAATTTCTCCCTCTAACCAATTGTACAATGTCCGATTAAGACGTTCAAATGTATCTGTGTTCCAAATTCAAACCTGTATCGGAGTCGCAACGGCAGAAAATATTATATCAGCATTTCGTTTCTGAATGTATGCAGACATTGTTGAAACAAAGAAAATTGAAATTGATGGTTGAACTAGACTAGAAGATGAATTTGAGTGAAAATAATTGTATGCAATGCGTGATATTTATAGAGACGGAACATCTATTAGACAAAACACGTGGATGCCAGTTGAATTGACGCCCACATGACCATTACAAACAGACGCTACATGAATTGGCGCCCACCTTTAAAAAGACACTCAGGCGCCTCCTCATGAGGACCAATGCAGACGCCATAAGCATTGGCGCCTCCTCATGAGACCCAATGCATATGCACCAATACTACTTACGCCTCCTCTTATTGGTATAATTGACACACCTCTACCAAATTTAATTATTTTGATATTTTTTTCGAAAAATTGGTTATTTTCGATTTATTTTTAAAAAATTTGGTTATTTTGAAAAAAAAATCACTTTTTTACGTTGAATTAAAACACCAACATATTCCTATTTTTCTTTTACAAGATATACATTGATTCTGTTTCCAATTTATGATCGTTGTGCAAAACTAGGTTCCAAATATTTCACAGTTCATATTTCAAAAAACCCAAACCGGAGAAACCCGAAACCCTAACCGTGCTTCTAGAGTGAAACTTTTCCGGCGAAATTCCCCAAAATCGACGGCACAATGTTTACGCCGCAGCGGAAAGCACGGCCCACATCTGCGACGACAACATTCACTCCGTATCGAGTCGGTTCAACCCCTGGTTCTGGCCTCACACCATCCACAAAAGGCAAAGCCGTCGTTATCGCCGATGAACCGCCGCCTCCGCCGCCGCCATTAGGTTCTCTGACTGAAGCTAGAGGTGGGATGATGGTTGCTTCTGGGTTGGATGCTGGGTATGCTGAGGATTGGAAGAAGTTTAGGGAGGTTGGGTTGTTGGATGAAGCGGTGATGCAGAGAAAGGATCAGGAAGCGCTTATGGAGAAACTCTCCAGGCTCGAAAAAGAGGTTTGTTAGTTTGGTTTTGATTTGTGCAATTTTTTGATTTTGAATTGGTTAGGGTTAGATTGAATTGATGCTTTTGTGCTAAATTTTATGATTATGATGTTGTTTTTTGCTTTTATAGAGAATTCTGCATTTTGAATTTAGTTACTTTTCAGGTTTTTTTGCAAATAAGATCATGGGTCGATTTCGATTAGATGCTTGCAGTTAGGATTTGTTAGTAGCTGTTGTTATTTTAATTTTAATTTTAAAATATAGTTGCAGTTGCTTATTAATGTTTGTATGTTGATATTATTATAATTTTGAGGAATAAGCTCTTTTGATTGCTTTTTACTAGCATATGGAGTAATAATGAAGGAAAAGTACTTCGTGTTATTGCATGTAAACTATTGGCAGTGTTTGATAAATGTGTACACAAGGGCTATTGTTCTGCACCATGCCATTTAGTACAAAATGTTGTCAAATAGCTGCTATAGAGGCGCTACAACACTGTTGCATAGGGAATTTAACAAACCCTTATTTTTTATGATCAGCAATTGACAACACCGTGTGAGAGAGCGAGAAAGTATGACTGTGAAAGGAGTTAACAAGGGAATTTGTGGGAGAAACCAGGCCTCTTGAGTCTTGAGTTCCCCTGTAATCCTTGTGTTTTCTTTTATTTTACGAGACTTTTATACTTCTGTACAGTAAGTACACTTACTAAAACCCACTATGTTGATATCACCTGTATTTTCCTATCAGGATAGGGGATACATACATAATTTGTATTTGAGAAATTGTTAGCTAATTTTTTATCACAATGTTTTCGTTAATTTTGTTACTAGGTCATCAACATAAATGATAACATTAGAGAAAGAGTTGGGGATAACACATATCACACAAAAGATGGTGGTAATTCGGCATAGGTGGTTTCACTGGTTTGGGCATAAAGAGAGGGAAGACCTATAGATTATATAGAACAGACAGAGAGTAGTCAAATCACCTTAGGCAGAAGAAGACCTATAGAAAAGATACGAGGGAAACTATTAAGAAAGCTCAAGAGATTAATTATTTGGATAGAGATATGAATGTTGTATATTAGAACATTATGGCGTCGATTAATCTATAAAGCCGGTCCCATTTAGTTGGATAAGGCCCGGTTGTTATATTGTTGAAAACATACCATGGCGCCGATTATCAATTACACTTTTGTAACACTAGAAAATAAACTTTAATTTAAATATAATGGTTTAAGTTGGAATCAAATGATAAATTCAAGCTTGAGAAACTAATTACTTCTGCAACAAGGTTAAGGTGATTCATGCCTTTGTATTGACTGACTCTGATTCTGATTATTGATTTCCATTAATTTTTGCCTTAACTCCGTGATTTAAATTCAAACTCAATAGCTCATTAAAGCCACTTGTTCTAAAAACATTGTCATGATAATGCAATGAAATCTGAATAAGGATTACCACTGTAGAATAAAGTAAAAATGTATTTAAGTGGGTAGTTAAGACTTAATGTCGCATCTAAATGTTGTGCTTTTAGAACATTATTGTAACAGTGTGTTCTTTTGGAAACCATATATAATTTTGTCGATGATTGACCATTGATGAACTTTTGGTTCTTTTCATTTTTTTGTAGCTTTTTGACTATCAGTACAACATGGGCCTTCTGTTGATTGAGAAGCAAGAGTGGAGTTCCAAGTTTGATCGGCTGAGGCAAGAACTAGCTGAAACTGAAGAGGTTTTAAAACGAGAACAATCTTCACATTTGATTGCATTGTCTGAAGTCGGGAAGCGAGAGGAAAATCTGAAGAAAGCATTGAGTTTAGAAAAGCAGTGTGGATCCGATGTATGCTCTTTTTCTATCTTCAAGTATATGATTGTGTTGAATTTGGTTGTGCTTGCTTACTTGCTCTTATTGACATTGGTTAGTATTGGAAGAGCTGATCCCAGGTTTGAGGCTGAGCTATAGGTTTTGTTTCTGTTGCTTACTTTGCTTTCCCCTTTTTCTTTAACTTCACTATGAAATATATATGCATATTTAATTGACTAAATAGTAGTGCTATGTTTGTGATCTATAAGAATTACTCACTGACCTGGTCAGTTCCGTCTGTTGTAAGTTTTAATCATTTTGGAACTCACAGTTATGTTTTATGGCCGCAATTTATTTTCTACTCAATTGTTTGGATTTGATGAGAGTTGTTAAACATGTTAATGTACCTCATCATCAACCGTCTTAAGTATTTTTGCATGTTAGGTAGCTGATGCTACTTCATGGCTGAACTAGATCTCAGTCTGACAGTGACACTTTCAAAACATCGTATATGCTTGATGTGTGGAAATCATTCCTAGGTTTTTGTTCTTGACATTATTAGGGTTTTTAAAATAATTCACAAAAATGTGGAAATGCAATGGCTTTGGTTTTTAAAATAAATGTAGGGTTGTTTTTGAAAGAAAAATATGTTTGGATGATAATGTTTACATTGTATTATGCTTGGTTTGCAAAAAAGACAAAAAAGAAACTTATGCACTGGTGGGCATGCATAATTGAGTTTTGGATATAGAATATCTTGCCATACTTTAGTCAAACTACTTCTTGGACAACCTGCAATGATCTGATAGACAGATAGATGTATGCATATATGTATACTGCACTTGTCTCCTAATATCCACTAATTTGTTGTGTTTTGGTTGTCTTTGCTATTTTACATGTTGATCTTGAATGGAAAGAGTAAAATTGCTTTCTTTCCTTGAGACTTTTAACATAGGATTTGAGGACTGGCTTTCATTTGATTTTAAGGTTGTCCTAAATTGTCCTAATTTGCTGAAATTTATTAACCGCAGCTTGAGAGAGCTTTGCGTGCAATGCAAGAAGAGCTTGCCCAAGTCAAGTCTTCCTCCCATACAAAGCTAGATGAAGCAAATGCATTGGTGGATGGAATTGAAGAGAAGTCTTCAACGGTTAACAAGAAACTTTATGATGCAGAAGCTAGGCTTGCTGAGGTTAACCGAAAAAATGCAGAGCTAGATTTGAAATTGCGAGAGGTGGAGGTTCGCGAAAGTTTGCTTCAAAATGAGCGTTTGTCAGTAGCTACTGAGTATGGACCACGTTCTAATCTTGATGAATATTTCTAGTACTCATATAGCCATATTTAGTCTTGTGCTCTGTAAATCAGTTCATTGAAGGTTGTATTTTTCCCTGTTTCAGTCGGGAATCATTTGAAACAGTATTCTACAAACAAAGGGAAGATTTGAAGGAGTGGGAGAGGAAGCTACGACAAAGAGAGGATATGCTATCTGATGGTAGGCAAAATCTTGGTGAGAGAGAAACTAATGTGACCGTGATCGAGAGAAACCTGAAGCAGAAAGCGAGAGATCTAGAAGTGTTGGAGAAGAACATTGACTCTGCTAATTCTTTATTAAAAGAAAAGGAAGCTGAGATAAGTAAAAGAGTATCAAATGTAGACGCGGAAGAGAAGGTTTGTTTTTTAATTTCTTATTGTGCAATTCATTTGCCTTTTGTAAACATGTAATTTGCTTTGGTTTGGTTTTTCCATCATTAATGTTGTGGTTATGGTTGCAGAATGTGGATTCTATGAAGAAAATACTGGAGATGAAAGAGAAAGAATTACATGCACTGGAACTAAAGCTTAGTGTCAAAGAAAGAGTAAGTTCAGACATCTGGTATTTTTACAATACAATAGAATGTTTTCTAAATTTGATAATCCAACCCAAATCAGTTGTTATGGTGTGTAGTTGCTGATGTTTTTTTAAGAGAATCAAATCAAACAAAACAATCCAATTAATTATGATGATCTTAGTTTATCCCAAACTCAAACCATATCAACCAAGTAACATCCCTACCTTTGTGGTCAATATGATAATTTCCTTTTTGAAATTTACTTTGAGAACAATGTCCCTGCCTCTGTAGCTATGTTGTCAAACTCATTATCCTGTGATATGTAGTGTGTTTTCTGAATGCAAGTTTACATAAGTTGAATTATAGTTACATTGAGTAATTCACATGATTTTGTTGCATTCTAACTAATGTACATGTATTTCTTACAGGAAGGGATTCAGAAAATTCTTGATGAGCAAAAGGATACTCTGGATTTAAAGTTGCAGCAGTTTGAGCTTGAAATGGAACAAAAGCGGAAATCCCTTGCTGAGGAGTTTAGCAGTAAGGTGGAGGCTTTGGAGAATAGGGAAATCGAAGTAAACCATATGGAAACGAAGGTTAGAAAAGAAGAGCTGGCTTTGAGTAAGAAATCTGAGAGAATAAAGGAGCAAAATAAGGAACTTGAGACAAAGTTGAAGTCTTTGAAGGAGAAAGAAAAGACTCTGAAAATAAAAGAGAAAGAGCTGGAGAAGGAAAAAGAGCACTTGATTGCTGAACGGGAGAGTTTGGAGAACTTAAATGTTGAACTTGGGACGATTAGAGCTGAGATTTCTCAGCAGGAGCTGCGAATATGCCAAGACACTGAGAATTTGAAGCTTACTGAAGATGAGAGATCAGAGCATTCTCGTTTGCAATTGGAACTAAAGCAGGAGATAGAGCATACCAGAACGCAGAAGGATTTTATTATGAAGGAAGCTGAAAATTTGAGGGAGGAGAGAATTAGGTTTGAGAAGGAATGGGAAGAACTGGATAAGAAAAGATCTGAAATTAGTGGAGAACAAGAGAAAATTGATAAGGAGAAAGAAAGGTTAAGAAAACTGAAGAATGGTGAGGAAGAAAGGTTGAAAAGAGAGAAGCAAGATATGCAAGATCATTTAAAGAAAGAGCTGGAAAAGCTTGAATTGGATAAGGAATCATTTAGTGATTCAATTACACAAGAGAAATTTCTTTTGTCCGAAAAGATAAAAAATGAAAAGGCACAAATGCTTGAAGATTTTGAATGGAAAACAAGAAATCTTGAGAATGAAATGCAAAAAAGGAAGGAGGAAATGGAGAAAAACCTACAGGAAAGAGAGAGAAAATTTCAGGAGGAGATGGAAAGAGAGCTTAATAATATTGATATGTTGAAGGATGCTACTGAAAAGGAATGGGAAGAAGTAAAGTCTGAGGGGACCAGGTTAGAGAATGAGAGAAAAGAACTCGAGACAAACAAGCAACAGCTGAAGTCTGACCAACATGAGATGCATGCAGATTCTGAAATGCTTATGAATCTTAGCCAGAAAGTGAGGAAAGAGCGTGAACGCCTTGTGGCTGAAAGAAATTATTTTATCGCACTTGTTGAGAAGCTCAGGAATTGCAAGGACTGTGGGGAAGTTGTTAGGGACGTTGTTGTGTCCGATCTTCACTTACCTGACAGTAAAGAAATAGATGTTCTTCCCTTGCCTCCCTCCCCTGTTTTAAACGATACACAACTTAAGAACTTCGAGGACAATGTTATTGCTTCTGGCTCGAACTATTCTGGATCTACAAGGCCTGTGTCTTGGATCCGCAAATGCACGTCCAAGATTTTCAAATTATCCCCAAGTACAAAAACAGATTCTGTTGGTACTTCATATATGGGTGGGACATCGCCAGAGTCTGATGTAAATGTTAATATAGAAAAGGTAGAAGAGCCTACGGCATCTCCTAATATAGAAGGACCAATAATTAATGTTCAAGAACAACAGACAGCTGGTGGAGCGGCTCTTCCCTCTTCCGATACACCACACTTCCAATCCGATAACATTGTTAGAGAGGTGAATAATGAATACTCTTTGTCCATGGATGAGCACAGCTACATGGAAAGTTTGACAGGTGGAGGTCCAGATGATTCTCAACAGTCAGTCCCAAAGGTTGGTCGAAAAAGACCTGGGAGGAAAAGCAAATCTGGAATTGCTAGAACTCGCTCAGTGAAGGCAGTGGTTGAGGAGGCCAAGGAGTTCCTAGGAAAAACCTCTAAGGAAAATGTGAGTTTGCAGTCTTATGATACTGATCATATCAAAGACATCAGTCAAGAAGACTCCGGTCACACTGAGAACGTTATCGGTAAAAGGCCGAGGAAGCGGCAACACCCACAAACTTCCAGGATTGTAGAAAGTGAGCAGAACACTGCTGATAGTGAAGGACATTCAGATAGTATCACAACTAGTAGGCGCAAGAAGAAAAGGGAAACAGTTCCTCCATCCCCACAAGTTACTAGGGAGACACGATACAATCTCAGGCGGCATAAGACGTAAGTTTAGTGTCAGGGGCCATAAAAGGTTAAATGTTTTACTTTATTGTACCACTGTCAGTGTACACACTGGTTGTATTTATTTATTTGATAGTTTTCCTGGAACTTAGTTTTGAAGTAACTCATCACTCATTTCCCCTCTTGTTGCCCCTTCACATTAAGGAATAAAGTAAAATTGTGGTGTGCCAATTCGGTGCACTGATATGGCTTGATTGTTTCTGTCATTTCCAAGGTTTATTCAAATTGAAATATTAGGCCCAATTTACTCTGAAATAATTTTTTCATTTCATTTTTTAAAATGTGTTCATTTTAACTTGCTAATCAAAAGATGTGAGACCTTTAAATGAACAATTGTGATGGATAAAGATGAAATGCTGGTTAGAGATTCTATATTTTTAAAAATAATGAAAAGACATTTTCATTGTTTTCAAAAAATACACACAATTGTTCGCTTCAAGAGTCTAATAACTTCTTGTTAGCAAGTAAACTTGACATAAATTTTAAAGAATGAAAATAAAAAATGTTTTCACAAAGTAAACAGGGCCTTGGTTTTTGCTTCAAGTCATGTAAATAGATTCTCGGTTATAACCTTTCTCATAATAAATTAATGAAAAACCTGTTCTTTATCTAAGTGTTTGGCTAATAATTATTACATTCCCACTCGTCTTTTATAAAGGTGAGATGCGGAGGTAGTTCTGGGATTTTAGAAAAGAAATTTTTACATATAAATCTCATCCCGTCTAATGTGATTATATTTTTCCTCACCCTTGTGAATGAAATCCACGGGAGTGTTGAAATTTATTGTCAAAGGGAAACATTTTTGGCTGACAGTTGAAAAACTGAGTCTTTGGATCCAAAGTATCATTAGAATTTTTGAGAAAATTGTAACATAATAGTCATTTTCTTGTTCTGGTTATGATATTTGCTATTTTGGCATTAATCGCTACTTCAGTGCTAGATTGATTATTTATATGGACATAAATGCACTAGCTATCAGATATTAATGACAATTTAGATTGAGATGGTAGTTTCTGATATGTCAGTTGAAAGATTAGAGAAACTTCTTGTTGATTTCATGTTTGATTATTCATAAATAATGTTCTAGTGAAATGAAAACGATCTTAGTTGAAGCCACTCAATCTTGATTTGATTTTGGATTTCTTTTCTGGATTATCTGAAGGAATTGCATGCATGGATTTATTGTGGTGGATACTTTTCCAATTATAAGTAAGATCTGACTGTGTATAATAGGAGGTCGATTGCCCGATTGGGAAACTATTTAATGCCATTTAGTCATTTAGATTACTGCTAGAGGATGTCAAGGGTGTTACTGATTGTGTCTTTCACGTGTCTGGTCAAAACTTTCTTGATTGTTCTGTGATAGAAACCAGCTGATATATAAAAGAAAATAGGGAATATCCTTTGGAATTACACAGTAATATTGCAGAACTTCGAGGTCTGCACCTCTCTAAGGCCAAAATGGCCTTTTTCCTATCCAATTCCACGGTGATAATCTCTCTCCTATCTTCCCGTATTTATTCTAAAGATAAACCTACATAATTAATCCTAATAATGTAATAATTTCCACTAAGCACTCTTAATAATATGATAATTGCTATTTAAAACCATAATTGCTTAAGTCATATGAGAAGTCTAACATTCTGATGTCATGCCTTTCCTTGAACAGTGCAGATACAGTTTCTTCAGCACAAGATTTAACTAATGGAACAAAGAACGTGGAAAAAGAAGATTCAGATAGTAAACAGAAGGAGGGTGATGAAAATCTTAAAGCAGTAGCAGCTGATGACAATATCCAAACCACAACTCAAGTGCAGGTATCAACAGTTAAGTCTGTGGAGCTCAAAGATGATCGAGTTGTAAGGGTAATTTATTTAATCTTGTTTTTTTGATGATTGGTTTTATTGGAATTTTAGTTATATATTATCCTTTGCTTAATATACAAATACTTTTTACAGTTTGAAATACCAACATACATTATTGATGACAATGGTGCTACAACCAACTCTGTGGACCACGTTGAAGAAAGTGGTACACTGGAATATGGAGATGAAGATGGAAGCATAATCAATGACATTGAAAATGAGGAGGAAGAGGAAGAGGAAGAAGAAGAGGGAGAGGAGGAGGAAGAAGAAGAGGATCCTAGCGAGGTGTCTATCGGAAAGAAGATTCTGAAATTTTTCACAACATGATGAAAATGTTAAATATTTCTTTGATAATACATTATCAAATATAGATAAATCCTCATTCCTTTTAAATAGGAGAGTAGACATAATCTCTAGGTTATCTTCCATGTTTATTTTGAGATTTATTAATGCAAAGATACAAACCATTGTTTTGCCTTTCTTTTTTCCATTTTGACTGTCATCCAGCAAATTGATTGTACTGTGTAGGATTGTATTGTATTGCTTAGGCGCATATGATTTTCCATTCTTACAATAATAGATGATTAATAATGATAAAGTGATATTAATATTCAACGGAATCGTAAAGGAGTGTTCAATTTTCATGTTAGGCTTTTCTTACTGTGCTAACATCTTACGTTCTCTCTTCCGTAGCATTTCCATAATCACAAAGGAAGAAAAGAGGTCAGTCTTTTTGTTCACCTTTTGCATTTCCTTTACCATTCTTGATTCATTTTCAACACATCTATGATCTCTTCTATTTGTTTTAGTCCAAACTGTCACTGATTTTCTCTAGGGATCCATGTTGGTATTTGTATTGATATATTCACTTCATTATTGAGGGGCCAAATTCGTGGTTGGCAATGAAAATCATGAGGCAAATTATGCAGTAGAATTCAAGTAAACTCCTGTTTTGTATGTGTTTTTCCTTTTCAATTTATCTTCATCCATATTCGTCATGTTTGACTCAATAACATCATGAAGAGGTTAAAGCTTATAGACAAAGCCAACATGCTCTCTTTATCACAGTGTTGCTGTCTGTGGCAGAAACATGTGTATTACAGCCTATGACAGGAATATGGTGATTGGCATAAAAATATGTCATACCAAATTTGACTATACTGCTCTATCACCATCGAGTGCAAGATGTGTTTGGCAAAGTAGAAACCTTACGGCCATGCTCAGGTACTTCTTAGTTTTTACCCATCTGCATGACTTAACATTAAACTGCTAAATTTTGAAGAAGTTAAAAGAAAAACCTTAGACAAGGTTTGAAGAAATTTGACAATATTTTGTTATTACTGTGTTGAACAGTGGACCCATTCAGGATGGTTCTCTAAGTTGTGCCAATTTTTTGGAATTCAAACCAGAAACTTTGTCTGAGCTCAAGTACCTTAAAGCTCTATCACTTTTCAAATGCTCTGAATCACAATACATATGTCGAATCACCTTTCACTGAGAACTGGGAAAACTTGCTTGCGATTTAGAATGAATCCCTTCCTCATTTTATCAATCTCTGAACTATTCCGTCTCATAGTGCATGATACCATTGATCTCCTTCAGTGTAGTTAAATTGAGACCATGCGGGGTTTTGCAGAATGACTAGTTGATTTTTTTTCCAACCATCATAGATGATTTGTGAAGGAGGTTTGCCAACGCAGCACCATAGGCAGCAATGGCATGTTTATATGGCAGAATTTTTCGCCTTCTGCAACTCCATCTTTTCATTGGTTTTTCGTTGATCTCATGGAACGGAAGGGATGATATTGCATGTACTTTCTACTAAGTATCTATGTTGGTAAAAAAATAGTCAATAAAAACTAGTTCAAGTTAGTTTTCTAGTACTGGTTTTGAACTAATTTGATTGGCTTATGACTCGAATTTTAGGAATACATCAAACTATTGTCAGATACGGTTAGACTCAATTATTTTGTTTAAAGGCTATATTTTTGTAACTATAATTATTCTTTATATTTTACTAATGATGTCGTAAATATCTTGGGAGAAAAAATGTGAAGTATCTTACCCTTCTATTTTGATTCGTCTCATAATCATTTTTCAATAATGTAACTGAAATTGTGCAAAAAAATTCTCTTGTAAGAACCACATGAAATAGTGTACTATAAAAATCTTAACGTTTAAGTAGCAGCGTTACAGGCGTCCATATGAACATTTCTCTCAATCTCTAAGGGCCTATCTATCAATCTCACTTTCTTGAATGATTTACAAAAGAAATTCTATGAAAATTTTGAAATTATCCTTTTGTACCCACAATGAACTCTCGATGCAATTGACTAACACTACTAGTATCTTTATCAGAAATGCATCTCCAACTACAATTGACTAACACTACACCCTGATCTTAGTGGGGTCGGTTACATGATCAAATTTTGATATAATGTTTTATTCAGGATCATATTTTTATTTAAATTATTATTTTTGTGATTTTCTAAATAATTTCTCTTGTGATTTTCTTAGATCTTTCTATTACTTCTTGCTATTAGATTCATTTTTATTTAATATACTCTTTTTATCACATAATTTACAAGTATACTTTTGATATCTATATTTCACCATCTTTTTTATTATAGATGCTATTTCAACAGTCTCTAATAATATTGTCATTTTTAATCTTATCCTATTTAATTTTATCACATTCAATGAAGCATCTTCATCCAACATTCTATCCCATGCAACATCGCATTCCTTACCGCAGTCCGATAAATTTTTTTCTTCAACTTAAACGGTATCTTTCTGTCACATAAAACCTCTGAAGCCCTATTCCATTTCAACCATCAAATTTGAATTTGATGGTTTGCATTTCTTCTACTTCTCCATTGTTTTGTATTACAAATCTAAAATATTTAAATTGCGTGATTTGTGGGATGATCTGGTCTCTAACTTTCACCTCTTGGCTAGATACACTTCTCCTTTTGTTGAATTTATTTTTTACATATTTCGTCTTACTTTTGCTTAGGTGAAACCCGCTTTCTAAAATTCGTCTCAAAGTCTTTAATCTTTCATTCAAATCTTCATTCGTCTATTCAAATAAGACTATATCATATGCAAAAAGCTTGCATAACTCTTGGATGTCCTTCGTAAATAATCCAAAGTTAAAGTAAAAAATGCAGGGGCTTAGGGTTGAACCTTCATGCAATGTAATGGAAACATCATTCGTCTCTCCACCCTTGTGTTCACATACTAGTCGATACCCCTTCATACATTATCTTGGATAATTCAAATATATGCAATTCTTCTAACCCCTTTCTTCTATAAGATTTTTTACAAAATCTCTATAGACATTCTATCAATTGTCTTCTTCAAGTCAATTAAAATTAAGTGCAAATCTTGTTGGTTAATCTGATATTGCTCCACCATCCGTCATATCCAGGCATAAAACCAAATTGATTCTTAGTGATTTGAGTCTAGTTTTTTTAGTTTTAGTTCAATCACTCTTTCCCATGGTTTTATGGACTCATAAATTTAATTTCCCTATAACTTTCCCATTTTTGTATATCCCCATTATTCTTATATATTGGGACTAAAGTGTTTCTCTTTCATTCATTCAACATTTTCTTTGACCTCATCATCTCGTTAAAGAGTTTGACGAGACACTCAATATCTCTATCTTCAAGAATTTTCCATACTTCAATAGGTATGTTGTTTATCCCAACCGCCTTATTGTTACTCAACCTTTTCAACGTTTCTTTTACCTATGGTTTCTGAATTTGGCGGAAGTAATTATAGTTTTGATCCTCTTGTCTAATGTCGAATATGTTAGACTCTAGTGCGATATCATATCTTTTATTAAATAAATTATAGAAATACATCTTTTACCTATTTTTTATATTTTTTTTCTTGAATCTAGACTTTGCCATATTCATCTTTAATACACTTCCCTTGATCCAAATCTCTTGTATTTATTTTTCATCCTTTAACAAGTATATATAGATTTCCCCCCTCCCTGGTTTCTAAATATTGATATAATTCATCAAAAACTTGAGTTCTTGCTTCACTCACCACCTTCTTTCTTACATACACACGCACGCACACGCGCGCGCGCACACACACACACACACACACGCACACACACACACACACACACACACACACACACACACACACATATATATATATATATATATATATATATATATATATATATATATATATATATATATATTTCTTCAAGTTTTGACATTTTTACACCTAAATCATTCTTTAAAACAATTTTTTTTAATTCTAACTTTATTCTCAACACTTTCATTCCAAATTCTTTATCCCTAGGTCCAAAATCTCTTGATTGTTCCGATGTCTCTTTAGCTACTCTTTTAATATCTTGGGTCATCTTATTTCACATATTCTTTGTAATTCCTTGTGGTTGTTCCAACCCTCTCTCTAAGATCTTATGCTGGAATTTCCTTGTTGTTCACATTTTAAATGCCATTACTAGATTCATGGCGTTTCCATATGACTACCTCTCTTAATTTTTCTCTTTATTCTTACACGCATAATCAATACTCTATGTTGGGTAGTCAAGATCTCTCTCGGAATAATTTTGTAGTCCAATCAAATCTTTCAATTAGACTTCCAAATAAGAAAGAAATCTATCTTAGAACATGTCACACCACTACTATATATGACTAACTGCCCATATCTTTTTTTTAAATAAGGTATTAGCTATAGTAAGATCAAAGTACAACAAAAACTTCAAGATGAATTTACCCTCCATATTTACCTCCTAGAGGCCATAGTCCCATACACACCCTCAAAACCTCGTGCTACGCTTCCTACCTAAAATGAGCTTTTATTCTTGGGGTATATTCTGAAGTAATGCTTCTAAATCCTCTCAAAACTTTTATTTTAAGGTGTTTTTCCAACCTAACTTGAGATGTGTAAGCACTAATAACATTAAAGGCACATTGTTTCACTACAAATTTCATGCTATGATTCGATCTCCTACTCTTTTCACATCTACAATATCCTTCTTCCACTTTGTCCAGAATAATCTTGCCCCATTTCTTCATTCAAGTAAAAAAATATGTCTAGATTATAAAATTTGAACACACCCTAAGAACAATATTGTTTGTGTGCACTTCCTACAATATAACAAAGGGATAAATTATGAACCCCTGAGACTATATTGGATGTGTAATATGTATATGTGCATACGATGAATATGAATTTCAATCTCTAGACATACCTACAAGATGACAAATGGGTAGATTTAAATTTTAATATTCAGACAAATCTCTGAAACTGTAATGTATGTGTACTATGTGTATATGTGATACCACATGGTGAATTCAAATTTCAATCTCCAAACAAATCCTTGCAAAATATTATACATAAGTCATTATTCATACATTAGTCACACAATCATACATTATTCACACAATAAATAATACATAAGTCATTCATTCGTAATTTTTACATTAAACCGTATATTATATATATTAATCACAAACCATACATAATTTATAACTCAATCATTAAAAATGTTTATATAAAATATACAAATTGAAATTCAACTATTGGGTATATCTAACGCTCTTGTTTCTCCTTTGCCTCCTATACTGCAATAAAAATCGTGCATATGATAATGTCGTATGCAAAGTGACCCTCTCAGGAGTACCTTCTTGAAATTTTTCTCTAGCTATGACATCTCTTCAAATAACAACAATACTGTGATATATAAGCAATACATTCATGACATGGTTCGTCATTGCCTATTCCTCTTTTAGTATTTCCCAATGAGCTGGTGTAAGGGGATATCCTTTTGGAACTGGTGTCTTCTAAGGATGGGACACTAAAATCATTGAATGTATATGTAACTGTATTCCATGCACGATGAGATAACACACTACATACATCCTCTGACACTAGATGCTCAAGGTAGTTGATAACTATCCCATTAACATCTTAGCGGAGAACAATGGAATGAGCAACAATTGTGGGGTCCTTAGGTATATACTATATATATTTGAATTGTTGCAGTACTCGTTCAGGTAAATATGGGTACATTGTTGATATCCACAAGTCAACCATACAGAGTACCAACATATCACATCCATAGGTCGTGTTTGACAGTGCTCTTTGTACGGTGAAAAACAAATTACATTCTCTAGAATGCAACAAGAGAAAGTATGTACGACTCGGTCGTTAGATTCCCTTGAATGGGTTAATTGAGCATGCACACGAAAATTCTTGAGTGTAGTCAGAAACATATTCCCCGTCGACAATATCTCAGAAATGTTGAAGGATCCATATTTGAAAATGGTTCTCATAAACAATAAGGATGTAGAAAAAGCAATATGAAATTAATAAATGACATGTAAATAAATTACCAAAAATAGACGGTTGCATCCATTTATTTGTCTCGTATTTCATATACTACCTTTAGCTAACTTATAGTACATGTAAACGTAAACAATCTCCCCCTTAATTATATTCGTGAATCTGCTCCAAGTCAATTACGTATCTAAGGTAGACAACATCGACATCGAACTTTTGTCCATAAAAATGCACATGCCAACCAAAATTAAGAAAACATTCTTTAATGCACATTGGATGTGATGTGCTGTTTGTGCATCATCACCCATAACATCTACAATTGCATCCAAGTGGTCAATATATTTTTCCGTTAAGAATTAAAATATGGCATGGCACCCTCTGACGTCTTCTATCTTTTTTAGGTCTCACCCGCATCAACTATTAATCATGTCACCATTAGGCCGAGTGCCTCTGATCTATGCATTATAGAGGGATCCAAAAATATTCATATGATTGGAAGATTGATGAGACACATTATATTATCAAAGATGATACTCATCTCATCAATGGGAAGATGAAATGATGACGTCTCTGCATGCTATCTCTCAACAAATGCGGACAAAATACATGGTCAATATAACTATATCATGTCTTACATAAGTCCATACCATATAGCTCCAATTTACCATGAAACCAAGGTTCATCTAGACGAGGAAGCTTTGTTATCTTTCTAACATGGTTTATACACTTCAGTGTGTCACGATACTGCAGAAAAAAATAAAAATGTCAGACAAATATAATTTGTATATAACAAATGTTTAAAAGAGTAATTAGATATTTATGCTACCTCTCATTCCCATATATGTCTATCAATATGATGTGCATAAAATGGAAGTAGTGGCATGTCATATGGATCATTGGGAAAATCACCCGGTGTGGCAACAGTAGGCCCGACTGTAGAATGTGGATCATGTGCGTGTACAACATCATTAGAAGTATGAAAGGGAGAAATGGACGCTCCGTCATTGAAAACAATTAGAATTGGATATGTGAGAGCTCTAGTATTTTTAAGAGAAGTTTTTTTTAAAATTTTAAATGTAAGGGAAAAGAGAGGGAAAGATTGTCCACTCCACTTAAATGGTAGCATGAAAACTTCAACATGTGTATGATGCATCCATATTTTGTAATCTGGACATATTTTTACTTGCATACGAGTGGTTATGATACTGAGTTTGTAGTGTTATGGTGCATCAGGATTTCAAACTCACAACGGTGCGAAAGGGGTATTTTTGAATTTCACCAAGATGGGTGAGTAATGCATGTTATGCACTGAACAATTCCCTTTACAAACTCCCATAAACTATGGTTGAGACTTCCTTATTCTCTAAAGAGAAGTACAAGAACATTTAGAGGCCTTGTTTGATTTATAATATGAAGTTATATTTTGTAGCTTTATCCCATACATGTGTTTAATGGTACTTAGACGTAGTCTCAAACACATGCTTAGTTTTTAAAATTATTTTTTTATTTTTTAAAATTTTAAAATAAAAAATTATTCGTGTATTTGACTAGCGTCTTCCTCATTTGAGAAGCAGGCTTTGTTTAAAACCCAATATACTTCGTATCCAAAGCATTGGTAGGGTCGAAAATGCACTATAAAAAGATAAAGAAGATTACATTAAAACTAGTGACGACCTCGAGAAAGCTATAACGTTACTTCCTGGCGCACACCATCATCGTCTGAACCAACTAACCTCTTAACTAGGATCTTCGTAGGCTGGATCTTACAGGAAGAATGACAAAATGGTATATTGAGATATATGAATTTTACACCTCATTCTAGGAAAGGAAGACACTTAAGGCTCAAGTTTTTGTAGAGTTCCTAGAAGAAATGATGACGGCCACCTCAGAGCCAAGTGCAACAAGAATTGTGCTCACTGATGGGTTATCCAACAACAGAGGAAGGGTGTCAATCTCATCTTAGAAAGAAAATCTGGGTTGATAGTCGTGGCATACTTACGGTTAGAGTTCACCGCCAATAGCAACCAGACATAATATGAAGTCTTCTTCGTCAGTCTCACACTAGCACCCGAGATGGGGGCTGGAGAAGTCAAGTTGCAAGCAAACTCACAACTAGTTGTTTCTCATGTATAGTGCAAACAAATGATCCACTTCTACAAATTCACACCGCCTTACCATAGAAAAGATGGTCAGGTTCAAGTCACATGGAATCTTGCTGTAAGACCCTAATTTTGACCCTAAGATCCCTCATGGCATCATGTTATTGCACAAGTGTATTGCCTCAAGGATCATAGCATGTTTGGATCCTTAACCCTAGGGTTGGGACTTGTGTGAGTGGTTTGAGATCACCAAGCATGCTTGTATTGTATATTATTGCTTTTCTTATTTGATTACTAACCAAAAGCATAAAAATATGTCACTAACTCTTTTTGTTTTGAAGCTCAAATGATCAGGTGCTCCAATGCTCATAGGAGGCTCCTAAGCCCAATGAAATGGTTAGATGAAGATGAGAAAAAGCATGACAATGGTCCACAAAGCTCCTAATCATCATATATGTCTCCCAAGTATCTCAATTTTCCAATTTGATCAAAATAACCCAAAGGGCTTGAAGATTGTTTCCCAAGGAAACCCTAATTCAACTGTGCTTTGACTGTGCCTTGCCCATGAAGCAATCTCAACCTATGATAAAATTTAACCAAGGTAAGTCCTTTCATTCATAATTTTATGCATATATGATCCTATTTGAGAATCCTCAATCATTTATTCATCAAGATTGGAAGTTTGGCCTTGAAAAGTTGATCAGTCAAGTCATCTGACTAAACTGAGGATCATTGAGATACACCTTTTGATGTGTTTGTCAAATGAAGATGACCTGAAGAGCACAAATGTTCCTAATAACCATATGAACAACTTTCATGTTCATCAAAAATCCATTTTAAACTTTTAAGGTCATCATTCATTTCAAAACATTATAGGTCATTTTGACTGAAACCCTAATTTTGGGTCAACTTACCAAGGGAATAACCTCCTTAATTTTTATGATTTTGAGGTGATACTAAATGAATTGGAAATATTGAGATGTATACTTCAAATTTTATGTTGGACAAAATTTCATAATCCTAAAAGAAATACATGTGATAATACAAAACATTATAGGTCATCTTGGACCTAATTCATTGAATTTGAAAAAGTACCCAACTTCAAATGCCCATAACTTTGTCATAGAAAATCCAAATGATGAAAACTTTGAATCTAAATTGATCATCTTGAAAATATATACAACTTTAATGTTGGAGGTGTTTTCATTTGAAGCTTTCATCATAAAAAAAGAGGGGTTTGATTAAGCTTGCTTTTGGTGAAATTTTTCAATGTGTTTTGAATATGTTTTGTACCTGAATTTTCACAGCCAGTTTTCATCAATTTCCAAATGCCAAATGAATTTTTACCCAACATACATTTTGTTCCTTGTTTCAAAGGCTTTCCAACCATTACTCACATTACTCATTTGGATCTATCATTTGTGAGTTTCTAAATTCTTTTCATTTAGGTGCATTTTAATGTTTTATGATGAAACTTAATGTGCAAGCTAGTTCCCTCCAAAATGCACGTCCAAATCCTTTCCAGGTGAATTGAGCAAGCTTTTGCATCCATCATTAGGCCTTCCACACACCTGTACAAGCCCATGCACATCAAAGCTCAAATTTCATGCACACGAGAGAAGTGTGTGATCAACCACATTTAGCTATAAATAGAGGTTCCCTCTCACTCATTTAGTAACCTTTTGGAGATCTGAATTGCTGCAGCATTGAAATCATAGCCATACCAAAGGAATTTTAAAAATTTTGTTCTCACTTTCGAGCTTGGAATTCAACATCATTAGCTGAACTTCAAAGCCTAATTCCTTAGCCTTTCACTTCCCCTACATCCATAGATCAAAGAGGAGCAAGAAACTTTTAGGATTCATGGCCTGAAGTGCTTCAATTTAGAAGCATACATTCAAACTTTTTGGATCTAGAACTCTCAATTCAATGTAGTATTCTTGTGTTTGTGTGGTTTTCTAAAGTCCTCACACTTGAGGCAAGCCATTGGTACTTTCAATTCATCATTTCGTGAGCAAACAGTTGGAACACCATGATATTCCACTTCACATTTCTCTCAATATAGGAAGAGTGAGGAAGATCCATTTGTATAGTGTTGATCTCCATCACACGAGCTTCATTTCCATGTCCTTATTTTCCATTTTTATTAAACTTTTTTTTCTCTGCAACTGGTGGCCGAAAGTGGTTGTCTCACTGGAGAAGATGGTGGTTTCCACCACCATCACCACGTGTGTCACTCTTGGCCTTTGGATCATGTGTTCAGGATCTAATCGTGTGCATCCATTATGTTTACTTCATTTAATACATGTTGCTATGCGTTTGACTTGGTTGCACCGTGCGCCATTAGAGCTGAACCAGTCAACGATGCCACGTTAATTAATGAAGTCCATCGCACGACTGTGGTTTTTTTCCATTTATTCTATTTTCTTTTATTTTCAGTTAATTCATAAAAAAATTCATTTGAAGTCATAAAAATATGAGGCCAATTCCAAAAATTTTCTTGAAAAATCTAGTTTCATATTTTGATTTTTAATTATTTTTGTGACTTCATTTGATATTTTTCATGAATTATTTGATTTTTAATAGTTTTAATTCATTTTAAAATACTTTCTGACTTTTGAAAAATCCAAAAATATTTTTTAGCATCTATGGATCATGATAAGTCAATGAAAAATAGTCTCGTCAATTTATTATTTGATTTGAGATTTATTTGAGATTTTAATTCATATTGTACTATTTTTAATTGTTTTTAATTGCTTCCTGATTTCAAAAATTGATGAGAAAATTAGTCAAAGCTTGTTTGACTATGTTAAACCTATGAGAATTTAATTGGACTTTTTGAAGTTGATTTGAATTGAATTTGAGGTTTGACCTTATTTATTTATTTTTTATTTACATTTTATTTTAATTCAAAAAATACCAAAAAAAATATTGTTGACTCTTTGACTTGTTATCTTCATTTCTTTTCTGTTTGGTGTTGGTTGATGTTGATTTGATTCACATTTGATCAATTGGATTTGGTTGTGGTCTTTCTTTTCCCCTCCCTTTCATCTTCATCCCTTTCTTTCCATCAATGGCCAATGAGTTAAAGTCTTATGGTTGGTCTTGACAAATGAGAGGTTTAACCTTCTTTGATCCAAACCAAACTCAATTTGATCCATGATCAAGTGAGTTGCTTTGTGTCCAAGATAGGTTGCTTCTTGGTCAAGCAAATAACCTAAAGTCAATACAAGGCCCTTCCCCTTTTGTTTTGGCATGACAAGTTTATGGAGCTTGGCTTACTAGTCATGATCTCTAACTTGTGTTCTTTGCCTATATTTTTATTGACCGGTCTCAAATAGGTGTGACTACTACATTAGTCCACTTACGATTGCTTAACATAGCGCTACATTGTCTTATGACAAGCTAACATAACCTCCACTAATTACTAACTTTAATTTGAGCTTTTAATTTCTTGCCATTTACTTTTAATGCCATTTATTTCTTGCTCATTATTCACATTAATTTTCTCTTTGCTCACTTGAGCACATATTTTATGTTTATGCCATTTATCTTTTGCTCATTTGAGCACATTATTGTATATAAATATATTGCTATCTTGTGTTTGCTTTGTGTTTGTTTTGTGTGAACCAAATGCAAAAGGAGAAATGACTTAGAATTAGGACTTACCTATGCTTAAAGGAGTTCAAGAGCAACTAGGCCTCATGCCTTTAGAATGCAAAACTTGTTGAAGAGCAACTAGGCCTCATGCCTTTAGAATGCTAAAATTCAAAGTTGACTTCAAAGGACTTCTCCTCCAAACTTATTCTTTGTCCATTCCCCTTATTATGTTGTGAACTTTTTGATGTTTGCTTTTGTTTGATAGGGATCCCACCTTGAGATTGTGAAAAGAGGACCATTATCATGAGTAGCCAAGTTTAGAGATAAGCCAAAAGGAAATCCTAGGAGCTTGAATTCAAATTGTTTGATTGCTTGTTTGTGTGCAAGTCCAAAGGAAAGGAGCATCTTGAGTCATCTCTATGACTTTAAGAAAAGGAACTCCAAGGGTTTATCTTTTTCCTATTATCTTTGTATGCTTTAAGAATGGCCATTCTCTTCTTCTCCCCACTCTAATCAAGCCAAAAATCTTTTTCTTCAAACTTTAACTTTGTTTCAAATTAGAAACCTAGGCCTTAAGCCTTTGACTTTTCAAAACTCTTTTCATAAATACTCATTTATAAATAAATCTTAACCCAACTTTGACTTCATTTTGTAAATAAATCTAACATGTAAATATAACCCACTTCAAGTTGTTTTTGTGGTTTCAATGGCCACTTGTTAAAACTTTTCAAAAACATTAGTCATAGGTTTGAGTTATCATAGTGATTGATGTAATTCTCACCTCATCCTTAGTGTTGGATTATAAGCCTTCCATGCTTATTATAAGGTTAACCCCTCACTAGCTTGTTGAAGCCTTCCTCACATGGTGGATTATTGGTTTAGGTTGAGTTTTCTCCCTTTGATAACAAAAGACCTTAAGGCTTTTGGTCAAATCAATTCACCAAACTTTGAGATTTTTACCTCGAACTACGAGGTTTTGATCCTCCTTTGTGATGGTACGTAGGCAATGGGTTCATCCATTCAAACAACAAAATTTATAAATATAATCTATTCTCTTCTCATCCCTCCCATCTCTTTTGTACAAATCTTTTCACAAATACCAACCTACAACACATATTTTGCAAAAAGGGTTCCCTTAGAGTACTAAGGATGTTTTGGGTGCGCAAAACCTTCCCATTTCATAACCAACCCCCTTACCTAGATCTCTGACATTTTTATTAGTTTTTGATTTGAAAAACTTCTTACTTGGCTTTTGTTCGCTTTTTAGCCTTTCCTTTGGACAAATAAAAGTGCGGTGGCGACTCGAATTGTATGTTGACTTTTGGTTTAGTCAATAAACCTAAAGGTAACGAAAACCCCGCTACAGAAAAGTGGCGACTCTGCTGGGGAACGAACCTCTCTAGTGGGTTTAGCCTACTTTTTGCTTGTATGTGTTGTATGCTTATATTTATTTGTGGCATTATTTTTGTGCAAATTTGGGATGAATGTATTGTTTGTAATGTATGAATTGCTTGATATATTAATTGCTTGTATGCTTGGTGGTTTCTTGTGAGATGAGTTCTATACCCGAACTCGAGTGCACTTATGATAGGAGAATGGCATAGTCTTGTTGACTTGTGTGGAGTTATTCCTTAACAAGTTAACTTGCAAGTCCATTCACTTGGTGGAGGTCTTATTGGGATCAATAATGTCACACGAGTAGTCGTGGTTAGGCATTACTCTTTCCAATATAAACCTTAGAAACCAAGGACCTTAGATACCTAGCCCATCTTGGCCTACTTTAGGACGTAGTGTGAAGGTCGTTCAAGTGTAAGACTTGATACGATTGTTACGCGATACTACACTCATAAGAGTCTCTCTTGAGAATATTTTGGAGGATGAGTAGTCGTTTTATCCGATAATATCCGAAAGATGGGATGATGACTATGGGAACCTTTTTAGAACATGATTGTCAGGTTTAACCATAGTACACTCATGTTGGATGGTTCTTAACCGAGACTCCATGCTCGTGACTCTCAACAAACCCTTGATTCGCAGTTGATCCGTTCTCGTATATTCTCGATATCAATGGAACTTGGGTGTTGATAAGGTGTAAACCATAATCCACCAAAATGGATGATTGATATTGATGATGACTTGAGCCATCCCGTGACCTTTGTATGGTGTGACTTGCTTGATCCTTGAGTGTGTTTGTTGCATCCATGCATTCATGCATTCATTCACATTCATGTCATCAACAATAAGTTTTTTTCAAGGAGCTTAAGAGATCTATTTGCAAATTTTTAGACATGGATAAGCAAAGAAGGAATACGAAGAAGTACAATTTCAAGCAACCCTACTTGAAAGAGTTAAGGAGTTTGACATCTTATGTATTAGAGCCTTTGGAGTTCAAAGCTCGCCATGGGAAGCTTCTGTCTATTCTTTCTACTAAGATGGATGAAGGTCTGATGAGTGTGTTGGTGCAGTTCTACGATCCTCTATATCGGTGCTTCACTTTTCCGGATTTCCAGCTTTTGCCTACATTGGAGGAGTATGCTTATCATGTGGGTATACCTATTATTGACCAGTTTCCGTTCAGTGGTTTGGAGAAGATTTCGTCTTCTCAAGAGATTGCTGACATGCTTCATGTGGATGTATCTGACATTGTTGCTAGTATGACTACCAAAGGTGGAATTCAAGGTCTCCCATCTGTCTTTCTGATTGCCAAAGCTACTTTGTTTGGGAAGGCCATAAGTAAGGAAGCTTTTGAAGCCATATTTGTACTCCTCATCTATAGGCTAGTATTATTTCCCAACATCGACAACTTCGTGGATGTGAACGCTATTAGGATTTTCTCTTTTCTTAATCCCGTTCCGACTCTAATGGGTGACACTTATTTCTCTTTGCATATGAGGAATGCAAAGGGTGGTGGTTCCATTGTGTGTTGTCTGCCTATGTTGTACAAGTGGTTTATTTCGTACTTGCCTCAGACGCTTGCCTTCAAGGAGAACAAGGGATGTCTACGGTGGTCCACGAGACTTATGTCTCTCACTAATGATGATATCTCTTGGTATAATCGTGTTTATGATGGCGTTCAGATTATTGACTCTTGTGGTGAGTTCTCAAATGTACCTCTTCTTGGTATATGTGGTGGAATTAACTACAACCCTGCTTTGGCTCGTCGTCAGCTTGGCTTCCCCTTAAAGGATAAACCTAACAATATTTCGTCGGAAGGCTTTTTCTTTCAAGAGGGTAAAGATCCCCGAAACTTGAAGGATAGGATGGTCCGCGCCTGACGCAAGGTTCATAGGAAAGGGAGGAATGAGCTTGGTCCGAAGAATTGTGTTGCTTTGGAACCTTACACCTCTTGGGTAAGGAAGAGAGCTCTTGAGTACCGCATGCCATACGAGTATCTGAGACCTACCCCTATGGTTATGGTTGGACCTTCAACCCTCCCTAATCAAGGAGTAAAGGAGTTGAGAAACGAACACTGTTTGCGTGCTTGGGTTCGTGAGCGTGAGGAGCTCCTTCAACAACTCAAGGATAAGGATGCAATGATAGAGTTTCTAGAGCATCAGGTCATTGATGAACCAGATGATGTGGTTACTTATCTCCTTCCTCACTCATCTAGGTTTTGGAAGAGGAAGTATGATCGGCTCGCCAAGGAGAAGGCCGACATGGAAGCAGCTTATGAGAGAGAGGTGAAGAGTCTTCGTGCGACTTATCTTCCGATCTCGAAGGCTTTGGATGATTGCTTCTAGGACTCCATAGGATGTTTATTCTCCTTTTCTCTTGTATTGTATTTGGTTACCAAAATTGTACTACTTCTTTGGTGTAAAAAGTTCCCAAATATTATAGTGCTGTGAACATTCCATATATGTCTTAAAAAGTTCAATATTTTCAAAATCTTTGCAAATAGATCTTTATAAAGTTCCTTCGATAAAAAATAAATGATATGCACAAGCATTGCATGCATCATATGCATAAGCAGGTTTTGTTCCGAGCTCTTGATCAGTGGTCTAACTCTTTGCTCTTCACTTATTTTGAAGACAAGCTGACGCACCGGTATAACACCCGAGCAAATCATCAGAAGATAATGGAACACCTCGAACAAGAGAACAGGGACCTGAAGGAAGAGATTGCTAGACTGGCTGCCATGATGGAGTCAGTCTTTGCTGCGCAAAGTCAAGCTTCTCCAACTCCTGCAACTCCTCCCGCGAGGACTGTCGTCTCTGAAGTGTTTACCTCAACAGTGCCTGCTGCCACCGCCCACTTCGCTCCTAGTATGCCTGCTGGATTCCCTTGGGGAATGCCATCTAACTTCATGCCAGAGGGTTTTGCCCTCACTCTTGCTTTTATGCCGGCATCTAGCCCGGTCCTGTCTGTGCCACCTCCCGTTGTGCACACCTTACCCCTTGTGGAAGACACCATTTATCATTCCGAGCCATTTGAGGGCCCGGACGTATATGAGAAAATGGATGAGATGAAAGATCAATTCCTTGAGATGCGCAAGGAAATGAAGACTTTGAGAGGTAAGGACCTTTTTGGGAAGAGTGCTGCTGAGTTGTGCTTGGTGTCCATCGTTAAAGTCCCTGTTAAATTCAAAGTGCTTGACTTTGAGAAGTACAAGGGAAATACGTGCCCACTCAGCCATCTTGTAATGTATGCTCGCAAGATGTCAACCCAAACAGACAACGATCAACTGCTGATTCACTACTTTTAGGATAGCCTGACAGATGCTGCGATCCACTGGTATATGGGGTTGGAGAGTGCAAGCATCCGCACTTTCAACGATCTAGGCGAGGCCTTTGTGAAACAGTATAAATACAATGTAGACATGGCTCCAAACATAGATCAACTGAGGGCAATGTCCTAGAAGGATAAGGAGACCTTCAAGGAATACGCCCAGAGGTGGCGAGAATTGGCAGCTCAGATAGTGCCACCCTTAGAGGAGAAGGAGATGGCAAAGATCTTCCTAAGACTTTGAGCTCTTTCTACTATGAGCGTATGATTTCTAGTGCTCCCTCAGACTTTACCGAAATGGTAAATATGGGGATGAGGCTAGAAGAATGGGTCCGTGAAGGATGCTTGTCTCGTGATGATGGCTCCTCGGCAAAGAAGTATGGAGGATTTGCCAGGAAGAAGGAAGGGGAGACTCATGCTGTTTCTTCCCATGTCAAAAGAAGGCCCTCTGTGAGGAGGAAAGAAGTCTGACCGACTGTCAACCAACACCAGGTGGATCATATATCACCTGTTTTTAGAGAAGTTCAACAACAACCACAACAACAACATCGTCAACAACAATAGACTTACCAGCCTCACAACAATAATAACACCAGCACCAGCAACTATGAGAGGAAGAGGGTGACTTTTGACCCGATTCTTATGACGTATGCTGAACTTTATCCTTCCTTAATCGATAGGAAGCTGATAACTCCTCGTGATCCTCCTACTGTGCCAGCCAATCCCCAATGGTGGTACAAGCCCGAACTTCACTGTGTGTATCATTCTGGTGCTCCCGGACATGACGTGGAGAATTGTTTTCCTTTAAAGACCAAGGTGCAAGACCTTGTGAGGAGTGGAATACTGTTCTTTGAGGACGTAGGCCCAAATGTAAAGAAGAACCCATTGCCCGAGCATGGGAAGGAAGTTGTTAATATGGTTCAGGGGTGCCCTGGCAAATATAAAGTCCTTTATGTGAATGACATAAGGAAATCCTTGGTAGAGATGCATAAGCTGTTGTGTGAACACAGTCATTATGAGCATGATCATGATAGGTGTCAGGTGTGCACTATCAATGAAAGAGGATGCCGTCAAGTGAGAAGGGACATCCAAGAGATGCTAGATAAATGGATGATTGAGATACTTCAGAATCGTAATGAGGATGAAGTCGATGTTATTACTCTCATATTCAAAATTCCTGATCCTGTTGTTATCAAGTATGATGGTAGCAAGAAGAAAGTGTCGCCAACTCTTGTGATCAAGCCAACGGGTCCTGTCCCGTATGTATCAGATAGAGCGGTCCCCTACCGTTATAACGCTGTTATGCTGGAACATGGGAATGAGGTGCCAGTGCCCTAAACCTCTGTTGTGAGCATTTCTAACGTTAGTAGAGTGACCCGTAGTGGTCGTGTTTTCTCGGCTCAACCGAAATCCCACGAAGACATTGTGAAGAAGGATGTTGTAGGTCCTCCCGGTCCCATGGGGACTTCTTCTTCAAATCAGTCTGTTCCCATTGTAAAGGGTGTTGACCCTGTTGTTGTAAAATCTGTTAAAGCTCTCGTCCTAGTTGGCCAGTCTGGCATTTTGAGAGAGGATGGTGATGAGATGCTGAGGCTCATAAAGAGGAGTGAATATAATATTGTGGAGTAGTTGCGTCAAACTCAATCAAATATATCTGTCTTTTCTTTGTTGATGAATTCAGAGCCACATCGTAAAGCGTTGCAAAAGGTGTTGGACGTGGCATACGTGGATCACAATGTCACAATTGAGCAATTTGATAGCATTGTTGCAAATATAACCGCCTGCAACACTTTGAGCTTCTGTGATGATGATCTTCCCGAGGAGGGAAAAGACCACAATTTGGCTTTACATATCTCCATGAATTATAAAGACGATGCCCTGTCCAATGTTTTGGTAGACACAGGGTCATCACTTAATGTATTGTCGAAATCCACTCTTTCCAAACTTTCGTATTAGGGACCTCCCATGAGGCAGAGTGGAGTGGCAGTGAAAGCTTTTGATGGATCACGTAAAACTGTGATTGGTGAACTAGAACTCCCGATCAAGATCGGACCTAGTGATTTCCAGATCACTTTCCAGGTCATGGATATTAATCCGTCATACAGCTGTTTTCTTGGTAGACCATGGATTCACGAGGCAGGCTCCGTGACATCCACCCTGCACCAAAAGTTAAAGTTCGTGAAGAACAAAAAGTTAGTGGTGATAGGGGGAGAGAAGGCTCTCTTGGTCATCCATTTATCTTCCTTCTCCTACATTGATGCTGAGGGTGAGGTTGGAACCCCGTTCCAAGCCTTGTCTATTGCTGAGCCTTCTAGGAAAGGACTTTCTTCATTTGTCTCCTATAATGATGCGAAGTTGGCCATTGAGCATGGTGCGACTACTGGTTTGGGGAAAATGATCAAGCTGGAAGATAATAAGTCTCGGGCTGGTATAGGGTACTCTTCTGGTGTTTCTAATGATCTTGGGCTGTTTCAGAGTGGAGGTTTCATCCACACCATTGAAGATCAGGAAGATGCTGCCATCATTGAAGAAGATGGAGAGGAAGACCTTGACAACTTTGTCATACCTGGTGGAATCTGCAATAATAAGGTCGCTGTTGATGTTCCAACAGTTATCCATAAGTCAATGTAATGTGTTCATTTTGTTTAAAAACCCTTCTCCCATGCCAAAAGGAGAAGTGAAGACATTGTTGGCATAATTAATTAATACAATGACATTCATTCAATAATCACATGTTAAATGTTTGTTTTCTCAAATTATTTTTCCTTTTTGCCTTTTGCATGAAATTGGTGATCACCATAAAACCCTAAAAAAGAGAATAAAATCAATTTTTCATCTGCATAATGATTTGCCTTGTTTGAATTCTGAAATCTCTTTATACTCAAAATCATTATGCAGGTTAATCAAACCCATTTAACATAATGATCCAACACCATCTCCCAACTTTGAGTTCCCTATATTTGAGGTAGAAGAAGATGACGTTGAAGAGATTCCTGATGAGATTACCCGTCTGCTTGAGCACGAGGAGAAGATCATTCAGCCACATCTTGAGAATCTGGAAACAGTCAACTTGGGGTCTGAAGACTGTATGCGTGAAGTGAAGATTCGGGCACTCCTTGAAGAGTCTGTTAAGAAGGGGTTGGTTGAGTTGCTACGAGAATATGTCGACGTCTTTGCCTGGTCGTATGAAGACATGCCTGGTTTAGATACTGATATCGTGCAACATTTCTTGCCGTTGAAGCCTGAGTGTGTGCCCGTGAAGCAAAAGCTCAGAAGAACTCATCCTGATATGATAGTGAAGATTAAAGAAGAAGTTCAGAAGCATATTTATGCGGGGTTTCTGGTGACTTCTACATATCCTCAATGGATGGCCAATATTGTGCCCGTGCCTAAGAAAGATGGAAAAGTCCGAATGTGTGTGGATTACCGTGACTTGAATAAAGCTAGTCCAAAAGATGATTTTCCTCTACCACACATTGATATGTTGGTAGACAATACGGCTAAATTCAATGTCTTTTCATTTATGGACGGACTTTCCGGTTATAAACAGATTAAAATGGCACCCGAGGATATGGAGAAGACAACATTCATCACACCTTGGGGAACATTCTGTTATCGAGTGATGCCCTTCGGTTTGAAGAACGCCGGAGCCACATATCAACATGCTATGACTACCTTGTTTCATGATATGATGCACAAAGAGATCGAGGTGTATGTTGATGATATGATTGCAAAGTCGAAAACGGAAGTTGAACATGTAGAACACTTGTTAAAGCTTTTCCAACGTTTGAGGAAGTACAAACTCCGCTTGAACCCGAACAAGTGTACATTTGGAGTCCGTTCCGAAAAGTTATTGGGCTTTATTGTTAGCGAGAGAGGTATTGAAGTTGATCCTGTAAAGGTCAAAGCAATACAAGAGATGCCTGCGCCCAAAACTGAGAAGCAAGTCCGAGGTTTTCTTGGCCGCTTGAATTACATTTCGAGATTTATATCCCACATGACTGCCACATGTGCGCCTATATTCAAGCTCCTCCGGAAAGATCAGCGTCATGATTGGACCGAGGATTGCCAAAAGGCCTTTGACAGTATCAAAGAGTATTTGTCTGAGCCTCCGATTCTGTCTCCACCTGTTGAAGGGAGACTATTGATTATGTACTTGACTGTGCTTGATGATTCCATGGGTTGTGTCCTTGGTCAGCAAGATGAATCAGGAAAGAAAGAATATGCGATATACTACTTGAGTAAGAAGTTTACTGACTGTGAGTCTCGATACTCAATGTTTGAGAAGACATGCTGTGCTTTGGCTTGGGCTGCTAAGCGTTTACGCCAGTATATGTTGAATCATACGACTTGGTTGATATCCAAAATGGATCCGATCAAGTATAATTTTGAGAAGCCTGCTTTAACCGGGAGAATTGCCCGTTGGCAGATGCTGTTATTTGAGTATGATATTGAGTATCGAGCTCAAAAAGTTATTAAAGGTAGTATCTTGGCTGACCATTTGGCGCATCAACCAATTGAAGATTATCAGCCTGTGCAATACGACTTCCCCGATGAGGAGATTCTGTATTTGAAAATGAAAGATTGTGATGAGCCTACGCTCGATGAAGGGCCAGAGCCTGGTTCCTGATGGGTTACGGTGTTCGATGGCGCTGTCAATCAGTATAGAAATGGTATTGGGGCAGTGATTATTACTCCTCAAGGCACACATTTTCCTTTTACAGCCAGGCTAACTTTCAAATGCACGAATAATATGGCGGAGTATGAGGCTTGTATTATGGGTTTGGAAGAATGTATTGATCTTAGAATCAAACATCTCGATGTTTATGGTGATTCGGTCCTTGTTGTTAATCAGATTAAGGGTGAATGGGAGATGAATCAGCCCGACCTCATCCCATATAGAGATTATGCGAGGAGGATTTCAACTTTCTTTACTAGAGTTGACTTTCATAATATTCCTCGAGATGAGAATCAGATGGCGGATGCTCTCGCTACACTTGCTTCAATGATTGCTGTCAATTATTGGAATGAAGTCCTAAATATTACTGTGATGCGCTTGGATAGACCAGCTCATGTGTCTGCAGTTGAAGAAGTGGAAGATGATAAGCCGTGGTATTATGATATCAAGTGTTTTCTCCAAAGTCAGACTTACCCGCCTGGGGCATCTGTTAAAGATAAGAAGACTTTGAGGAGATTATTTGGCAGTTTCTACCTTAATGGTGATGTGCTTTACAAGAGGAGTTTTGACATGGTTTTGCTCAGATGCGTGGATAAACACGAAGCGAACCTGTTGATGACTGAAGTTCATGAGGGTTCATTTGGTACTCATTCCAATGGACATGCTATGGCTAAAAAGATGTTGAGAGCAGGCTACTATTGACTGACAATGGAGTCTGACTGCTGCAAGCATGTGAAGAAATGCCACAAGTGTCAGAGTTATGCGGATAAGATTCATATTCCTCCGACACTTCTGAATGTTATTTCCTCACCATGGCCTTTCTCCATGTGGGGAATTGACATGATTGGCATGATTGAACCTAAGGCGTCGAACGGTCACCGTTTTATTCTCGTAGCCATTGATTACTTCACTAAGTGGGTTGAAGCGACATCGTATGCAAATGTGACCAGGCAGGTGGTTGTGAGGTTTATCAAGAACCAACTCATATGCCGATATGGTGTGCCAGACAAGATCATTACTGATAATGGATCTAACTTGAACAATAAGATGATGAAAGAGCTGTGCAGTGAGTTCAAGATTGCACATCATAATTCTTCTCCCTATAGACCCAAGATGAATGGGGCTGTTGAAGTTGCTAACAAGAACATCAAGAAGATTATCCAGAAGATGGTTGTCACATACAAAGATTGGCATGAGATGTTGCCATTTGCTTTGCATGGCTATTGTATATCTGTCCGCACTTCAACAGGGCAACCCCTTTCTCCCTTGTATATGGCATGAAGGCTGTGCTCCCTGTAGAGGTTAAGATCCCATCAATGGGAGTCTTGATGGAAGCCAAGTTGACTGAGGCTGAATGGGTTCAGAGTCGTTATGACCAACTGAATTTGATTGAAGAAAAGAGATTAACTGCCATGTGTCATGGTCAGTTGTATCAACAGAGGATGAAGAAAGCCTTTGATAAAAAGGTTAAGCCTTGTGTGTTCCGAGAAGGTGACCTCGTGCTCAAGAAAGTCTTGTCTTTCGCGCCCGATTACAGGGGCAAGTGGACTCCAAACTATAAAGGTCCATACGTTGTTAAGAGAGCCTTTACAGGCGGTGTTTTGTTGCTCACAACTATGGATGGGAAGGATTTCACTCGTTTTGTGAATTCAAAAAACAAAAAACAGAATAGCTCGCTAAGTTGAAAACCCGAAAGGGCGACTTAGGCAAAAATGAGCGTCTCGGTGGTTTGAAAATCCGAAAGGGCGATCCAGACAAAAGTTAGAGCATGAAAAAATTGAATATATATCCCGCTAGATTGAGTACCTCACCCTGGGGCAATCTAGGAAAAAATTAGGGATTTGGCAAGTAACTGCATCTAGACAAGACTTTGTTCTACAACCGTTGTCTGTCAAAGATTCTCGCTTAGTCATCATCAACTGAAGTTTCGAATACAATGGATTCAGAGTTGGTGGAGAAACGGTCATTATGTTCAATGTAGCCCTTTTTCCATGTATATCACCAATTTCAAATTTGTAAAGATCCATGGAGTCTCGCAATTTGCAGAATACCATTCTATTAAATAAATTTGAGCCTTTATCCAATTCTTTTCACTTTTATTTGTTTCTGTTTAACAAATGTTTGCATGTTTTAACTAATGAATATCATTGTTTTAAACAAATAAAGTTTTTATAAACTATTTTAAACAAAATGAACATTCACAATGACTGAAAGGATAAGTGGAATGTCCTCAGTGCTTTCCCAAGGATAGTATGATTACCAAAAGGTAAGTCATTTGGTCATATTCTGGCATTCCTATATCCTCTTCATTAGCTTTCAGTTGTCTCCCTAGTGAGCGCAGAAAGAATAGTACATCATCAGTTTCTCAGGGGGTATGGTTTGAGAAGTTCTCTTTGATGGATTTAGGTTGATCTATCTTATTGGATTGCTTTCTCCTAGCAGAGTTTGTGGATGTTAATCCAATACATTCCTGGATAGCTTGTTTGTGCATACATGCTTGCTTCCCCGCGGAGTTTTAGCAATCCGTGTTTGGTTGTATGGTTGATCTGTGGATGATCCCTTCTGTTCCAGTTCTTGCCTTGGTCCTTTAGAGACATGTAACCCTCTATATCAGGCACTAGCATTTGTGATTTATCAATTATATGGTTGTCATCCCTTGTGTGAACTGACCTAAAATCCCTTATAGATTGATAAAAGTTGATATGTTATTCTACTCACGAGGAGGTTTGTCTTTCCCCAGCATGAGTAGAAGTCCCCAACGGAGTAAGCATGTGTTCCCTACAGAGCTATCTTTCCAGATAATTGTGTCCTCAACAGGAAGTTGCCTAGAGCAATTGGTGAAGGGCTTGTCTCCCTTTTCATCCCCAGCATGTCGTTGGTTGACGAAGGATTCATTTACAATTTCCTCCGCCAGGGTAGTTCCTTTAAGAACATTTGCAGCCTGTCCCCAGTAGGATTGCCTGATCCAAGTTTGATGATGGAATCTTCTCCGGGTTTGAAGATTTCTTCTAGCATTGAGAAATGGTGTTGAAGATGTTTATTTCCTTCCCCAGTGGAGAAAAATGCCATTTCTCCCCTTAGCAGAGTTTCCTCTCCAGCAGAAAGAAGGGATTGTTTTGATTGATGTGCATCTAGTTGGTGGTTGTTCCCCACAGAGTTTTATATCGTTCCTTGATAAGCTTCCCCAGTAGAATTTCTTCTTCGGCAGATCTTACTGTTATTCAACCATCTATCCCTACCAGAGTTGAGTTCTCTGTTTGATCGTCTTCTCTTGCTGCTCCTGAATACATCTTCTTTGTATCCTCAACGAGTGTATCTTTGGGATAAGTGTCGCATCCTGCGAAAAACAACCGGCGAGCTAAAAATAAAAACACACACAGAGCCGCCACTGCGCGTTATTTATCCCAAAATAGGGAAAGGAAACGCTCAGAGAAACCTGGAAAGGAAATGGTCTTGCGACCAAAGAGAAAGGGTAAGGGAGTCGGTTACGCAAGGGGAAGGTATTAGCACCCCTCACGTCCGTCGTACTCGACGGGATCCACGTTCTAAAATAAAGAATAGGTTGCTAAACATCACACACACACACACAGGGAACGCAGGTGGGGTTAAGAGAAGGGAGCTCGATAAGGTATCGCACCTTATGCCTACATATCTTGTCTGGAACAAGAATCAGAGCCACTGTAGTTCGGCTTACGCACGCCAAACAACACAAAACGCACAAACAAATGGCAAACAGGGAGCCCGACAACCACTAGATGGAATTACGTCAGCATCCGAACCGAAACACAATCAAAAGGGTAAACGTGGAGCCCGACAGCCAATCACTGGGCTTACATCGGCATTCGAACCCAAAACACACTCAAAACGGCAAACGTGGAGCCCGACAGCCAATTACTGGGCTTACGTCGGCATCCGAACCAAACACACAGTCAGATAACAAGTAAACGCACGCAAAAAAGAAAAAGGTTGCCGGAGTGGTCTCGCACGACCACCTGCCTACATACCTCGTTTGGAACGAGGATCAGGGCGATGTAGTTCCCCTGAAAGGGACTGAATTGCTAACCAGAAACCGGGGAAAGACACACTACTAGGGAGCTGGACTCGAGCCTAGTGTTGTCATGCATCGTTACCCTAAGTTCAGTTTTCTATCCTACTTGCATAAGCAAACTATTCCTATCCAGGAAAGAAGCAAGCACACAAGCATACAAAATAATTCAAGCATACATCAAATGAGAACAAGCATCTCAAACAAGCATGTCAATCAGATATCCACATAGCACGCACTATAACCAAACAAGTGGCTCACACAATAGGTTTGACTGCCTCAGCAAGTCATCTGTACGGGCTGTGTTTGCTCTTAACCTTGCCATTACGAGGCTAAGGTGAAGCAGATGAAAGGTGAAGTGAGGATCAGACCTCACAGCTCTTATCCCTGACCAGGGAGAGCTTCTGACAAATGAGCATGGGTCCAGAATGGGGGAACCCTTCTATACTCAGAGACTCTGACACAATGTGCACTGCACAAGATCTTGGGCTTGTGATCTCAATGCTACAACCATGTAATGGGAGCAAGGAGAAGACTCAACTGAATAGTGGGGGATAGATTGCATATCCCTACCTTCCACCAATTGCCTTGATTAAGGACTTTACCTGCTTAGGCACAAAATTAAACAATCACAATCATCGCCTCTTAAGGAGGACTTCAGACATTTATTTGCCCGGTCAAATAACAGACCGGGTCTCCAGACTACATGAAGTTAGGAAGTTATACCTCAATGCAAGTTACTTTAAGCAAAGCAAAGCAAAACTTCACAAGGAACTGAGCAACTAAAAGTACCTGGAAACAGTCAAACACAGTTAGTACTCAGACAGACAGAAATAAACAGCGAGTATTAATCAGTCAGACTATACAAACTAATGCACAACAAAGGCAAGCTATGAGCTCAAGCCCAAGCTTCACAACCTACAAAACAAAGTTACGTTAGTGTACAAACATCAAACAACATCAATTGAATTGACTTGGATCATTCTCCATACACATTGCACCTTTTCATCCTGAAAAATCAATCAAATGTTAGAAACTAGACCACTAGGCCAAGCCTAGGGTCCAAAGGCAAGAAAAATTCCTAAACAGCAAGGTATCTCTAACCAAACTCAAATTAATGTCAAACAAAAGCCCACACAATTAGTCTCATGTCCATATCATTCATTATACTCATTTTATGCACAAAACAATCCAAACTAGTTCAAATGAAGCACCAAACATGCAAACAGAACTATTGCATTCAAATCCATATCAAAACAGTTCCAAAAATCCCCAAATAAATTACACCTAAACAGGACCTAATCCAGGTCTAGCATGTCAAATTTTAGCCTAATTGGACCAAGGGAACTATGTCAATGAAAATCAACAAAAACAGACACAATTACATGCTCCAAATCACAACATCAACACATGCTTCCACTTCCAAAATTCATAACTCAATGAAGACAATAAAGAAATGGATGAGACCAAAGCAGGGATGTCCTATCATGTGTCTATTACAAGCATATCAAATTTCATGAACATTCAACACCATATGAGCATTTCACATTAAATCTACCAACCTATGTCACATGAACTTGCAATTTTGACCACCAGAGATGAAAAATAACAATCAATTTGAAAATGCCACATACAATTCCACAAAAATTCACATAGCATCTTGACATGTTAATGAAACATCATGCAAAATTTCACATTAATCCAACAAGTATAAGTCACTAAAAAAAATCCAGCAAGTTGACATAATGAGGTGTGACACACATTGTCACACCTAAGTTCAAAATTTTGTATCTCAATGAACAGGAATCAAAAATTCATGAAATTTACATGTAAATAAGCATCAACCAGTCCACAATCATCACAAAAAATTTCAAGAATTTATTTGCAACTATGAGAATTTCACATTGAATTTGGCACAAGGTATCAAAATGTAGTACATGTTAAAGAACCCTAGGTCAAACATAATTTCTACCAAGCACAACTTTGACCAATAGGTCAAAAAACATCTACAGTCAAAAACAAAGTCAACACAAAAATTCTCACATTTTTCTGATTTTTCTATGATTTTTTATGAATTTTCTAAGGTGTTAATGATTTTTTACAATTTTTATGAATTATTATTAATTAATTTAAATGGAAATCAGTTGTAAATGGTTACAGGCGGGGGCGGTAAACGTCCAATTCAAAAATTCAAATGAAATTTCGGATCAAACACACTTTCCATCATCACTTTCGCTCAGATTTTCCAGAAAACTCATGAACTTGAAGAACACGAAATCTCCACCAAAACGAGCAAATGAATACTCGTTGGAATCGTCTAACTACGTGGATCACGAATATGAACCTAATTCGACCTAACTGTTCCTGAATCTCTCAAATCGATCGACCTAGGGTTTGTTCTCAAAACTTCAAATCCATATTTCATGCGCTACAGTTATCTATTTCTAAAACTAATCATATCACTGAACTCCACATGAAATGAACTTCAAAACGCACATAAGCTTCACACAAATCATGAGATTCGAAAAATTGCAAAACCTGGAATGGCAGTGTCGTGTTGATGTTCTTGGCGCGTTTTGGCTTCAAACAGATACGAAACAAGCTTCAAGAAGTTGAATTCCAGGCTCAGGTTCAATTGATTCCACTCCTAGCGCGCGAAAACTCAACTTGCCATTGATGGAGCTCGTATGTGCAGTCACGATTCAAAGCCTTTTCCAATCCAAACTCCACAAACAGTTGATGATGATGATGAAAGGAGATTGATGCAAAAAGAAATTCGAAGATTGATCAAGATTTGGAGAAGTTTGATGAATTTTTAGGTTTTGTGTTCTTGAAGGAATTTGAGAGAATGAAGAGTTTTTTGATCTGATTTTGGGATGTGTGATTTTCTGTTATGATTAGAATGAGATTAGGAATATATATGAGTGCTTAATCCAAGCTTAAACATGTTAATTAACCAAATTGCATTTGTTAGTGAAAATGGTTAATTTCAAGTAAGGGCAAAATTGGAACTTCCCCTGCCAGCTCATTGCCACCTCATGGACAGCTCATACAACTTCTAAATACCTGTCATGAACTATTGCAACTTGTTTCACTCTCATTGGATGTGTATTTTGGAAAATCACATGTGAATGGTTATGTGTCCATTTTTGCAATTTCATTTTACAAGCCAATTTTCAAACCATAAGGCCTAGGCATGGTATGATGATTCCAACAAGTTTCAAATACCATTTATGAGGTGTAGCAAAAATCCCCACTCAAAAATTCCAATTATTTCACAAGTTGGACAATTTTGCCCTTGGTCCATTTTAACTGTCCAGTTGAAATTTGACTTTTTGCATTGACCACTTTTGAGAAAATCCAATTATGCACCATGAAAGTACATGTCAAATGGAGTTTGTGCATATAAAGAACTTGCAATTTGGACAAACCATGTGGAAGTTATGGCCTCCTGATTATGGGTCATTTTTTAATTTCACTGAGCCATAATTTTCCAACCATACATGGGATTTTCAAGTTCTTGGACTTTTTGGAAAGGTGAGAACAAGATCTACAACTTTCATGTTGAACAATTTTTCATTTGAAGCTTCCTTGGACACGTGGTCTTGAGGTCAAAAACTTTCCATTTTTGGAAACTTCAATTACAAGTCACTTTCTATTTTTGGCAGTTTTTGTCCTGACTTGATTTTCTTCATTCTTAAGCTTTGCAATGTCATATAACACTTGTTCCAACATGAATGAAGTGTATCCAACTCATTTTCACCTCCACATCCATCAGATCATGTACAGTTGACCCCAGTTGACTTTTTAACTGACAGATGAATCAGGCAATGCATAGATCAATCTGAGCCCCAATCTCCAACTGAAATGGCTCAAGGGTGAAACCCTAGCCTCAATAAGCACAATATAACCATAGAATGAACCCCACAACCATCATAAATCCCATCTCCTGATCATGCCCTGATTGGCCCAATGCAACCGATTAGGGTTGACCAGTGGTCAAAACCCTAATCTCAAGGAATCTTCCTCAATCTTCTGATGACATCCAATCATGATGATGATGATGTATCACTTCAATCAAGATGAAGACTAACATCCATTGAGAACCATGAAACCCTAATTCACAGCCCAATCCTCAGATGGCCAATGATCAGTCAATAAACCCTAGGCTTGCACTTAGACTTCCTCATCTTCTGATCAAGACTTGAGAGGATGGCTTGCACAATGTAACCACATGATATGCAATATGCAATGCCTAAAGACCTAAAAATGATATGCAATATGTTAAGGCTAGTCCCAAGAGAAGAGGGCAAATTTTGAGGTGTTACAATAAGGTTTGATGTCCCCGATGATTTATTTTCATCCTGCTCGGGTTGTTCCCTAAAATGAGTTCTCCAGTAGGCTTTGCCCTTCTTGACAGGACGTTGTGCTAGGTCTCTGTTTGTGATTCTTGGACTTGTCTGTGTTAGATATGTCTGTTTATCAGCATTAATCATACACGAATCATGCATATACATGCATAATCATAGTATTTAGATATTCATGTTGCATTCTTTGCCATATATCCTTGCTTGTTATCTCCTGCTATTGGTGAAATATTCTTCCCCAAGCAGATGTTTGTGTCTGATCTCTCCATATAGAGTCAGCCCCATAGGCAGAAAGAGTCTATCTTTCCTTCTTTATTCCCCACTGAGTTATGTCCTCGTGGATGGTTATTGTTTTAGTTTCCTCCCCAAGTGTGCACTGGGATGGGAATTACTCCCCTGAGTTATATCCTTATCGGGTCGAGTCTTGTTTGATTGTGTCTTTCTAGTTTGTTCCTAGACTGATTCCCTTTCTTGTTATCCCCTGCGGTTCCCTGTGGTTTAGTTGTTCAATTGCTCAGTAACCAGTAATTGTCCATCTTTCCCCCAGCGAGTTTTGTGGCTTCTACCCAGTAATCGGTAGTTGTAAGTCCTGTTTCTGTGGTTTTCTACCCAGTAACCGATAGATGTAATCCCCTCTTTGTTGGTTGTCTTTACCCAGTAACCGGTATTGATATTCCTTCATTTTTGAGTATACCACCCAGTAACCGGTGATATATCTCTTGGATAATTGATTTTGTCAGGAAATTTATCCCTTGCGAGTCATCTTTCATTTACCCTTGTTTGGTAATGATTGCTCCTTCTTCTGATTGGTCATAATTTTATACCCAGTAACCGGTATTCCGATGTCCTTTCTTTTTGGTCGATTTATCCTTCATTAACCCAGTAACCGGTTGTGGATAATCTTCCATGCGAGTATGTTATCTACGTTATGACGGTAATAAATGATATATCTCATGTGCTCTTCAGTCGAAGTTTTTTTTTTCTTCCCCAGTCGAGTGAGATTCGTATTTCCTTATGGAATCGAATGTCCATCCTGTAAGTCGAGTTCGCTTTTTCAGCCCTCCTTTCGGATGATGTCTGTCTTGGATATGTTCCCAATTCACGCCTGGTTGGTCACCTATTATATGCCCAGTAACCGGTATCCTTGGTGTTCCTTCCTTTTGCTCCCTATTATGACTTTTGTCCCCTATGAAGTCAGATTTTCATGAGTTGAGATGTGCCTTTCAGGTCCTCCTTAGATGTTTCGGATGATTGATATCTCTCACCCTTATACCGGTCTTAAATATTCTTTCTCCCTGAGTGTGTTGTTCTCTCACCCAGTACCGGTGTTTTGATGACATGTCTCTCTTTGAGTTTATTACCCAGTAACCGGTAATATCTCATTGTTTCCTCCTCAGCTGAGTCCTTTGTGGACGTCTCCGTCTAAGTCCGGATTTTTATCCGGTGTATCCTTTGTGGATAGCTTTGCTGTATTGGCATATTCCTCAATACATGCATCTTTGCGTCAGCTCGAGTCTTTCCATTAATTTATTTTCGTGGAATCCCTTCGTGTCTCCCATCAGGTTTTCAAGTCATGACCTGCTCACGCAGTTGTACCTTATTCCCCCCAGAGTCTCTGTCTCCCTAGTGAGGGTGTTACTTCTATGGATTTTTCAATTTCTTCCGATTTCTTTTCCTTCGTGGCAATTATTCACCATGAAGATTTTATTTCTTGCATGCATACATTTGCATCATGAGGTCTCTTAGGGACCAAAATTCGTTTCTTTGTTATTATTTAAGCCCATTCTATCTCGTCGAGATGAAGATTTTAACCTTCATATCTCTGGCTAGAACGACCTTAAATAGGGGCATCTGTAAGACCCTAATTTTGACCCTAAGATCCCTCATGGCATCATGTTATTGCACAAGTGTATTGCCTCAAGGATCATAGCATGTTTGGCTCATTAACCCTAGGGTTGGGACTTGTGTGAGTGGTTTGAGATCACCAAGCATGCTTGTATTATATATTATCGCTTTTATTATTTGATTACTAACTAAAAGCACAAAAATATGTCACAAAAATATTATTTGATTACTAACCAAAAGCACAAAAATATTATTGCTTTTATTATTTGATTACTAACTGTAGCGGGGTATTCGTTACCATTAGAGATATTAACTAAATCCAAGGTAAACCATACAAGTCGAGTCGCCACCACACTTCTATTTATCCAAAGGAATGGTTAGAAAGCGAACAAAAACCTAAAAGTTTTATCGAATCAAAAACTAGTAAAAATGTAAGAGATCTGGGTAAGGGGGTTGGTTATGCAATGGGAAGGTTTCAAGCACCAAAAACATCCTAGGTACTCCTAGGGAACCCTTTTCATATTTGTTGTAAGGTTGGTATTTTGTGAAAATTTATTTGTGCAAACATGATTGAAGAGATGAGAAGAGAATATACAAGTTATTTACATTTTTTGTGTTTGGATGGATAAACCCATTGCCTACGTACCATCTTAAAGAAGATTAGGATCAAAACCTCGTAGTTCGGGGTAAAAATCTCAAAAATGAGTTGGTGAATTGATTGGTCCAAAAGCCTTAAGGTCTTTTGTTATCCAAGGGAGAAAACTCGACCTAAAACCACAAATCCACCATGTGAGGATAACTTCAACATGCTAGTGAGGGGTTAACCCTATAATAAGCATGGAAGACTCATTGTCCATCACTAAGGATATAGGTGAGTATTACATCTACCTCAAGGATAACTCAAACCTAATAGCTAAAGGTTATGAATTTTTTTTGATTAAGAGAGTGGCCATTGAAACCACAAAAAAAAACATTTGAATGAGTTATATTTACCAATGAAAAGTATTTACAAAATATGGTCAAAGTTGATTTAGAAGTTCAATTCAAAATAAGTGTTATGAAAAGAAAGTTTGAAAATCAAAAGCATAAGGCTTAGGTTTCTAATGTTTGAAAACAAGTGTTAAATGTTTGCACAAAAGTTTTGGCTTGGGTTAGAGTGGAGGGAAGAAGAAGAATGGCTAAAGTCCTAATCACACAAGAGATAAGGGATAAGAAACAAGACCACAAATGGAGTTCCTCTCTTGAGATCGTATTGATGATCCAAGTAGCTCCCACCCTTTGGAATATGCAAGCAAAATAATAGTAAGCTCAAGCAACCAACACAATCAAACAAGCTCCTTAGGAGATCCTCAATGTATCTTGTATCTTTCACTTTGGATGAACATGGCAATGGTTCTTCAATTTGAGCTCTCATAGAATTCCCTAGCACAAAAGCACACACATCAAAAGTTCCATAAAGTAAATCAAGAATGGACAAGAGTGAGTTTAGAGATTTGGTCCTTCTAGTCCATCTTCAACATTAAGGTCCTTTTATTCCAATTTGCATAGGGAAAGTCCTAGAAACTAAGTCCATTTGTCCATTTCTTTGCATTTGGTCCACAACAATCAAAACAAAACACAAGCACAATGATATATACACAATTATGTGCTCAAGTGAGCAAAAGGCAAATTGCATTAACATAAACATGTGCTCAAGTGAGCAAAGGGGGAAAAGCAAATGAATAGTATGTACAAGAATAGTAAATTGCATAAAATTAAAGAGCAAGAATTAAATGTTAATAGTTAATGGTTAGTGTTAGTAGTTAGTGTGCCATAAGGCAAATTTAGCGCTATGTTAAGCAATCGTAATTGGACTTATGTAGAAGTCACAACTATCTGAGGCCGGTCAATAATAATGTAGGCAACAACACAAGTTAGAGGTCTTGATTAGTGAATCAAACTCCAACAACTTGCCATGCCAAAAGGAAGATGAGAAATGATCTTGTATTGATTTAGGTCCTTTGCATGATTTAGGAAGCAATCTATCCTTAATGCAAAGCCATTCACTTGATCCATGATCAAGATGAATTAGATTTGAATCAAGAAAGATTAAACTTCCATAATCAATGCTAACCACCAATCTTTAACTCATTGATCAAAAAGACAAAAGAAGGAGAAGAAGAAGATGAAGAATAGAAATGAAGAATTAAAGTGCATTAAATGAAATGGAATGAGATAATCAACAAGCTATGACCAAAGATAGAGAAGATCAAGGTCAAACAATATAAAACAGAAGCAAAATGAATATTAGGAGTCAAGAAATAAACAAAATATTTTTGGCACTTTTAATATTTAAAATAAAAGTTGAATTAAAATAATAAAGAAAGGTCAAACTTCAAATTCACTTCAAATCAACTTTGAAAAGTCCAAGTGAATTATCCCAAGTTCAACGAGGTCAAACAAAGTTTGACAAAAAATTTCAGCATTTTTAAAGGTCAGAAACTATTTTTAATCAATTAAAAATGCATAAAAATAACCTAATTGAACTAAAATCTCAAATAAATCTCAAATCAATTAATAAATTGATGAGAATATTTTTCATAGATCTATCATCATTCAAAGAGGTTGAGAAAATATTTTTGGTATTTTTTGGATCTCAAAAACTATTTAAAATGAATTAAAAATAACCAGAAAAGAGAAAATTATTAAAAAATAGCAAATGACAAAATAAAAAATATTAAAAATCATTTTTAGAAACTAGAAATTAAAAGAGAAATAATGCAGTTGGTCCCATAATTTTTGGACCAATAATGAAAGAGATATGGATTTTAGAAATAAAATGGAATTAAAAGAAATAAAAGAAAATAGAAATCAGAAAATAAAAATTAGAAAAAAGGAGAAGCGTTGGATGATGGCTCATTAATTGAGCTGGCATATCACATGGCTCTCAGCGCGCTTCCACAATACATCCAAGTCAATGCAACCACACACTGTTTATTAAAAAGTCATAACAATGAGAGGCCTAGATCTAATCTGGAAATGAAAATGGACGGCCACGATTGGATCTGGAGACCAGACGGTGGCCAGCGCCACCGTCTTCTCCGGCTAGCTCAGGTGAGAGCTCAAATTTGCAGAAGAACAAATGTGCACCAAAACGCACGATTCAGGTACCAAATGAAAGGTGGAGTGATGTACATCACTCCTATGCCCATCAATTCCACTCTAGATCCCTATTGAGAGAGAAATCAGAGATGGAACTTTGGTGGTGTTCAACTGAACTTGCTTGATTTAAAAATTAAGAACACAACAATGATGCCTCTATGCAGAGGACTTCAGATCACACAAAATCAAGGCAAATGGAACAATATATGAGCTGTATCGAAGCAAAATACAGTTGAGCAAAACCTTGTAATTGAGATGAATTGAGTCACTATCTTTGAGTTCTTTTGCGAATAGAAGCTTCTATGGATCAAGGTGAAGAGGTCTAGGAACTTTAGATCTTAAGAAAACAGTCGAGGAAACTGAATTCTAGATCTGAAATTTTTAGAGAAAATTGAGATTTCTTCCTTTGGTAAGGGTGTGGATTAAATTCAGTAGAGATTTAGGCGCCTTTAGGTTGAGGAATGAGAGCTCACATGCCATGTATTTATAGCCAAAGCCATCTGATATGCATGAACAAAGTGTGCATGGGAGAAGAGGGCCTCCATGCATGGGCCTATACAGGCGCATGGATGGCCCAATTCTGATTGGAATTGAAGGCTTATATCATAATTAGAAGGAATGGACGTGCAAATATGATATCATGAGCTCATGCAATATGTTTGAAATGAATTTCAAAAAATGCACTAAAAGGTTCTCTTCTTCGAAAATGGTATTTCCAAAATTGAAACATAGGCTTATGAGTAATGGTTGGAAAGCTTGTTGCATAAGGAACAAATGCTATGTTGATCAAAACTCCAATTGCGCCTTGGAAATTAATGAAATTTGAGCTTAAAGTGTAGGGTACAAAACATACATATGTGAAATTTCCAAATTTGGCCAATGTTCAAGCCCTTCTGTCTTAATGATGCAAGCTCCAAATGATAAAATCTTCAACATTAAAGTTGTAGAACTTTTCAAGAAAATCAATTTGGACTTAAATTTTGCATCATTTGGATTTTTGATGAGGAAGGTATGGGCACTTGAAGTTGGACTTTTTCACATTTCAATGCATTTGGTCCAAAGTGACCTATAATGTTTTTCATTATCACATGTATTTCTTTTGAGATTTTGCAATTTTGATCAACATAAAATTTGAAGTAGACACATTAATATTTCCAATGCATTTAGTCTCACCTCAAAATCATGAAAAATGAATGAGTTATGTTCTTAGGAAGTTGACCCAAAATTAGGGTTTCAGTCAAAATGACCTATAATGTCTTGGAATGGATGATGACCTTCCAAGCTTCAAATCAATTTTTGATGAAAATGAAAGTTGTTCATATTGTCCTTAAGAACAGTTTTTCTCTTGGGGTCATCTCCATTTGACCAATACATAAAAAATGTTAGGTCTCAGTGCATTTCAAAATAGTCAGATGAATTGACTGATCAACTTCTCAAGTCTACACCTCATATCTTGATAAATTGATGATTGAGGACACTCAAATGAGTTCAAATATGCATGAAATGATGAATTAAAGAACTTACCTTGATTGTTTTTGACCATGGGTTGAGGTTGTTTCATGAGCAAGGCATAGTTGATGAACAAATGAATTAGGGTTTCCTTGGGAAACAAACCTCAAACCCTTTGCTTTGCTTTGATCAAAAATGATGAATTGAGATACTTGGGAGGAATATTTGATGGATGAGAGCTTTGGGAACCATTTCCATGTTTGCTTTCATCTCTTCTTGATCACATCATTGCACATAGGATCTCTTAGAAGCCTCTAGACCTTGTGACTGCTCAAGCTATAAACAAGAGATGTTAGTGACATATTTTTGTGCTTTTGGATAAAAAATGAGAAAAGCAATGATATACAATTCAAGCATGCCTGGTGATCTCAAACCACTCACAAGATTGAAGGTGAGAAAAACAAGAAAGGGGGGTTTGAATTGTTTTGGAAAATAAGCGCTTTTGGAAAATAAAATCACACAGGATTTTATACTGGTTCGCTTATAACACAAAGCTACTCCAGTCCACCCGGCCAAGGTGATTTCGCCTTCAACAAGGACTTAATCCACTAATCTTGAAAAATTATTACAACCAACGTCTAAGAGAAAGATCTCTTAGTCCTCTCAAGTATACAGACTGCACAGAGTCACTTGAGGAATATAAAAACAACTTAGATAAAAACAGAGTTTGTAATCTAGAGTGCTTTTAGGATAAAGCAAGTATTACAGCAGTAAGAGCAAATAGAATATTTCACGTTCTGAGCAAAAGCTCATGAAACTTTGAGAGAGAGAGAGAGAATATTTCAATGTGTTCAGGTGTGTCTCTCAATGCTGTTTCCTGTCCTTTATATAGAGGTGAAAGGACCGTTGAAATTGATGGCAGATAATATTGTCTTGATTAGGAATCAATGCCATAACTTCTGTTGTTTCTTGCCAAAACAACTTTGTCTCCCTGAATAACTTCTTTCCAATAATAGTTCCTTTCCATTTAAATTCGAAGTTGACGTTATTCTTTCTGAATTAGGAAATCCATTATCAGAGTCTACGTAACTCTATTAATCTGAGATCTTGCTGTGTGGATTCAGAGCTTTTGATGATTTTGATCGCTTAGAGTTCTGATGGTGACTTCAGATACTGTTGTGAGCTTCTGGAATTTGATATACCGTTGTTCAGAGTCAGATCTTCTAGAGCGTACTTCTTCTTCAGATGCTTCTGATATTCTGATCTGCTGTAAGCTTCAGAGTCAGAACTTCTAGAGCGTATTTCTACTTCAGATGCTTCTGATCTTCTGATAATTTGTATCTGATTTGATTCTGAATCTGATGACGTAGTCAGATTCCTTTTAGAGTTCTGCACACTTAGAAACTTTTCGTTAGAGTGCCATTTTTGGTTTCATCCTTTGTTATCATCAAAATCCTGGAATCTGTTGTAGAACAATTTTTGTTCTTACAAAGATGTCCTAACCCAAGGGCAAAGGGAACCAAGATGCCTATGATCCTTGAGGCTATGCAAATGCCATGTTATGATGCCATGAGGGATCTTGGGACCAAAATTAGGATCTTACAGATGCCCCTATTTAAGGTCATTCTAGCCGGAGAAGTGAAGGTTAAAATCTTCGTCTCGACGAGGTAGAATGGGCTTAAATAATAACAAAGAGATGAATTTTGGTCCCTAAGAGACCTCATGATGCAAATGTATGTATGCAAAAGGGTAGTACTCTGTGGGGATATGTGTCCACAAAGAAGAAAAGAAATTCGGAGAAACTGATAATCCATATGAGTAATACGCTCAATGGGACAGAGACTCTGAGACTCTTATGGGGATAGAAAAGGAGATAAATTGCGTGAGCAGGTCACGACTTAGAACTTGCTGAGACATGAGAGAGAGATTCCATGAAAATAAATCAATGGAAGGACCCGAGCTGACTCAAAGATGCACGTATTGGGAAATATGCCAATACAGCAAAATTATTCATAAAGGATACCTCAGATAAAGTTTCGGACTCAGGCTGGGAGAATCCACTAAGGGACTTCGCTGGGGAAACACCAGGATCAGGTATTACCGATTACTGGGTAATAAGCTTAAAGAGACATGTGATCCGATCACCGGTATAAGGGTGAGAGAACAACATGCTCGGGGAGAATGAATATCTAAGACCGGTATAAAGGTGAGAGATATCAAACATCCGAAATCATCTGAGGAAAACCTAAAAAGGTATATTTCAACTCAAGAAAAATCTGACTCCACAGGGGACAAAAGTCATAATAGGGAGCAAAAGGGAAGGAGCACCAGGGATACCGGTTACTGGGCATATAATAGGTGACCATGTCATTAATAGGTCTGCTTCGTGTCTATCCATGCATCTGAGCAGAACCATGTCAAAGTTTCTCTTATAAAGCACATCGCCATTGAGGTAGAAACTGCCTGATAATCTCCTCAAAGTTTTTCTATCTTTCACAAATGCCCCAGGCGGGTAAATCTGGCTCTGAAGAAAACACTTGATGTCATAATACCACGGCTTATCATCTTGCACCTCCTCTACTGCAAATACATGAGCTGGTCTATCCAAGCGCATCACAGTGATATTGGGAACTTCATTCCAAAGTCTTACCACAATCATTGAAGCAAGTGTAGCAAGCGCATCTGCCATCCGATTCTCATCTCGAGGAATATGATGGAAGTCAACTTCAGTAAAAAACGTTGAAATCCTCCTCGCATAATCTCTATATGGGATGAGGCCAGGCTGATTCGTCTCGCATTCACCCTTAATCTGATTAACAACAAGGGCCGAATCACCATAAACATCGAGATGCTTGATCCTAAGATCAATACATTCTTCCAATCCCATAATACAAGCCTCATACTCAGCCATATTATTCGTGCATTTGAAAGTTAGCCTTGCTGTAAAAGGAAAATGTGTGCCCTGAGGAGTAATAATCACTGCCCCAATACCATTTCCATACTGATTTACAACACCATCAAACACCATGCTCCATCGGGAACCAGGTTTTGGCCCTTCATCGAGCGTAGGCTCATCGCAATCTTTCATTTTCAAATACAGAATCTCCTCATCCGGGAAGTCATATTGAACAGACTGATAATCCTCAATTGGTTGATGTGCCAAGTGGTCAGTCAAAATACTACCTCTAATCGCTTTCTGAGCTCGATACTCAATATCATACTCAGACAACAACATCTGCCAACGGGCAATCCTCCCAGTTAAAGCAGGCTTCTCAAAGATATACTTGATTGGATCCATTTTGGATATCAACCGAGTCGTATGATTCAACATATACTGGCGTAAGCGCTTAGCAGCCCAAGCCAAAACACATTATGTTTTCTCAAGCATTGAGTATCGAGACTCACAATCAGTGAACTTCTTACTCAGGTAGTAAATAACATATTCTTTCTTTCCTGACTCATCTTGCTGACCAAGAACACAACCCATTGAGTCTTCAAGAACCGTCAGGTACATAATCAATGGTCTCCCTTCCACAGGTGGAGATAGAATCGGAGGCTCAGACAAATATTCCTTAACACTGTCGAAGGCCTTTTGGAAATCCTCGGTCCAATCATGAGACTGATCTTTCCGGAGGAGCTTGAATATTGGCGCACATGTGGCAGTCATGTAGGATATGAATCTGTAAATATAATTCAAGCGGCCAAGAAAACCTCAGACTTGCTTCTCAGTTTTGGGCGCATGCATCTCTTGTATTGCTTTGACCTTTGCAGGATCAACCTCAATACCTCTTTCACTGACAATAAAGCCCAATAACTTGCCGGAACGGACTCCAAATGTACACTTGTTAGGATTCAGACGAAGCTTATACTTTCTCAAACGCTGAAAAAGCTTCAACAAGTGCTCAACATGTTCAACTTCCGTTCTTGACTTAGCAATCATATCATCAACATATACCTCGATCTCCTTGTGCATCATATCATGAAATAAGGTAGTCATAGCTCATTGATACGTGGCTCCGGAGTTCTTCAAACCGAAGGGCATCACTCGATAACAGAATGTTCCCTAAGGTGTGATGAATGTTGTCTTCTCCATATCCTCAGGTGCCATCTTAATCTGATTATATCCGGAAAATCCGTCCATAAATGAGAAGACATTGAATTTTGCCGTATTATCCACCAACATATCAATATGTGGCAGAGGGAAATCATCTTTAGGACTAGCTTTATTCAAGTCTCTATAGTCCACACACATTCGGACTTTTCCATATTTCTTAGGCACTGGCACAATATTGGCCACCCATTGAGGATATGTAGAAGTCACCAGAAACCCCGTATCAATTTGCTTCTGAACTTCCTCTTTGATCTTTACTGCCATATCGGGATGAGTTCTTCTGAGCTTCTGCTTTACAGGCACGCACTCAGGTTTCAAAGGCAGGAAATGTTGCACGATATCTGTATCCAGACCAGGCATGTCTTCATATGACCAGGCAAAGACGTCGACATACTCTCGTAGCAACTCAATCAACCCCTTCTTAACAGATTCTTCCAGGAGTTCCCCAATCTTCACTTCTCGCACACAATCTTCAGACCCCAAGTTGACTGTTTCCAGATTCTCAAGATGCGGCTGAATGGTCTTCTCTTCATACTCAAGTAGACGGGTAATATTATCAGGAATCTCTTCAACATCATCTTCTTCTACCTTAAATACAGGGAACTCAAAGTTGGGAGAGGGTGTTGGATCATTATGTTCAATGGGTTTGATCATCCTGCATAATGATTTTGGATATAAAGAGACTTTAGAATTCAAGCAAGGCAAATCATTATGCAGATGAAAAGATTGATTTTATTTTATCTAGGATTTTATGTGATCGCTGTAGCACCTCAAATTTGCACCTCCCATTTGTATATACATTTCATTTTTAGGTCATTAACATCACATTAACATTGCATTGTCATTGCATGGTCCATCACATCTCATCAGGCAAGACTGGTCAAGAGATTCCACTGTGCAAGGCAACAAGAGCATTTCCCATGAGATCAAAGCCCTAGGGTGGTTCCAATGAGCTCACATGACCCAAAGATCACTTTGAAGTAGCTTGACCAAGTATTGAAGGCTCAGAACTCATCAGTCCATGACCAAATCATCTGAGGCCCACAAAAGTCAACTGCAAAGTCAACTGTGGATTTGGAGGTGAGAAGTGGTTAGAGATGCTTCATTCATGTTCAAACAAGTCTCATTTGAAATTTCAAATATCAACATTGAAGGATTTGAAGTCAGGTCAAGACTTTCCAAAAATAGCAAGTGACTTTTAATTTGAAATTTCCAAAAATGGCAAGGTTTTGGACCAACTTCAACTCAAGTTTACATCATCAAGAAAGCTTCAAATTAAATTTTGTCCAACATGAAAGTTGAATATCTTTCTCTCCCATTTCCAAAAAGTCCAAGATTATGAATTTCTCATGTGTGGTTGAGGAGATATGGTCCAATCATGGCAAAGTGTGTTTGAAAATTCAAATGGGCATAACTTTTTAACCAAAGCTCCAAAATGAGTGGTTCTTTTGGCATTTTGATCCTTATAACATGTATTTTCCAAGCATATCATTACATGGCATAAATTTCATTTGCATGGTCTTTGGCTTATTCATGAAGATTTTTGAAGGAAATTGCATAAAGTCATTTTGGTTGATCATGAGCATACCAAATCATTTCCAAAGGGTGCATGGACTGTTTTTAATTGGATTTGGGCCAGAAATTGGCACTGTTCAAGTGCATGGGGGTGCATGAATTGAAAAACTCATTTTGCACAAAACACCTTCCAACTTGCTAATCTCATTGGCATTTGGCTTAAGCTTGATTTAAACATGATTAGCATGAAGTATATATACTTAATCATAACTGTTTTCCATCATTAGCAACATTTCAGATCTAGAATCACAAAATCATCAAAATTTTCTCTCAAACTTTTTCCAAATTTCTTCAAACAAAAGCACATTCTCTTGATTGATTCATGTTCATGAGAGGTTTCTGAGTAGAACTGGACTTGAATTCAAAGCAAACCGTGCCATTTTTGTTCATATGCAAAGCTTGAAGGTTCCATGGCAGTTGAAGATTAAGCTGGATTCGTGTCTAATTGAGCTTCAAATTCATCATCAATCACTTCATGAAGCACTGTAGAGAAGATTTGAAGCATTGCCAAAGCTTGTAACACGTGAATCCAGGTCTGTTCATCAAGAGGTCAGTTTTTCGACCTCTTTAATTCTCAAATTCATTATGCTAATTGTGTAGTTCGTTGATTGGTGATGATTCTGGTACAAATTTGGAGTGATTTGGTGCAATATTCACAAAGATATGTTCAATTGAAGTTTTGATGTTAATCTTTCTTTTCTTCGATTTGGCTTGGATATGTTGTTTTTGCATGATTTGTTTGTGAATCCTTGATGTATGTGTGATGATGAACCGATTGCTATGCTCATTTTTCATTTCTGGAACATTTTTTTGAGATCTGGAAAATCGTATGAAGATCTTCATGATCTTCATCCTCCATGCATGAAGTTCATGCATTCCCAGATTAGGCCACGGTTTCGCTACAGTTTAGCTAGGAAAATTCAAATTAGCTACGAAATTCAAACAGCGCGCCAGGCTTAGGGTTTTCATGTTGATACGCAGTCGTTTTAGGTGCACGCTTAGAAATTCAAAATTGTCACAGGTTCGAATCTGAGCGAGAGGATTTTTCAAAGCGCCTTGCATTTTTCTTCCTTTCCCTCCACATTTCATACTTTGGCTCCATTTTCATTTTTCAAATCCTTCATCAACTTCCAAAAATCATTTAAAATTGAAAAATGCTCCAATTGATCTCCAATTTTTTGCACTGTGCTCCTTATCATGTCTATTTTTTTATGATCATTAAATTGCAAGTTGTGCCTGATTAAAAAATTGATTTGTCCTATGGTGATTGAACATGTGTCCATTTGTGCTATTGCCTTATTCATTTGATCATAAAATGCTTGTTTCTTATCCAATGCTTCTGAAATTTTGTGTGTGGATTCTAGACATGTTGAGTGACATTTTGGATTTGATTTGAGATTTTTCCCATGCTGCCATTCTGTTTTATGCTCATGCTAACTTGGTGTGACAATTTGTGTCACACATGTGGTTGTTTGAATTATGCTATGTGATTGCCATGCCTAATGATGTCCAATGCCTCTGATTTTTTGTGTGATAATCATGTTATATGTCCTATTTACTCATGAATTTTGCCAAGATTATTTGAGTCATTTTTGATTTGATGTGCATTTGTTTCTTCTGATGTATCAATGTGATCACCATTTGCATACCTTGCCATGTTTTGCTCATGAAATGAATATGATTAATGATTTTGATGTGAGCCTTTCTGAGATTTATTCTTGATTGGATAAGGTTGATTCATGTTAAATTTGAGGTTCTGTTTTGAATTTTGTCTCCATCTTTGACCCTAGGCTTTGACCTAGTGGTTTGTGGCTTACATGTGGGCTTTGATTTCAGGTTTAAACATCCAAGTCCATAGTTGATGATGCTTCCTCATTTGAGCATTGATGTTTGCTCTTGATTACTAACACTTGTGTGTTTTGTAGGTTGATGCTAACTCATTTTGAGTTTGCCTTGTGGCTTGCACATTGTGAACACTGTCTGTCTGTTTGATGTTAACTGTTGTTTAGTTTGTCTGTATAGTTGAACTGATTGGTTTAGATTTTCCACAGGTACCTAAGTTGCTTAGAGTTCATTTGAACTTGCTTTGCTTTGCTTGGTTGCTTAACCACTGAGGTATAACTCTTCTGACTTCATGTAGTCTGGAAGACCTGTCCTGTTATGTGGGCAGGCACCTGTCTGAAGTCCTCCTTAAGAGGCAATGCTTGTGAATGTTTAATTTTGTGCCAAGCAGGTAAAGACCTCCTAAGAGGCAATTCGCAGATAAAAGAGATGTGTAATCCATCTCTTGCTACTCAGTGTGTCATTCACCTTGCTCACACACCCTGTATTGATGCATTATGAATAAAAACCCAAACTCATGTTGTGTCAGTCATCTGTGGAGAAGAGTTCCTACATTCTGAACTCCCACATTTTCTATTTGAGTCAAGCTCTCCCAGGCCAGGGATAAGAGCTGTGAGGTCCTACCCTCACTTCCTATTTCATCTGCTTCACCCTAACTCTCAGTGTTAGGGTTAAGAGCTAACCACACCCCATTCCAGTTGGTTTGCTTTTGCAGCCTAGCCTTGTATGAGCCCAATTGCTTGCATATAGTGTGTGTGATTGTTTATTGTGCTTGTGTGTTTGACTGTGCTGTTTAGGATAGCTTGCTCCCTGTGCAAGTTAGATAGAAACCTCAACCTAGGACCATTGTGGATTACATGATAACTATTAGGCTCGAGTCAGGCTCCCTTCTAGTTTGTCACTTCCCAGTCTCTGGTTAGGTTAGAAGTTCTTTCCCTGTGTAGGGGAACTACGTCGCCCTGATCCTCATGCCAGATGAGGTACGTAGGCAGGAGATGAGCTGATCTCTCCGGGCGCCCTTTTTCTTTTTCAACCCTTTGTGTGTGTTGGAGTCTGACATAAGTCCAGCGATTGGCAGTTGGTTTCCTGTGTCTTGTTTGCTTGTTGGAGTCTAACATAAGTCCAGCGATTGGCAGTTGGTTTCCTGTGTCTTGTTTGCTTGTTGGAGTCTGACATAAGTCCAGTGATTGGCAGTCGGTTTCCTGTGTGTGTTTGTTGGTTCGGAGTCTGACGTAAGTCCAGCGATTGGCAGTCGGTTTCATGTGTGGGTTTTGTTTGGCGTGCGTTAGCCGAGCTACGAGTGCTCTGATTCTTCTCTAGTTAGAGAAGATACGTATGCATAGGATGCGATATCCTAGCGAGCATGTTTCCCCGGTCCCGAACTACGTCGACTCTGATGTCTGTGTCTGACAGACTACGTAGGCCCAGGATGCGATATCCTGCCGAGTCCGAGTTCCGTTTCTTTTGTCTTTCTGTGTTTCCTTCCAGCCTTGTGCAGTGTTTGAGCAGTTCTAGCAACCTTATCCTTTCTTTTGTGCGTGGATCCCGTCGAGTACAACGGATGCGTAGGGGTGCTAATACCTTCCCTTCGCATAACCGACTCCCGATCCCATCTCTCTCTGGTCGCGAGACCATGTCTTTTCCAGGTTTACTTCGAGCGTTTCCTTTCCCTCCTTTGGGATAAATAACGCACGGTGGCGGCTCTGTTGTTTCTTTTTCCCGCCGGTTTTTCGCGTAATGCGACAATCACCAATTTCATGCAAAAGCGAAAAGGGAAAATAATTGGAAAAACAAATATTTAGCATGAATTTATTGAATGAAAATATCATTGTATTTATGCGCCAACAATGTCATCACTCCTCCTTTTGGCATGGGAGAAGGGTTTTTAAACACAATGAACATTACTTTGACTTATGGATAACTGTTGGAACATCCACAGCGACCCAATTATTGCAGATCCCTCCAGGGATGATGAAGTTGCCAGAATCCTCTGCATCCTCTTCCAAAATGGCAGCAACCTCTTCATCTTGACCAGTGTGGATAAATCCACCACTCTTGAACAACCCTTGTTTTGTTGAAGACACCAGAAGAATAGCCTATGCCAGCCCGGGATTTGTTGTCCTCCAGCTTAATCATTTGCCCCAATCCAGCAGTTGCACCATGCTCAATGGCCAACTTTGCATCTTTATAGGAAGCAAATGAAGAAGTTCCCTTCTTAACAGGTTCAGCAATAGATAAAGCTTGGAATGGCGTTCCAACTTCATCCTCAGCATCTATATAAGAGAAGGAAGACAAATGGCTAACCAGGAGAGCCTTTTCTCCCCCTACCACCACCAACTTCTTATTTTTCACATACTTCAGTTTCTGGTGTAGGGTGGATGTCACGGCGCCTGCCTCGTGAATCCATGGTCTGCCTAAAAGACAACTATACAATGGGTGAATGTACATAACCTGGAAAGTAATCTGGAAATCACTTGGTCCGATTTTGACTAGGAGATCAACCTCTCCAATCACAGTTTTACGTGACCCATCGAAAGCTTTAACTACCACTCCACTCTGCCTCATGGGAGACCCCTGATATGATAATTTTGCAAGAGTGGACTTTGGCAACACATTCAATGATGACCCAGTGTCCACCAGCACATTGGACATGGCGTCATCTTTGCAACTCATAGAGATGTGTAATGCCAAGTTGTGGTCTCTTCCCTCCTCGGGGAGATCAGCATCACAAAAACTTAAGTTGTTACAAGCGGTGATGTTTGCAACAATACTGTCGAATTGTTCAATTGTGACGTCGTGATCCACATACGCCACATCCAACACCTTCTGCAGAGCTTCTCGGTGTGGTTCTGAATTCATTAGCAAGGATAATACAGAGATTTTGGATGGAGTCTATAGAAGCTGATCTACCACGTTGTATTCACTTCTCTTGATGAGCCTCAGCATCTCATCACAGTCTTCTTTCGTTCTGCCACTCGGGCCAGCAGAGACAGAAGTTTTCAACGTAGAGGTAGGCTTAGCAACAAGTGCCAAATTCGAAGCACTCACAGCATTCCCAATCAGGCATTCAGCATAATCAGTAGTATCAGTCCTTCGAATATCAGCTTGAGGTTTCGGCGGAGCCGAGAAGACACGACCACTACGGGTCAGGTCGCTGACGTCGACAATATTAACAACAGATAAAGAGGGCAGGGGCACCTCTTTCCCATCCTCCAATGCTACAGCATTGTATCGATAAGGGACCGCCTTCTCAAAAGAATACGGTACAGGGCCAGCTGACTCAATGATCAAAGCAGGAGAAGCCTTCTGCTTGCTACCATCATACTTGATGATAACAGGCTCAGGGATCCGGAATACTGGAGAAATTACGTTGACTTCATCAGCATCTTCGTCAACATTTCTGTTTTGAAGGATCTCAATGACTCCTTCATCCAGCATTTCTTGAACATCTTTACGCACCTGGCGACAACCTCTTTGGTTGACAGAACAAACTCGACATCTATCGTGGTCATGCTCATAATGACTGTAATCACACAGCAATCTATGCATCTCGACCAGCGATTGTCGAATATGGCTGACATATTTGACCTTGTACTTACCAGGGCAGCCCTGGACCATGTTGACAGATTTCCCATGCTCGGGCAATGGGTTCTTCTTCACATTAGGACCTACGTCCTCAAAACACAGAATACCACATCTCACAAGGTCTTGAACCTTGGTCTTCAGAGGGTAGCAATTTTCCACGTCATGTCCGGGAGCACCGGAATGATAAACACAATGTAATTCTGGCTTATACCACCACTGGGGATTGGTGGGTATAGCCGGTGGGTCTCGCGGAGTAATCAACTTCCTCTCTATCAAAGAGGGGTATAGTTCTGCATATGTCATCGGAATAAGATCGAAGGTAACTCTTTTCCTCTCGTAACTTATGTTGGCTTGATTACTGTTTCGAGGCTGATATGCATGCTGTTGCGGTCGGTGCTGTTGTTGATATTACGGATGTTGTTGTTGCTGATTATTGTTGTGATGCTGATACTGTTAATTATCTCTGAAAACAGGTGCTATGTGAGCCACCTGGTGCTGGTTACCGACAGGACGCACGGTCTTCCTCCTCACAGAGGGTCTTCTCGGTTTTACATGGGAGGTCACATCATGTGCCTCTCCATCTTTCTTCTTCCCAAACGTCCCATACCGTTTGGTAGAAGAGCCTTCTTCTCTGATCAGGCGCCCTTCCCTGACTCCTTCCTCCAGTCGCATCCTCATGTTCACCATCTCGGTGAAGTCAGAAGGAGCGATGGCAATCATCCACTCATAATAAAAAGAACTCAAGGTCTTCAGAAAGATCTTGGTCATCTCTTTCTCCTCCAGCGGGGGCACGATCTGTCCTGCTACCTCTCGCCACCTCTGAGCGTATTCTTTGAATGTTTCCTTGTCCTTTTGGGATATGGCTCTCAATTGATCCCTATTGGGAGCCATATCCATATTATACTTGTATTGCTTGATGAAGGCCTCGCCAAGGTCATTGAAGGATCGAATGTTTGCACTGTCCAAGCCCATGTACCAACGTAGGGCAGCACCGGACAAACTGTCCTGAAAGTAGTGGATGAGCAGCTGGTCGTTGTCGGTCTAAGTTGACATTTTCCTGGCATACATGACCAGGTGGCTGAGAGGGCAAGTATTTCCCTTATACTTTTCAAAGTCATGGACCTTGAACTTCACAGGGATCTTCACATTCGGAACCAAGCAGAGTTCGGCAGCAGACTTGCCAAAGAGATCCTTTCCTCGAAGAGTCTTCAATTCCTTGCGGAGTTCAAGAAATTGATCGTTCATAGCGTCCATCTTCTCATAGACATCTGGGCCCTCAAACGGCTCAGAATGATAGATGGTGTCGTCTACTCTAGGCATAGTATGCACGACAGGAGGAGGAACAGCAAGGACCGGGCTAGATGCCGACAGAGAAGCAAAAGTGGGTGCAGGACCCTCAGGCATGAAGTTAGGAGGCATCCCCTACGGAAACCCGGTTGACATGGCTGTCGGAGCAAAGTGTGCGCTGGCCGCAGGCACAGTTGAAGAGACAATATCAGAAATGACTGTCCTCTGGGGAGGGGTTGAAGGCGTTGGAGAAGACTGGCTCTGTGCAGCCACGAATGACTCCATTAGGGCAGTCAATCTGGCTACTTCCTCCTTCAGCTCGCAGTTCTCTTGTTCCAAATGATCCATCAGTCTTGAAATGTTGGCTCTGGTGTAGTATCGGTGAGTCAACTTGTCTTCAAAATAAATGAAGAACACAGAGTTAGACCATAGAACAAGAAGCCTGGGGCAAAACCTGCTGATGCACATGATGCATGCAAATGCATATGATTTAATTTTTATATTAGAGGAACTTTTAGAGTTCTATTTGCAAATATTGGAAATATTGAACATTTATCACATATGAAATATCACATCAAATAATATTTGGAAATATTTTTACACCAAAGAAATACAGTCTTGGTAACCAAATACAAGAGGAAAGGAAAATGAACATCCTATGGCACCCTAGAAGCAGTCACCTAAAGCTCTGGACACGGGAAGATAAGATGCACGCAGCCTCTTCACCTCCTCCTCATAGGTTGCCTCCATATCTGCCTTCTCTTTGGCAAGTCGATCGTACTTCCTTTTCCAAAACTTGGAAGACTGAGGAAGTAGAGAAGTCCATGCATCATCAGGATCATCAATAACCTGATGCTCGAGGAACTCTATCAAAGAATCCTTCTCCTTGATCTGCTGAAGCAACTCTTCTCGTTCGCGGATCCAAGCACGCGAACGGTCTTCGTCTCTCAACTCCTCTACTCCTTGGTCAGAGAGGGTTGAAGGCCCAGCCACAACCAAAGGTGTAGGTCTTGGTTATTCGTAAGGGATGAGGTACTCGGAATCTCTCCTCCTCACCCAAGAAGTATAAGGCTCCAAAGCGATACAGTTCTTCGGACCTAGCTCCTTCCTTCCTTTCCTATGGATCTTGCGCCAAGCGCGGACCATCCTGCCCTTCAAGCCTTGGGGATCTTTACCCTCCTGAAAGAACACACCCTCTAACAGAATGTTATTGGGTTTATCCTTTAGGGGGAACCCAAGCTGACGACGTGCCAAAATAGGGTTGTAGTTAATCCCACCACATGTACCAAGAAGAGGCATATTGGAGAATTCACCACAAGAGTCAATGATCTGCACACCATCATACACACGGTTGTACCAAAAGATATCATCATTAGTGAGAGACATAAGTCTCGTGGACCACCGTAGACATCCTTTGTTCTCCTTGAAGGAGACCGTCTGTGGCAAGTGCAAAATAAACCACTTGTACAACAGAGGCAAACAACATACGATGGTACCACCACCCTTTGCATTCCTCATATGCAAAGAAAAGTGAGTGTCACCCAACAGAGTCGGAACGAGATTAAGAGTAGAGAAAATCCTAATAGCGTTCACATCCACAAACTTGTCGATGTTGGGGAATAACACTAGCCCATAGATGAGAAGTACAAATATGGCCTCAAAGGCGTCCTCACTCATGGCCTTACCATACAAGTAGCTTGAGCAATGAGGAACTCAGAAGGGAGACCTTGAATTCCACCTTTGGTAGTCATATGAGCACCAACCAGAGATTCATCTATATGCAACATATCAGCTATCTCTCGAGAAGTAGGAATACTCTCTAAGCCACTGAACGACAACTGGTCTAGAATAGGTATACCCACAAGGTAGGCATACTCCTTAAGTGTGGGCAAAAGCTGAAAATCCGGAAACGTGAAGCAATGGTACAAGGGATCATAAAACTGCACCAATACACTCATCAATCCTTCGTCCACTTAAGTAGTCAGAATAGATAGAAGCTTCCCATAACGAGCCTTGAAACCCAAGGGATCTAATACATAGGATGTCAAATTCCTTAGCTCTTTCAAGTCGGGTTGTCGGAAATTGTACTTCTTTGTATTCCTTCTTTGTCTTTCCATGTCTGAAAATTTGCAAATAGACCTCTTAAGTTCCTTGAAAATTTTCTCATTATTGATGATATGGATGCAAATGGGTGCATGAATGCATGGATGCAACAATCACACTCAAGGATCAAGCAAAGCACACCAAACAAAGGTCATGGGATGGATCAAGTCATCCTTAATATCAATCATCCATTTTGGTGGATTATGGTTTATACCTTACCAACACCCAAGTTCCATTGATATTAAGGATAGAAGAACGGATCAACCATGAATCAAGGGTTTGTTGCAAGTCACGAGCATGGAGTCTTGATTAAGAACCACCCAAAGGGAGTGTACTAGGGTTTAAACCCGCCAAACATGTTCTACAAGAGGTTCCCATAGTCATCATCCCATCTTTCGGATATTATCGGAGAAATGACTACTCGTATTCCAAAAGTATTCTCAAGAGAGACTCTTATGAGTGTAGTATCGCGTAACAATCATATCAAATCTCACACTTGAACGACTTTCACACTACATCCTAAGAATAGGCCAAGATGGGCTTGGTAAACTAACGTCCTTGGCTTCTAAGGTCTATATTGGAAAGAGTAATGTCTAACCACAACTACTTGTGTGACATTATTGATCCCAACATGACCTCCACCAAGTGAATGGGCTTGCAAGTCAACTTGCTAAGAAATAACTCCACACAAGTTAACAAGACTATGCCATTCTCCTATCCTAAGTGCACTCGAGTTGGGTATAGAACTCATCTCACAAAGATCACCAAGCATACAAGGAATTAATATTCAAGCAATTCAATCATTACATACAATACAGTAATCCCAAATTGCACAAAAATATGTCACAAAACAAATATACAATACAATACAACAAATATGAAAAGTAGGCAAAACCCACTAGGCAAATGTCCCCAGTAGAGTCGCCACTTTTCTGTAGCGGGGTATTCGTTAACATTAGAGATATTGACTAAATCCAAGGTAAACCATACAAGTCGAGTCGCCACCGCACTTCTATTTATCCAAAGGAATGGTTAGAAAGAGAACAAAAACCTAAAAGTTTTATCGAATCAAAAACTAGTAAAAATGTCAGAGATCTGGGTAAGGGGGTTGGTTATGCAATGGGAAGGTTTCAAGCACCTAAAACATCCTAGGTACTCCTAGGGATCCCTTTTCATATTTGTTGTAAGGTTGGTATTTTGTGAAAATTTGTTTGTGCAAACATGATTGAAGAGATGAGAAGAGAATATACAAGTTATTTACATTTTTTGTGTTTGGATGGATAAACCCATTGCCTACGTACCATCTTAAAGAAGATTAGGATCAAAACCTCGTAGTTCGGGGTAAAAATCTCAAAAATGAGTTGGTGAATTGATTGGTCCAAAAGCCTTAAGGTCTTTTGTTATCCAAGGGAGAAAACTCGACCTTAAACCACAAATCTACCATGTGAGGATAACTTCAACATGCTAGTGAGGGGTTAACCCTATAATAAACATGGAAGACTCATTGTCCATCACTAAGGATATAGGTGAGTATTACATCTACCTCAAGGATAACTCAAACCGAATAGCTAAAGGTTATGAAAAAGTTTTGATTAAGAGAGTGGCCATTGAAACCACAAAAAAAACATTTGAATGGGTTATATTTACCAATGAAAAGTATTTACAAAATATGGTCAAAGTTGACTTAGAAGTTCAATTCAAAATAAGTGTTATGAAAAGAAAGTTTGAAAATCAAAAGCATAAGGCTCAGGTTTCTAATGTTTGAAAACAAGTGTTAAATGTTTGCACAAAAGTTTTGGCTTGGGTTAGAGTGGAGGGAAGAAGAAGAATGGCTAAAGTCCTAATCACACAAGAGATAAGGGATAAGAAACAAGACCACAAATGGAGTTTCTCTCTTGAGATCATATTGATGATCCAAGTAGCTCCCATCCTTTGGAATATGCAAGCAAAATAATAGTAAGCTCAAGCAACCAACACAATCAAACAAGCTCCTTAGGAGATCCTCAATGTATCTTGTATCTTTCACTTTGGATGAACATGGAAATGGTTCTTCAATTTGAGCTCTCATAATATTACCTAGCACAAAAGCACACACATCAAAAGTTCCATGAAGTAAATCAAGAATGGACAATAGTGAGTTTAGAGATTTGGTCTTTCTAGTCCATTGATCACACTAAAATTTACGTATTTTCGACTCCGATTTCACATGCATTCTAGTCATTTTATTGTCATTTTGTTGTGTTATTACTGTGTTTTCCTTTGTTTTCAGGTTTTTACCTTAATAGGAGCCCCGATTGAGAAAAGGAGCGAAAAAGAGCCAAAAACCCTAAAAATAAGCACTTTGCTCTTATGGCCTACCCAATGGCGGGCGCCACAGTCCAAGCCATGACGTGTCCAATTCAAACTTCCATTAACTCCCACGTTTTACCACCACTTCCACTAAGGCGCCCCACTTTGTGCTTGTGGCGGGCGCCATGGCCTTGTGGCGGGCGCCACAAGAGGAAAACGGTTTCCTCTATTTTCAAGTTGAAGGGCATCCAAGTCAATTCCACCTTTTTTATTTGCTTATAAATAGAAACGCGAATTCAGTTTTACAATCACCCAAACTTAGAGCAGACGAAGATCCGAACGTTGGAACAAGGCGAAATCAGAAGCAACTTTGTTTCACTTAGGCATATATTCAGTTTTATAAAGTGGTGATCGCTTCGCATTGGAGTGTTACCACAATTGTGTAATTGAGTCTGTGATAGAGTCTGTATTCGAGTTTGGAGCACTTTGGAAGGAAGTTAATCCTGCCGCCATTTTCTTTTCCGCATTGCAATTTACTCAGCCCTCCGATTGTAGCAGGTTTTTATTACTGGCTTTTACTTTATTTATTTCCCTCACTCGCTTTTACTTTATTTATTTCCCGCACTCGCTTTTACTTTATTTATTTCCCGCACTCGCCTTTACTTTGTTTATTTCCCGCACTCGCTTTTACTTTATTTATTTCCTCGCACTCACTTTAAATTATTTATTTCCTCGCACTCGCTTTAAATTATTTAATCCCGCACTCGCACTACTTTTATTTACTTTCCGCACTCGCACTACTTTTATTTATTTTAATGCACTTTTACTTTACCATGTCTAGCTAAATTTATAAGGCTAGAATGTAAGGATCGTGATTAAACCAGTAATCCGTACAATTGTTCGTAGAAACACTTAAAGGGCTATTTTAACTTTCAACTTAAGTTTTCCCGCACTTCAATTCCGTTGGGTAAGATCGAAAGCCGTCCAACGTCTTTATAAACTTAATTGTTTTTAACTATTTCAAAAACAGCGAAAGCGCTTTGTCTAGTTCATTAGGAGTTTTTAACATCAAAAAGAAAAGAGATTTTAAAACTATTTTCGGACGCGTTTATAAGTTTAGAGTCTGGTTCGTAAGAACCTCTTTTGGTTAAGAAATCCAGGTTATAATACTTTTCAACTTAGTCAAGATACTATATTTCTTAAAAATAGGTTTACTACTCTAACGCAATGCGCGCCTTTTTATAAGTGACAATAAGAGGGTTTGATTAGGGAGTACAACTCGGTTCTGAATACGCGAAAGCGACAGTTCCCGTTAAATTAGTTCTTTTCAAAGTAGGAAACATTGCCCATAAGTAGTTCTATTAACAAGTACTTGGATTATCAATTGACTACGTGAATTACATTCGACCCTGTCTTTATTAATTATATTTTATTTCAGTACTTTATTTTTCAATTGCACACTACAAAAACACCTATTTCGATTGCCTTTGATAAACACCATAACAACAGATAACGATAGATTGACACTTGGTCTCTGTGGTTCGATAATCTTTTATATTACTCTGACGCGTTCGTACACTTGCGAACATCAAGTTTAACAACGCATCAAGTTTTTGGCGCCGTTGCCGGGGACCAATTTCGTCAAATTTCATTTTCCTGTTGTTATATCATTTAGACTTAGGTTATTTCCCGCCGGTCGATGCGAAGAACTCGCAGCACCGGAAGTTTAAGTTTAGTAAACCCTCTGGCGGAACCTGAACGTTACGCTCGCGCACGTTTATTCTTTCATAGAATTAAGAGAGCTATGGACGAAGATCAAAACCAAAGACCTCTTAAGGACTTCGCTCAACCATCTAATGAAGAACCTAGTTCTAGTATAGTAAACCCAATAATACCAGCCAATAATTTTGAACTTAAACCATCCCTGTTGCAACTAGTGCAACAGAGACAATTCGCGGGTCTCACTACCGAGAACCCTAACCAACATTTAAAAATATTTCTTCAATTAGCAGATACTTTTAAAACCAATGGAGCTTCTCCTGAGGCAATACGTTTAAGATTATTTCCTTTTTCCCTCAGAGATAAAGCTCTATCATGGTTAGATTCCCTTCCACCCAATTCCATTACGACTTGGGATAAACTTAGAAGAGTTTTTCTTGCTAGATATTTTCCCCCGAGTAAGACCGCCGTTCTTCGAAACCATATAACTAGATTTACCCAAAACCAAGGAGAATCGCTGTTCGAAGCTTGGGAGAGATATAAAGAGTTGTTACGAGCATGCCCACATCATGGTTTAGAAAATTGGTTAATCATTCAAACCTTCTATAATGGACTTCATTACAACACAAAGATGACCATCGACACTGCCGCAGGCGGTGCTCTGATGAACAAACCTTACCCTGAAGCTAGTGCCCTCATCGAAGATATGGCTCAAAACCATCAATCATGGGGAGTCGAACGAGCGACAGTTGAGAAGAAAGAATCCCAAGGAGGAGTGCATGAACTAAGCTCTATAGATATGATGCAAGCTAAAATGGACGCATTAGCCCTTAAGGTCGAGCATATGTACACGAACCCGAATACTGTAGCCGCAGTTTCGTCAGATTGTGAGATATGTGGAACCCAAGGACACCAATCCGCCGAATGCAGTCTATTGAACGAAACCCACTCCGAGCAAGTGAACTACACCCAAGGGAACCCATATTCAAATACCTATAACCCTGGATGGAGGAATCACCCTAACTTCTCCTATAGAAACAATAATCCAATTCAAAATAATGCACCTCCGAGACCTAGTTATCAAGCCCCTAGATCAAATCAACCTATGCAACCTGTACCACCAAAACCGAGCCTTGAGAAAATTATGGAAAATTTTATCACCGCTCAAACCCAACAAAACAAGGAGTTCATGAACCAAAACATTCATGTTAACGAATTGATTACTCAGTTAGGAACCAAGGTTGACCAAATAGTTACTCATACCAAGATGCTTGAAACCCAGATCTCTCAGGTAGCTTTAAACCAAGCCCCTCAGACTACACCTGGAGGACAATTCCCTGGACAACCTCAACAAAATCCGAGAGGACAAGCCAATGCCATTACCCTAAGAAGTGGGAACGCTTATGATGAGCCACCAAACCCAAGATTGAGTGAACCCGAAACTTCTAAGGAATGTACCAAACCCCCGGACAAAGTAAAGGAACCAGAGGAATCTGAAAACCAGGAAGGTCGAGATAAAAGAGAAGAACCTAAAGATAAAATTTACGTACCGCCCCCACCATATAAACCACCTATACCATATCCCCAAAGACTCAAACAAACCCAGATTAATAAACAGTACCAAAAATTTATTAAAGTTATAGAAAAACTTCATGTAGAAATCCCTTTCACAGAAGCCATCACCCAAATACCTTCTTATGCAAAGTTTCTGAAAGACATCCTTACCAACAAACGTAGACTTGACGATCTGAAGCCTTTGGAATGTAATGCAATTTCCGAGGACAAATTAGAAAAGAAAGATAAAGATCCTGGAAATTTCTCCATTCCTTGCCTGTTGGGTAATCATGTCATCGATAAAGCTTTTCTAGACTTAGGAGCTAGTGTGAGCTTAATGCCTCTAGCAGTTTGTGAGAGATTAAACTTAGGAGAATTACAACCCACTAAGATGTCACTTCAGTTAGCCGATAGATCTGTCAAATACCCGATAGGCATTTTAGAAGATGTTCCTGTTAGGATAGGTCAACTATTTATCCCTACTGATTTTATCGTCATGGACATCAAAGAAGACAATAATATACCAATTCTTCTAGGTAGACCGTTGTTATCGACTGCAGGAACCATAATAGATGTCAAGAAAGGAAAGTTGACATTTGAGGTAGGTGACAAGAAAATAGAATTTATACTTTCGAAATTTCTTATGGCACCTGTGATGGGAGACTCGTGTTATGCCTTAGATATCATTGATGAATGTGTTAGAGAATTAGAACAAAAAGAAATTATTAAGTTACCATCGACCCCCATAAAGGAAGATGATGACTTTAAAGAACCTTACATCGATGATAACCTTTACGAATGTTTATCCCTTACCCCAGATCCTATGCCATGCTCTAAGAAACCAACCTTAGAACTTAAGGAGCTGCCTAAGAACCTGAGATATGAGTTCCTCGATGAAAAGATGAACCGTCCAGTTATAGTTAGTGCTACCTTGAGCCAAGAGGAAACGAACCAACTTTTAGACGTTTTACGAAGATATCCCTCAGCCTTAGGATATAATATCTCTGACCTGAAAGGTATAAGCCCATCCGTATGCATGCATCAGATTTCGCTCGAAGAAGATTCAAAACCCTCTAGGGAGCATCAGAGAAGAATAAACCCTATAATGAGTGATGTTGTTAAGAAGGAAGTTTTTAAGTTACTTGAGGCAGGTATAATCTATCAGATCTCGGATAGTAAGTGGGTGAGCCCTGTGCATGTAGTACCTAAAAAGGGAGGCATCACAGTCGTGCAAAACGATAAAGGTGAACATGTAGCAAAACGTTTAGAAGGAGGATGACGGATGTGTATAGATTATAGAAAATTAAATAAAGCAACTAGGAAGGACCATTTCCCTTTACCATTTATTGACCAGATGTTGGAGCGTCTAGCCAGACACTCTTACTTCTGTTATTTAGATGGATACTCTGGATTCTTCCAAATACCTATTCACCCAGAAGATCAAGAAAAAACTACCTTTACATGCCCTTATGGAACTTTTGCCTACAGACGAATGCCTTTCGGCCTCTGTAACGCTCCAGCTACTTTCCAACGCTGCATGATGTCAATATTCGTAGATTACCTAGATGGTATCATGGAAGTGTTTATGGATGATTTCTCGGTTTGCGGATTCAATTTTCACAATTGTCTTGCTAACCTTGAGAAAATCCTGGAGAGATGCGTGGAGGTGAACCTCGTGCTAAATCGGGAAAAATGTCATTTCATGGTGACCGAAGGAATAGTTTTAGGACATATAGTTTCCGAAAAAGGTATAGAGGTAGATAAAGCTAAAATAGAAGTTATAGAAAACCTAAAACCACCAAAAACAATCAGAGAAGTCCAAAGCTTCCTTGGACACGCTGGATTCTACCGGCGTTTTATTAAGGACTTCTCCAAAATAACTAAACCGTTAACTGGACTTTTAATGAAAGATGCTGAATTCATTTTCGACGAAAAATGTAATGATGCATTTAATCTTTTAAAGCAAGCATTAATCTCTGCACCCATTATGAAACCGCCCGATTGGTCGGAACCTTTTGAGATAATGTGCGATGCTAGTGATTATGCAGTTGGAGCCGTTCTAGGACAAAGAAAAGATAAAAAGTTACATGCCATTTATTATGCCAGTAGAACCCTAGATGCTTCCCAACTTAACTATGCAACAACTGAAAAAGAATTACTCGCTGTAGTTTTCGCTATAGACAAATTTAGATCTTATCTAGTAGGAGCAAAAATTATTGTTTACATCGATCATGCTGCCATTCGTTACCTATTAAGTAAAAAAGATGCCAAGCCCATGTTACTCCGATGGATTCTATTACTACAAGAATTTGATTTAGATATAAGAGATAAAAAAGGCACTGAAAATATAGTAGCCGATCACCTTTCTAGGCTAGAACATCTAAAACTTGAACGAGTACCCATAAATGATGATTTCGCCTATGATAGACTGATAGCTAAAGTAGAAACCATTGAAGACAATAACCTAGATCCTTATGAGCATTCCCAAAATTCCTTAGCAATAAGTAACGTAACCTGGTATGCAGATTTCGTTAATTACCTAGCTGCTGATATAGTACCCCCTGATTTTGACTACCACCGCAAGAAGAAATTCTTCCACGATGTGAGAAACTTCTATTGGGACGAACCGCTCCTTTTCAAAAGGGGTAAAGATGGCACCTTTCGCCGTTGCGTCCCAGAAGAAGAGGTAAATAATATTATCGAGCATTGTCATTCTGCACCTTATGGTGGACATGCGAGCACCTCTAAGACATACGCCAAGATTCTTCAAGTTGGCCTATTCTGGCCTACCATGTGGCGTGATGTCTATGCTTTCATTGTCAAGTGTGATAGATGCCAACGCACTGGAAACATTTCAAGACGTGATGAAATGCCCTTAAGAAACATTCAGGAAGTAGAACTCTTTGACGTATGGGGTATAGATTTCATGGGACCTTTCCCACCATCCTTAGGGAACAGGTATATCTTAGTAGCTGTAGACTATGTGTCTAAGTGGATTGAAGCCATAGCTGCACCCACAAACGACACTAGGGTAGTAATCAAACTATTTAAAAACTATATATTCCCTAGATTTGGAACACCACGTTTAGTCATAAGCGATGGAGGATCACACTTTATATAGAGAATATTTGACAAACTTTTAAGAAAATATGGAGTTAGGCATAGAGTAGCAACACCGTACCACCCACAAACTAGTGGCCAAGTAGAAGTATCTAATAGGGAGATAAAACAAATCCTAGAGAAAACTGTTTCTATTTCTAGGAGAGACTGGTCTCAGAAGCTTCAAGAAGCATTATGGGCCTAAGGACCGCTTCCAAAACCCCTATAGGAACTACTCCTTACCAACTAGTTTATGGAAAATCATGTCACTTACCATTCGAGTTAGAGCATAAGGCCTATTGGGCCATTAAAACTTTGAATTTAGACTACTTAGCTGCTGGAGAAAAGCGTATCCTGGACATTCATAAATTAGAAGAACTTAGGCAATCTGCCTACGAAAATGCAAAAATATATAAAGAGAGGACAAAGGCCTATCATGACAAAAGAATAGTAAAGAAAAACTTCAATATAGGCGATTTTGTTCTCCTTTTCAACACTAGGTTACGACTTTTCCCTGGAAACCTACGTTCAAGATGGACTGGTCCTTTCGAAGTATCCAAGATTCTGAGATCCGGAGCCGTAGAAATCAAGAACGATACTTGTAGTCCATTCCTTGTAAATGGACAAAGACTGAAGCTCTACGAAGGAGGAGACATTCCAACATACTACTCGAGCCACACCCTGATTGATCCACCAATTACCACTACTACAGGTGTATAAATTCTAACCGTCAAGCTAATGACGTTAAACAAGCGCCGCGTGGGAGGCAACCCATGGTTTTTCTTTTCATTTTACCTTTTTTTTCGCATTTATTTACATTTATTTTTATTTTATTTTATCTTATTTTGCATTGAGACTAAAGTTTGAATGATTTGTATTTTCAGGATCACTTTCTTAACTTTTATAGGATGCAGGGTTTTGATGACATGCATGTTGCCTATAGAGACAATGCTCAGAGGGAGCGCTACATTGCTTTATACCAGCGCCCTATGGCACCCACACGTTGCCCTGATCAGCATTGTATGAAGGCACTGGGCATCGAGCCTAGTATCTGATTCCTTAGCCACCAGCTTCACTGGGACGAGTTTGCTGATGACTTGAGTAACACATATAGGAACCTGACTTTGGAGTTCCTGAGTTCATTCGACTACGACCCATATTCTGGACCAGATGGGTATGCTGCTTTCAGACTTTTTGGAGTCGAGTACTCCTTCAGCCAGAAAGAGTTCGGTGACCTGTTGGGTTTCCAGACTACTCCTGATGCTATCCCGGAGACACCTTTGGGATATTTTCTGGGTAAGGAAGTGGAGAAGTTTTGGAGTGATATCTCAGGTGGCGGAAGCCAGGATCCATCTACACAGTTATCTTATGTCATACATAACCCAACCTTCAGGTATTTTCAGATGATATTAGCACATTCCTTCTTGGGAAGACAGGATGCAAAGACACTACTAAGTGAAGAGGAGATCTTCCTACTATTTTGCGCATCCCAGTCTCGCCCAGTAGCATGTGGGAACTTTTTATTGAATAATCTCAGCGGTATCTCTAGATCCACCGAAGGAGTCATCCATGTTGGTGGAATAGTCACACAGATTGCTGTCGCTTTGGGTCTGTCTCGCAAGCTGTTGCATCTTCGGACCTACTGTGGATATACTACCATGGACATCGATTTCTGTTTGACCAGAGGATTGATGAGGAGAGCCTCTTTCCACCCATGTCAGTTCCGATTGCTAGTCGACAGTGAGGCCATCCATTACTTCACATTGCCAGACCCTATGATGACTAGTGTGCATGATCCAGTGAATTGGAGTTATGCTCTAGAGGGCCAGGGAGAGACCGTTGAGGAGCCGAGATCGCCCCCAGTTGCTGAATACACACCTGCACCACCATCTCCTAGAATCACTGTTCTCTCTAATAATCATTCATTGCAGACACCCGACATACGCATCCAGATTGCTGAGTGCCGTAGAGAGATTGCAGCGCTTAGACAGGAAGTGGCGGACCTAACTTTACAGATTGGAGTGTCTGATCTCACCCATGCTACTGAAGCCGACTGTCTATATCAGGAGATCGCAGAGCTCAGGCAGGAGATAGCCGTGCTCCGTGGATCCACTCAGGCAGACGACTCCCCTGATACCTGATCTCACCATTTCATTTCACTTTAGTTTTCTTTCATATATTTACTGTATTTGCATTTCTCATTTTACATTATCTCAATTTGAATATTATATAAACTACTGCCGTACATTAGTATTTCTATTTTTATCTATATATGTTTTATATTTATTTTATTTTGCATTTTAATTTTTTCAGTTATTTATTTATATTTACATTTAATTTCCGTTCTTGTTTTTGTTTCAGTTTCACTTTTTATTTTTCGTTTTTACTTTTATAAAATTATGCAAGTCAAAGAAACTAGGAGAATCACAAGATAAATGCTATCCAGACCCCCCCAAAGCCCAAAGACAAGCGAAGCCCAAACCAAATGACCAAAATCTGGCCCAGCCGGATTTTGCCTTGTGGCGCCCGCCATAGGACCTGTGGCGCCCGCCACAGCGTCTGTAAATGGTCGGGGCAGACCTCTCTTCTTCATCATTTTTGCAACTTACAACCTTCAAAACCCATTTTTTTCACCTTGGAAAAAAGTCCTTGAACCCCCAAAAAGCTCATACTTTCCTAACCATCATACCACACAAATCACAAATCCACTTTCCATTTTCGATTTCATCCGCCGGATTTTGTAAAAATCCAACCTTTTCACCAACCACTTCATCTTCTTCATCAACATTTCAAGAGCATTCAAATGGAGTTCAACGGATTCGTTCTTCGAGGAGGGAAACCAGGGGAGAGACAAAGAAAAATCATTGAACGGTTGCAAAATCGGGAACTTCTCCCGACAAGGTATGTCGACGAAGATTGTCTATATACTTTAGGCATCTACCATAGCATTTTCCATTTATTAGACTTCTTAGGTTTGCATAATTTCTTTATCAACAAAGAACCCACCTATGAGCGGCTGACAATTGAATTTTTAAGTTCTTTAATTTATGTTGTCCGCCCTAACACTGCTAGCACAACCGGTACTGTTCAATTTAGAATGTTTGTTGTTGAATACCAATTCAGTACCGATGAACTAGCCAGTCTGTTAGGGATCCCTCATGGGGAGGGTGCTATTTGTGAGGGCCTTTTGGATTCCGAATGGGCTGTTGAGGTATTTTCCTTCTGGGAGCGTCTATCAAACACTTCCATTAACTCTTTTGAAGGAGTTCTTGCCTCAACCATCCATAACCCGGCCATCAGGGTTTTTAGGTATCTGTTGGCATGCACTGTTTTTGGCCGGGAGAATCCAAATAAGGTTAACGCTAGAGAGCTTCTATTTTTGCAAGGAAGCCTCACAAATAGGAAAATTAATTCGGTTCCGTTTATGCTCGCCCATATGATTTTAACTCTGAATAAGGCGGGACCGATTTCTTTTGGTGGCTTGATTACGTCTATTACTCGGGCACTTAACCTGAACAATGAGATGGCTACCCTAGACCCCTTACCTCCTCGCACAATTAATTTAAAATTTCTGAGAGACATGAAATTGTGTCGTTCAAGGAGAGAAGGAGGTTATACACTTATGGTTCATGGTGTAGCCATCCCATCTATTATTCTACCTTGCACTAGACGTACAAATATACGTGATGAGAGGAATTGGACCTACGATTTAAATGCTCCACCTGTTTTGGGTCCTCTTCCTCCTAACATTCCTGATGAGGCGGGACCAGACACAGATGATGAATATGATTGGAGAGAGAGATCTCCCGTACCACATGTCTCCCCCCATCATCCTTCACCACCACACACCACACCTTCTTCTTCTTCTGCAGGTACCACTCCTGGCTTCTATTTTATAAAAGAGATGTGGCGTGACCACCTGGCTAGAGAGCAAAGGCGTGACGACCTACTCTCTACCCTCCAGCAACAAATAACGGGTAATATGAACTTCATGCAAGAATCGCAGCGGAGGACAGACAGGTCCTATGACACTGTTCTACAGTCTCTGCAAGTGATCACTGATACACAAGCCCGTCAACAATATTACCACCAGCGACACATTGCTCTCGTAGAAAACACTCAGGGTACCATTTTAGGTAACCTTCGAGACGTGAGGACTGCTCAGGATGCCCTGCAGGCGAGGATGGATCAGAGAGACCGTCATCGTACCCGATCCCATCGTCCACCTCAGGATGGCGAGGGCACTAGTGGTCAGCAATAGGTTGCCAGGTAACTCTTCCTTATCTTATTTCGAAACATTGGGGACAATGTTCGATTTAAGTGTGGGAGGAGACTCTATCGTTTTTTCTTTATTGTTTTTCTCGTTTTTTCTTTGTCATTTTTATTTGCTGTTTTTAGATTGTTTAATTTCCCTTTTGGTTGTTTATTTTGTCCTTTCTAGTATAATGCATGAGTCTGACGAGTCACCAAATACAGTAGATCTTTAGTACAATCCTACCTCCCTATACCTTTAGCCTCACCAAAAAATTTTTGCAAAAGAAAATAGTGTTATTTCGAAAGTTTTCAGGTTTTAAGGACATGTTTTGAGTAAGGATGCGGTGACTTGGGAGAACTTTGCGAAACATCAGTATCTGTTTTAGCACCATAAGCTTCGTAAATATAGGAATCATTCCCGAAACCCCATATACCATGGCCTTAATCATCATTTCCGTATAAGTCCTTAGTAGTTTACCTCAGCAATCAGCTCCGGCCTACGCACCCTCTATGTAGGGGACCGATGCAAATAAGTGAATGATCCAGAAAAACAAAAAAATAAAAGAAAGCAAAAAGGCAACTCCGGTATAGGTGACCCTCACAAAGTCATTTAAACCAAAGAATTGTAAAAAAAATTGCTACAAAAAGAAAAGCAGTACCCATTGTTGGTTGGTTCAGAGGTATCTGACACTGAACTCGGTAGGGCAGATTACGATCCGATCCCCAATAACTACAGTTGGGTCCAATAAAAGGATTTACACATATTTATGTGCCAGAAATCCCAAGCTCTGATCATAATCACTAACAGGCCACTCTACTATGAAGCATGTACGGATAACGGGCTTAATGTGATTGCGCCTGAATGAAAAGGATATAAAAAGAGATGAAGAGGCAGGCCTAGGTATTGTGGGATAATATGGGTTGGTTAATATAGAAATGAAGTTTATGTCCGTATTTGCGGATTAGTGTCATCATGATACCCTTAGTTCACTCAGTTAGTACCTATCACTGCATCCCGACTTGAACTTAGAATTTTTCACCTGAAGCACTCGTTTACACCCGTTTTTCTTTTATGAGCTTTATAATGTTTTGCTTGAGGACAAGCAAAGGTTTAAGTGTGGGAGAGTTTGATCACACTAAAATTTACGTATTTTTAACTCCGATTTCACATGCATTCTAGTCATTTTATTGTTATTTTGTTGTGTTATTATTGTGTTTTCCTTTGTTTTCAGGTTTTTACCTTAATAGGAGCCCCGATCGAGAAAAGGAGCGAAAAAGAGCCAAAACCCCTAAAAATCAGCATTTTGCTCTTATGGCCTATCCAATGGCGGGCGCCATAGTCCAAGCCATGACGTGTCCAATTCAAACTTCCATCAACTCCCACGTTTTCCCACCACTTCCACTAAGGCGCCCCACTTTGTGCTTGTGGCGGGCGCCATGGCCTTGTGGCGGGCGCCACAAGAGGAAAACGGTTTCCTCTATTTTCAAGTTGAAGGGCATCCAAGTCAATTCCACCTTTTTTATTTGCTTATAAATAGAAACGCGAATTCAGTTTTACAATCACCCAAACTTAGAGCAGACGAAGATCCGAACGTTGGAACAAGGCGAAATCAGAAGCAACTTTGTTTCACTTAGGCATATATTCAGTTTTATAAAGTGGTGATCGCTTCGCATTGGAGTGTTACCACAATTGTGTAATTGAGTCTGTGATAGAGTCTGTATTCGAGTTTGGAGCACTTTGGAAGGAAGTTAATCCTGCCGCCATTTTCTTTTCCGCATTGCAATTTACTCAGCCCTCCAATTGGAGCAGGTTTTTATTACTCGCTTTTACTTTATTTATTTCCCGCACTCGCTTTTACTTTATTTATTTCCCGCACTCGCTTTTACTTTATTTATTTCCCGCACTCGCCTTTACTTTGTTTATTTCCCGCACTCGCTTTTACTTTATTTATTTCCTCCCACTCGCTTTAAATTATTTATTTCCTCGCACTCGCTTTAAATTATTTAATTCCCGCACTCGCACTACTTTTATTCACTTTCCGCACTCGCACTACTTTTATTTATTTTAATGCACTTTTACTTTACCATGTCTAGCTAAATTTATAAGGCTAGAATGTAAGGATCGTGATTAAACCAGTAATCCGTACAATTGTTCGTAGAAACACTTAAAGGGCTATTTTAACTTTCAACTTAAGTTTTCCCGCACTTCAATTCCGTTGGGTAAGATCGAAAGCCGTCCAACGTCTTTATAAACTTAATTGTTTTTAACTATTTCAAAAACAGCGAAAGCGCTTTGTCTAGTTCATTAGGAGTTTTTAACATCAAAAAGAAAAGAGATTTTAAAACTATTTTCGGACGCGTTTATAAGTTTAGAGTCTGGTTCGTAAGAACCTCTTTTGGTTAAGAAATCCAGGTTATAATACTTTTCAACTTAGTCAAGATACTATATTTCTTAAAAATAGGTTTACTACTTTAACACAATGCACGCCTTTTTATAAGTGACAATAAGAGGGTTTGATTAGGGAGTACAACTCGGTTCTGAATACGCGAAAGCGACAGTTCCCGTTAAATTAGTTCTTTTCAAAGTAGGAAACATTGCCCATAAGTAGTTCTATTAATAAGTACTTGGATTATCAATTGACTACGTGAATTACATTCGACCCTGTCTTTATTAATTATATTTTATTTCAGTACTTTATTTTTCAATTGCACACTACAAAAACACCTATTTCGATTGCCTTTGATAAACACCATAACAACAGATAACGATAGATTGACACTTGGTCTCTGTGGTTCGATAATCTTTTATATTACTCTGACGCGTTCGTACACTTGCGAACATCAAGTTTAACAACGCATCATCCATCTTCAACATTAAGGTCCTTTTATTCCAATTTGCATAGGGAAAGTCCTAGAAACTAAGTCCATTTGTCCATTTCTTTGCATTTGGTCCACAACAATCAAAACAAAACACAAGCACAATGATATATACATAATTATGTGCTCAAGTGAGCAAAAGGCAAATTGCATTAACATAAACATGTGCTCAAGTGAGCAAAGGGGGAAAAGAAAATGAATAGTACGTACAAGAATAGTAAATTGCATAAAAGTAAAGAGCAAGAATTAAATGTTAATAGTTAATGGTTAGTGTTAGTAGTTAGTGTGCCATAAGGCAAATTTAGCGCTATGTTAAGCAATCGTAATTGGACTCATGTAGAAGTCACAACTATCTGAGGCCGGTCAATAATAATGTAGGCAACAACACAAGTTAGAGGTCTTGATTAGTGAATCAAACTCCAACAACTTGCCATGCCAAAAGGAAGATGAGAAATGATCTTGTATTGATTTAGGTCCTTTGCATGATTTAGGAAGCAATCTATCCTTAATGCAAAGCCATTCACTTGATCCATGATCAAGATGAATTAGATTTGAATCAAGGAAGATTAAACTTCCATAATCAATGCTAACCACCAATCTTTAACTCATTGATCAAAAAGAAAAAAGTAGGAGAAGAAGAAGATGAAGAATAGAAATGAAGAATTAAAGTGCATTAAATGAAATGGAATGAGATAATCAACAAGCTATGACCAAAGATAGAGAAGATCAAAGTCAAACAATATAAAACAGAAGCAAAATGAATATTAGGAGTCAAGAAATACACAAAATATTTTTGGCACTTTTAATATTTAAAATAAAACTTGAATTAAAATAATAAAGAAAGGTCAAACTTCAAATTCACTTCAAATCAAATTTGAAAAGTCCAAGTGAATTGTCCCAAGTTCAACAAGATCAAACAAAGTTTGACAAATTTTTTTAGCATTTTTAAAAGTCAGAAACTATTTTTAATCAATTAAAAATGCATAAAAATAACCTAATTGAACTAAAATCTCAAATAAATCTCAAATCAATTAATAAATTGATGAGAGTATTTTTCATAGATCTATCATCATTCAAAGAGGTTGAGAAAATATTTTTGGTATTTTTTGGATCTCAAAAACTATTTAAAATGAATTAAAAATAACCAGAAAAGAGAAAATTATTAAAAAATAGCAAATGACAAAATAAAAAATATTAAAAATCATTTTTAGAAACTAGAAATTAAAAGAGAAATAATGCAATTGGTCCCATAATTTTTGGACCAATAATGAAAGAGATATGGATTTTAGAAATAAAATAGAATTAAAAGAAATAAAAGAAAATAGAAATCAGAAAATAAAAATTAGAAAAAAGGAGAAGCGTTGGATGATGGCTCATTAATTGAGTTGGCATATCACATGGCTCTCAGCGCGCTTCCACAATACATCCAAGTCAATGCAACCGCACGCTGTTTATTAAAAAGTCATAACAATGAGAGGCCTAAATCTAATCTGGAAATGAAAATGGACGGCCACGATTGGATCTGGAGACCAGACGGTGGCCAGCGCCACCGTCTTCTCCGGCTAGCTCCGGTGAGAGCTCAAATTTGCAGAAGAACAAATGTGCACCAAAACGCACGATCCAGGTACCAAATGAAAGGTGGAGTGATGTACATCACTCCTATGCCACTCAATTCCACTCTAGATCCCTATTGAGAGAGAAATCAGAGATGGAACTTTGGTGGTGTTCAACAGAACTTTCTTGATTTCAAAAATTAAGAACACAACAATGATGCCTCTATGCAGAGGACTTCAAATCACACAAAATCAAGGCAAATGGAACAATATATGAGCTGTTTCGAAGCAAAATGCAGTTGAGCAAAACCTTGGAATTGAGATGAATTGAGTCACTATCTTTGAGTTCTTTTGCAAACAGAAGCTTCTATGGATCAAGGTGAAGAGGTCTAGGAACTTTAGATCTTAAGAAAACAATCGAGGAAACTGAATTCTAGATCTGAAATTTTTAGAGAAAATTGAGATTTGTTCCTTTGGTAAGGGTGTGGATTCAATTCAGCAGAGGTTTAGGTGCCTTTAGGTTGAGGAATGAGAGCTCACATGCCATGTATTTATAGCCAAAGCCATCTGATATGCATGAACAAAGTGTGCATGGGAGAAGAGGGCCTCCATGCATGGGCCTATACAGGCGCATGGAGGGCCCAATTCTGATTGGAATTGAAGGCTTATATCATAATTAGAAGGAACGGACGTGCATATATGATATCATGAGCTCATGCAATGTGTTTGAAATGAATTTCAAAAAATGCACTAAAAGGTTCTCTTCTTCGAAAATGGTATTTCCAAAATTGAAACATAGGCTTATGAGTAATGGTTGGAAAGCTTGTTGCATAAGGAACAAATGCTATGTTGATCAAAACTCCAATTGGGCCTTGGAAATTAATGAAATTTGAGCTTAAAGTGTAGGGTGCAAAACATACATATGTGAAATTTCCAAATTTGGCCAATGTTCAAGCCCTTCTGTCTTAATGATGCAAGCTCCAAATGATACAATCTTCAACATGGAAGTTGTAGATATTTTCAAGACAATCAATATAGACTTAAATGTTTCATCATTTGGATTTTTTGTGAGGACGTTATGGGCACTTGAAGTTGGACTTTTTCACATTTCAATGCTCTTGGTCCAAAGTGACCTATAATGTTTTGCATTATCACATGTATTTCTTTTGATATTTTGCAATTTTGCTCAACATAACATTTGAAGTAGACACATTAATATTTCCAATGCATTTAGTCTCACCTCAAAAGCATGAAAATGAATGAGTTATGTTCTTAGGAATTTGACCCAAAATTATGGTTTCAGTCAAAATGACCTATAATGTCTTGGAATGGATGATGACCTTCCAAGCTTCAAATCAATATTTGATGAACATGAAAGTTGTTCATATTGTCCTTAAGAACATTGTTTCTCTTGGGGTCATCTCCATTTGACCAACACATAAGAAAAGTTAGGTCTCAGTGCATTTCAAAATAGTCAGATGAATTGACTGATCAACTTCTCAAGTCTACACCTCATATCTTGATGAATTGGTGATTGAGGACACTCAAATGAGTTCAAATATGCATGAAATGATGAATTAAAGAACTTACCTTGATTGTTTTTGACCATGGGTTGAGGTTGCTTCATGAGCAAGGCACAGTTGATGAACAAATGAATTAGGGTTTCCTTGGGAAACAAACCTCAAACCCTTTGCTTTGCTTTTATCAAAAATGATGAATTTAGATAATTGGGAGGCATATTTGATGGATGAGATCTTTGGGAACCATTGCCATGTTTGCTTTCATCTCTTCTTGACCACATCATTGCACATAGGATCTCCTAGAAGCCTTTAGACTTTGTGACTGCTCAAGCTATAAACAAGAGATGTTAGTGACATATTTTTGTGCTTTTGGATAAAAAATGAGAAAATCAATGATATAATTCAAGCATTCCTGGTGATCTCAAACCACTCACAAGATGTCCTAACCCAAGGGCAAAGGGAACCAAGATGCCTATGATCCTTGAGGCTATGCAAATGACATGTTATGATGCCATGAGGGATCTTGGGGCCAAAATTAGGGTCTTATGCTAACCAAAAGCACAAAAATATTGCTTTTATTTCTTTTATTATTGCTTTTATTATTTGATTACTAACCAAAAGCACAAATGATCAGGTGCTCCAATGCTCCTAAGAGGCTCATAAGCCCAATGAAATGGTTAGATGAAGATGAGAAAAAGCATGGCAATGGTCCACAAAGCTCATAATCATCATATACGTCTCCCAAGTATCTCAATTTTTCAATTTGATCAAAATAACCCAAAGGGCTTGAAGATTGTTTCCCAAGGAAACCCTAATTCAAATGTGCTTTGACTGTGCCTTGCCCATGAAGCAATCTCAACCTATGATCAAATTTAACCAAGGGAAGTCCTTTCATTCATAATTTTATGCATATATGAGCCTATTTGAGAATCCTCAATCATTTATTCATCAAGATTGGAAGTTTGGTCTTGAAAAGTTGATTAGTCAAGTCATCTGACTAAACTGAGGATCACTGGGATATAACTTTTGATGTGTTTGTCAAATGAAGATGACACCAAGAGCAAACTGCTTTCTAAGAACTATATGAACAACGTTCATGTTCATAAAAAATACATTTGAAACTTGGAAGGTCATCAGTCATTTCAAAACATTATAGGTCATTTTGACTGAAACCCTAATTTTGGGTCAACTTACCAAGGGCGTAACCTCCTTGATTTTTATGATTTTGAGGTGAGAACAAATGCATTGGAAATATGGAGATGTCTAATTAAAATTTTATGTTGGAAAAAATTTCATAATCCTAAAAGAAATACATGTGATAATACAAAACATTATAGGTCATCTTGGACCTAATTCATTGAATTTGAAAAAGTACCCAACTTCAAATGCCCATAACTTTGTCATAGAAAATCCAAACGATTCAAAATTTGAGTCTAAATTAATCATCTTGAAACGATATACAACTTTTATGTTGGAGGTTTTTTGATTTGAAGCTTGCATCATAAAACCATAGGGGTTTAATTAAGCTTGCTTTTGGTGAAATTTTTCAAAGTGTTTTGAATATGTTTTGTACCTGAATTTTCATAGCCAATTTTCATCAATTTCCAAATGCTAAATGAATTTTTTCCCAACATAACTTTTATTCCTTGTTTCAAGGGATTTCCAACCATTACTCACATTACTCCTTTGGATATATCATTTGTGAGTTTCTAAATTCTTTTCATTTAGGTGCATTTTAATGTTTTATGATGAAACTTAATGTGCAAGCTAGTTCCCTCCAAAATGCACGTCCAAATCCTTTCCAGGTGAACTCAGCAAGCTTTTGCATCCATCATTGGGCCTTCCACACACCTGTACAGGCCCATGCACATCAAAGCTAAAATTTCATGCACACGAGAGAAGTGTGTGATCAGCCACATTTAGCTATAAATAGAGGTTCCCTCTCACTCATTAGTAACCTTTTGGAGATCTGAATTGCTGCAGCATTGAAATCATAGCCATACCAAAGGAATTTTTCAAATTTTGTTCTCACTTTCGAGCTTGGAATTCAGCATCATTAGCTGAACTTCAAAGCCTAATTCCTTAGCCTTTCACTTCCCCTACATCCATAGATCAAAGAGGAGCAAGAAACTTGGAGGATTCGTGGCCTGAAGTGCTTCAATTCAGAGGTATACATTCAAACTTTTTGGATCTAGAACTCTCAATTCAATGTAGTATTCTTGTGTTTGTGTGGTTTTCTGAAGTCCTCACACTTGAGGCAAGCCATTGGTGCTTTCAATTCATCATTTCGTGAGCAAACAGTTGGAACACCATGATCTTCCACTTCACATTTCTCTCAATATAGGAAGAGTGAGGAAGATCCATTGGTATAGTGTTGATCTCCATCACACGAGTTTCATTTCCATGTCCTTATTTTCCATTTTTATTAAACTTTTTTTCTCTGTAACTGGTGGCCGAGTGGTTGTCTCACCGGAGAAGATGGTGGTTTCCACCACCATCACCACGTGTGTCACTCTTGGCCTTTGGATCATGTGTTCAAAATCTAATCGTGTGCATCCATTATGTTTACTTCATTTAATACATGTTGCTACGCGTTTGACTTGGTTGCACCATGCACCATCAGATCTGAACCAGTCAATGATGCCACGTCAATTAATGAAGTCCATCGCGCGACTGTGGTTTTTTCCATTTCTTTTATTTTCTTTTATTTTTAGTTAATTCATTTGATTTTCAAAAATTCATAAAAAATTCATTTGAAGTCATAAAAATATGAGACCAATTCCAAAAAAAATCTTGAAAAATCTAGTTTCATATTTTGATTTTTAATTATTTTTGTCACTTCATTTGATATTTTTCATGAATTATTTGATTTTTAATAGTTTTAATACATTTTAAAATACTTTCTGACTTTTGAAAAATCCAAAAATATTTTCTTAGCATCTATGGATCTTGGTAAGTCAATGAAAAATAGTCTCATCAATTTCTTATTGATTTGAGATTTATTTGAGATTTTAATTCATATTATGCTATTTTTAATTATTTTTAATTGCTTCCTGATTTCAAAAATTGATGAGAAAATTAGTCAAAGCTTGTTTGACTATGTTAAACCTATGAGAATTTAATTGGACTTTTTGAAGTTGATTTGAATTGAATTTAAGGTTTGACCTTATTTATTTATTTATTTATTTGCATTTTATTTTAATTCAAAAAATACCAAAAAAAATATTGTTGACTCTTTGACTTGTTATCTTCATTTCTTTTCTGTTTGGTGTTGGTTGATGTTGATTTGATTCACATTTGATCAATTGGATTTGGTTGTGGTCTTTCTTTTCCCCTCCCTTTCATCTTCATCCCTTTCTTTCCATGAATGGCCAATGAGTTAAAGTCTTATGGTTGGTCTTGACAAATGAGAGGTTTAACCTTCTTTGATCCAAACCAAACTCAATTTGATCCATGATCAAGTGAGTTGCTTTATGTCCAAGATAGATTGCTTCTTGGTCAAGCAAATAACCTAAAGTCAATACAAGGCCCTTCCCCTTTTGTTTTGGCATGGCAAGTTTATGGAGCTTGGCTTACTAGTCATGATCTCTAACTTGTGTTCTTTGCCTATATTTTTATTGACCGACCTCAAATAGGTGTGACTACTACATTAGTCCACTTACGATTGCTTAACATAGCGCTACATTGTCTTATGACAAGCTAACATAACCTCCACTAATTACTAACTTTAATTTGAGCTTTTAATTTCTTGCCATTTACTTTTAATGCCATTTATTTCTTGCTCATTATTCACATTGATTTTCTCTTTGCTCACTTGAGCACATATTTTATGTTTATGTCATTTCTCTTTTGCTCATTTGAGCCCATTATTGTATATAAATATATTGCTATCTTGTGTTTGCTTTGTGTTTGTTTTGTGTGAACCAAATGCAAAAGGAGAAAGGACTTAGAATTAGGACTTACCTATGCTTAAAGGAGTTCAAGAGCAACTAGGCCTCATGCCTTTAGAATGCAAAACTTGTTGAAGAGCAACTAGGCCTCATGCCTTTAGAATGCTAAAATTCAAAGTTGACTTCAAAGGACTTATCCTTCAAACTTATTCTTTGTCCATTCCCCTTATTGTGTTGTGAACTTTTTGATGTTTGCTTTTGTGTGATAGGGATCCCACCTTGAGATTGTTAAAAGAGGACCATTGTCATGAGTAGCCAAGTTTAGAGACAAGCCAAAGGGAAATCCTAGGAGCTTGAATTCAAATTGTTTGATTGCTTGTTTGTGTGCTAAGTCCAAAGGAAAGGAGCATCTTGAGTCATCTCTATTACTTCAAGAAAAGGAACTCCAAGGGTTTATCTTTTTCCTCTTATCTTTGTATGCTTTAGGAATGACCCTTCTCTTCTTCTCCCCACTCTAACCAAGCCAAAAATCTTTTTCTTCAAACTTTGACTTTGTTTCAAATTTGAAACCTAGGCCTTAAGCCTTTGACTTTTTAAAACTCTTTTCATAAATACTCATTTGTAAATAAATCTTAACCCAACTTTGACTTCATTTTGTAAATAAATCTAACTTGTAAATATAACTCACTTCAAGTTGTTTTTGTGGTTTCAATGGCCACTTGTTAAAACTTTTCAAAAACATTAGTCATAGGTTTGAGTTATCATAGTGGTTGATGTAATTCTCACCTCATCCTTAGTGTTGGATTATAAGCCTTCCATGCTTATTATAAGGTTAACCCCTCACTAGCATGTTGAAGCCTTCCTCACATGGTGGATTGTTGGTTTAGGTTGAGTTTTCTCCCTTTGATAACAAAAGACCTTAAGGCTTTTGGTCAAATCAATTCACCAATCTTTGAGATTTTTACCCCGAACTACGAGGTCTTGATCCTCCTTTGTGATAGTACGTAGGCAATGGGTTCATCCATTCAAACAACAAAATTTGTAAATATAATCTATTCTGTTCTCATCCCTCCCATCTCTTTTGTACAAATATTTTCACAAATACCAACCTACAACACATACTTTGCAAAAAGGGTTCCCTTAGAGTACTAAGGATGTTTTGGGTGCGTAAAACCTTCCCATTTCATAACCAACCCCCTTACCTAGATCTCTTACATTTTTGTTAGTTTTTGATTTGAAAAACTTCTTACTTGGCTTTTGTTCGCTTTTTAGCCTTTCCTTTGGACAAATAAAAGTGCGGTGGCGACTCGAATTATATGTTAACTTTTGGTTTAGTCAATAAACCTAAAGGTAACGAAAACCCCGCTACAGAAAAGTGGCGAATCTGCTGGGGAACGAACCTCTCTAGTGGGTTTAACCTACTTTTTGCTTGTATGTGTTGTATGCTTATATTTATTTGTGGCATTATTTTTGTGCAAATTTGGAATGAATGTGTTTGTAATGTATGAATTGCTTGATATATTAATTGCTTGTATGCTTGGTAGTTTCTTGTGAGATGAGTTCTATATCCGAACTCGAGTGCACTTATGATAGGAGAATGGCATAGTCTTATTGACTTGTGTGGAGTTATTCCTTAACAAGTTAACTTGCAAGTCCATTCACTTGGTGGAGGTCTTATTGGGATCAATAATGTCACATGAGTAGTCGTGGTTAGGCATTACTCTTTCCAATATTAACCTTAGAAACCAAGGACCTTAGATACCTAGCCCATCTTGGCTTAGTTTAGGACGTAGTGCGAAGGTCGTTCAAGTGTAAGACTTGATACGATTGTTACGCGATACTACACTCATAAGAGTCTCTCTTGAGAATATTTTTGGAGGACGAGTAGTCGTTTTATCCAATAATATCTGAAAGATGGGATGATGACTATGGGAACCTTTTTAGAACATGATTGTCAGGTTTAACCATAATACACTCGTGTTGGGTGGTTCTTAACCGAGACACCATGCTCATGACTCTCAACAAACCCTTGATTCGCGGTTGATCCGTTCTCGTATATTTTTAATATCAATGGAACTTGGGTGTTGATAAGGTGTAAACCATAATCCACCAATTTGGTACCTTGACAATTTTCTTAAGTGTGCAGGATTCTAAGTTAAAAGGAATCTAATAAAACGAATATCTGGAATATGAATTATCCCAGAAACGCTGACCTAACATAAAGAGAAATCAGATCTGACTCTGAACATAATGCATGTGACGAGAAATCACCTGAGAATTTTGACTCTGAAGGAAACATTTGATTAGGCTCCAAGTATGCTATGGAATGGACTAGGGGTGTTCACGGTCCGGTTTGGATCGGTTTTGAGACAAAATATCATCCGATCCAAAATATATAAAGCATACGGTTTGGTTCGGTTTTTGGATGACAACAAGAAAAATCCAATCCAATCCAATCCAATTTATACGGTTTACTTCGGTTCGGTTGAATCGGTTTTATTCGGTTTTTAAATCAACACTGTGAAATTTAAAACGAATATATTTCAATACCAGTTACAATTATGCCACCAACGTCTACTAAGACAATATCTAATTTTCATATTATATGGCTATTTGATGTCATTGTTGCAAAGATTCATTATAATATATGGACAATATCTATCCCAACGAAATAGACATTGCTGTAATAAATATTTTATATGGAGACCTGCTTACTTAGTGCTTATAGGGAGACTTGTAATATAAATTAAATATATGACAAATATATATGACAGTAACATACCAAAGCTGCATTAAAGTGAATATAATAATAAAACTTCAAGAAAAATATCAATGACAGCATAATTGATAGTTTCAAAATCACAGCCTGCAACATTGATAGACAAATCTAAAATTTTCTAATTATCCTGAAATTGCTCCAGCTTCACAATAATTATCCTGCAATTGCTCCAGCTTCACAATCTACCCAATTCTTTCAGATATCAAAAGCTAATCAGAGTCTATATCAGATACACCTTCATTCAATTGTGGGATTGGAGCAAGTTCTACAAAAATAAAGATAAATATTACTCAATATAAAAGATAAACAATGCTTAACAAAAAATAATATAAGTTATAAGTAAATTACCTAATTCCAGATTTTCTAACTCATCCACAAGCTCTTCAATATCCACCGACACCGGGGAAGATTTACACCAATTTTGTGTACAAATTAAAGCTTCAACTGTTTTTGGCGTAAGAGAACTTCTATAGCAAGTAAGCACTCTACCTCCGGTAGAGAAGGCAGACTCTGAAGCTACAGTAGATACAGGAATGGCCAATATATCTCTAGCCATTTGACCAAGAATAGGATACTTGTTGGAATTCACCTTCCACCAATTCAAGATATCAAAACCAGGACCTTTCTTCTCCAAATTCTCCATGAGATACAAATCCAATTCATTTTTCTGCATGCTCTCATTAAGATTCATGTCCATCTCAACCTCTAAAGCAAATGCATCCTCTGGTGCTTTAAGTTCTACCAACTCTACTTCTTGAGTGGAATGTGTAACATTTTCAGTTTGACCGTTACCAAGGAAAAGCCTATAACTCTCAAATATTTTATTTAATGTCTCCTCCGTTTTTTTATACAAAGATACAGCAACATCATTTGGATATGCCCTGTTCAATCCCCACCTAACAAACTGCATCTTATGTCGAGGATCAAGCACAACAGCAACAAAGATCAACATATTCATTTTTTCAACCTTACCCCAATATTTATCATACTTAACTTTCATATTTTCAGCCATAATTCCAAGCAAGTTGTCTGAACTTTTTAATTCTATCCACCCGTTCAAGGTAGTCAATATCTTAATATGCTCATTAAAATATTGAGAAGAGGTCACAAAAGTACTACCTGAAACCTTCTTTGTGATATCAAAAAATATTTTCAAAAAATTAACAAAGCATTTTGCATTATCCCAATCCTCTTTATTAGGAATACCATCTTTCATCAGCACAAAATCAGCACACTTCTCACTCAATCTCTTAAATGCCTTTTGAAACTTCAATGCACTTTCAAGCATAATATATGTGGAATTCCACCTAGTGGAAACATCCAACTGAACAATTGATTTTTCTTGTAACCTAACTTCCTTAATGCAAGTTTTAAACCTATCCATACGACCCAGAGATGCACGAACATATCTAACAGCATTCCTAATCTTACTAATTGAAGAATGATAGTCTTCCAGCCCATCTTGGACCACAAGATTCAGAATATGTGCACAACAGCGAACATGCATATGTCCCCCTTTCAATGGATGAGAATTCCAATCGTTAATTGTATTTTTCAAGTAAGTTATAGCAACATCGTTAGAACTAGCATTATCAACCGTAATGGTGAAAACATTACCTATTAGCCATTCCTCCAAACATTTTTCAATTTTTTTGCCGATGGTTACTCCTTTGTGATTCACAATTGGACAAAAATTCAGAATCCTTTTATGGATTTTCCAATCATGATCAATGAAATGTGCAGTGAGACAAAGATAACTCAAATTTTGAACAGATGTCCAACAATCAGTTGTAAGACAGACACATTGATTTGATTTATTTAGCACACTTTTTAACTTATGTTTCTCACTCGTGTACAAATCCCAACAATCTCTAGCAATTGTAATCCTTTTAGGAATTGAGAGTTTAGGTTGCACAACACTCATAAAATGAAGAAACCCCTCTCCCTCAACAAACTTAAAAGGCAACTCATCAACAATAATCATCCTAGCTAAAGCTTTCCTACATGCCTCGGCATCAAAATGAACACCAGTGAAAACACTACCAGATCCATTCCCATCTTCTTTTTTCAATTGTTGAAGAACAAGAGTCTGTTGAGTGGGATCAAGAGACTCTTTTGAAAACTTCTTACACTGATGCAGCAAATGGTGTTTTAAATTACTAGTGCCATTTCTTTGTGAATCAGCAGCATATGTTACATCACACCAATTACACTTAGCTCTTGATCCTATTTTTGTAAAATGTTCCCAAGTCCAAGATCTAGATTTAATAGGTTTTCTGTTACCTGAATCTCCAGCTATAACATTAGAATCATTGGAAGCTTCTCCAACCTTTCTTTTCTTGTTAGCATTTTCTTCATCATTGTTTGTTTCACTACTTTGTACCGATGGAGGTGGAGCTTCAGTTGTTTCAGCCTATAAAATAGGAAACACAATATTACACCATTGTAACATTAACCAACATTTTCAAAGGTAAAATAATCCACTTAAAATTAATTTTTGATACCTGAATAAGGTTGTTGACAATATCAGATTGAGTTACAGGATCAGTTTGGCTCATTCCTGTAAAAATAGATCAAACTTAAAATTAGAACAAAGTATAAACAGCTAGTTGTAAAAAAAGCTAATAAGAATATATTATGAAAAAGTTATGAAACAAAATATGAAAAACTAACAAAGAATAGACCTTGAAGAAATTATGAAAAACTAAATAAAATTTGTTACTGTTATAACCAACATGAAACGATTTCACATCAGAAAACTAATGAAAATAATTTTTAGTAAACTAGTGTTATAAAATTTAGAACATAAGTAAGTTAATTTTAAATAAGATTTCAACAACACAAATTAGAACAACTTTACAAAAGGATAAAAATTAGTACAACTTTAGAAAATCTAATCGAACAAAAGTATAAAGTACAAAAAAGACAAAATCAAAAAAATTAAGAAACTTGCTTACTGATAGTATAATTCAGAAAACTAATTGAGATGAATGTTGATTTAGACTTTTTTTTTCTTTTGATGAAAAGTGATTGAAATTGAAAGAGGAGATACAGACCTTAAATAGAGAACTGAAGAAGAAGAAAGGCCATGATTCAACTTTAACGTTGAGCCGAAATTGAATTTCTTGCGGTTATAATAACAATGAATAGCATTCATTGTATTTAATTTTGAGTATAATTCAAAATCTGAATAGGGAAACTACAGAAGTGATTGAGATTCTCTAGAGAAATTAGTGGTGGCTAACATAATTAATTTAATAGGATGAGTAAATGGAAGTAATACCGGTTCGGTTTGGACCGGTTCGGTTTTCATGAAGCCAACCGTAAACCGAACCGAACCGATCGGTTATGCAACATGGTGATCCAAATACATCCAAAAAAAATCGGTTTTTTTGGATTTCGGTTTTTTCGGTTCGGTTTTTGGTTTTTTTTTTGGATTGGATTGGATCTGAACACCCCTAGAATGGACAAGGAATTTAGTACATTTAACTCCCAGAGCTGGCACGAAATCTTTATTGATTCCCCCCAACGGTATCATCTCAAGTGCTATATAAGGGCATCCTCATAACTTTATGAAATAAACAACTTTAATACAACAATATTCTCATAGTCTGAATATTCTTCAGCATTATTGTTGTAAGAAATAGTTTCCTTACAAGAGTTGTTGCTCAATATTGTATGGTTATCCTTCAGTGTTCTTAGATTGTGTCTTTACTGCTTATCTAGAAGGATCTAGCCAAACACTTTATAATTCTTGTAATTGTTTGTGATACCTCAAATGACTTGTTTAGGTATTTAGACTTGAGAGGGCTAAGAGGTTGTTGAACTTTTAGACAAACTTTGTAATCTATTGAGATTAGTGGATTAAGTCCTTGTTGAAGGCGAAATCACCTTGGCCGGGTGGACTGGAATAACTTTGAATTTCAAGCGAACCATGATAAATCGTTTGTGTTGTTATTATTTATTCTTTGCGTGTTGTTGCAAAAATATTTTAACTCTTGTGAAAACAATTCAAACCCCAATTTCTTGTTTTTCTCTACCTTCAATTGGTATCAGAGCTTCGACTATGTTATTGATTTCTAAATCAAACACTTAACCGTGTAGAGAGACCCAGGGTGAGAAAAACTTCATGGCCAACACAAATGAAAGAGATAGCTACAACGCAAAACCTCTAGTTTTTGATGGAGAAAAAATTGATTACTGGAAGGATAAAATGGAAAGTTTCTTCCTAGGCTATGATGCTGATCTCTAGGATATGGTTACAAATGGTTATGAGCTACCCATCTCTGCAATTGGTATTCCTATTCCAAGAAGAAGAATGAGTGGAAATCAGAAGCGTGATTTCAAGAATCACCACAAAGCTAGAACTATTCTGGTAAACGCTCTTTCCTATAACGAGTACGAGAAGATAACCAAGAGGAAAACAACAAAAGATAATTTTGACTCCTTGAAAATGACGCACGAAGGCAACAACCAAGTTAAAGAGACTAAGGCTTTAGCCTTAATCAAGAAGTATGAAGCCTTCAGAATGGAAGATGATAAAGTTGTTGAAGTGATGTTCTCAGGTTCAAAACCTTGGTTGCAGGACTTAAGGTTCTGGACAAAGGATATACTACAGCAGATCACATCAAGAAGATAATCATAAGTCTTCCCAAGAAGTGGAGACCTATGGTTACTGCTCTAAAGCTATCCAAGGATCTGAACAACATAAGTCTTGAATAACTTATCACCTCTCTCATAAGTCATGAAATAGAGCTAGAAGAAGATGAGCCTCAATAGAAGAGAAAATCTATTGCGCTAAAGTCTAGATCAGAAAGAAGAAAGCCAGAAAGGAAAAATCCTTTCAAGCTGAAGAGGAAGAAGCTGATGACTCAAAGAATGAAGATTCTGATGATGAAGAAGAATTGTCTCTTCTTTCCAGAAGAATCAAACAGATATGGAGAAAGAGACAAATAACTTCAGAAGGCCCAGATAGAAGGGAGACCGTCCAGATTCAACCTCTAGCGGCAGACCCAACAAGGAAGTAACATGTTATGAATGTAAAGAGCCTGAAAACTACAGAAATGATTGTCCAAAGCTAAAGAAGGATAGCTCCAGAAAATAAAGCTTCAATAAAAACTCATTCAAAGCAAAGAAGAAAGGACTCATGGCAACATGGGATGATTCTGAGTCTGAAGCTCCAAAATCTAATTCTGAAGAGGAGTAAGAAAATGTAGTAATCATAGCCACTACCTCTGGAAGTTCATCTGAAACAGAGTATGACTTTGAAGAGGTATTCTCTGAATTTTCTCGTTCAGATCTTGAATCCTGTTTGTTAGAATCTCTAAGCTTGTATCAGAATCTTCGATAGAAATTCAAGAACTTGAAAAAGGTTCATGAAGAGACTGTTGAAGAATGTGATAAGCTTGAGAAAGAAGTTTATGAACTCAAAGAAAATAATTTTATTCTTGAAAGAGAAAAAGATTTTTCAACTAAGAAATGTTCAAAACTTGAGGAAACTCTTTCTAAAGCTCTAATTACTTTTGACATTATCCTATACAAATATGATAAAGCCTTTCAGAAATTTCTAAACAACAGCCTAGATAGAAGCAAAATGGCTTCTATGATCTATGGTGTAAGTCATAATAGAAAAAGAGGAATTGGTTATGACTCTGATGAAGATGATCAGAAACCTTTTATAGAAAACAAACCAAAATCTCCTTTTTCTTACCATTATACATCGGCACAGACACAAAAGTTCAATAACGCTCGAAAACCCAAAGTTCTCAGAACTAAAACACCAGTCATGGTACCTGGACCCTGGATGCTCGCGACACATGACGGGAAGAAAGCATATGTTCCAAGGCCTGAAACTTAAAGATGTTGGTTTCGTAGGCTTTAGTGGAAGTCAGAAAGGAAGAATCAGAGGATCTAGAATAGTTGGTAACAGATCTTTTCCCTCTATTTCTGATGTTGTTTATGTTGAGAGATTAATGCATAATTTGTTATTCCTAAGTCAATTAAGTGATAACGGTTATGATATTATATTTAATCAAAAAACGTGCAAGGTTGTCAATAAAAAAAATGGCACAGTCCTTTTCACTGGAAAGAGGAAAAACAACATTTATAAAATAACACTTTTAGATTTGAAAAACCAAAACGTGAAATTCTTGATGTCTGTTAATGAAGAACAATGGGCATGGCATCGACACTTGGTTCACATTAGCTTGAAGAGGATTTCTCAGCTAAATAAACTTGAGTTAGTCAGAGAACTGCCTAAGCTTAAGTTCTCTTAAATTTCTCTTTGTGAAGCATGTCAAAAAGGAAAATTTTATAAAACCACTCAAAACCAAAAATGTTGTTTCCACCTCTAGACCCTTGGAACTTCTACACATTGATCTTTTTGGATATGTTAAGACAACGTTAATAAATGGTAAGAAGTATGGATTTGTCATTGTTGATGACTACAGTTGTTGGACATGGGTGAAATTCTTAAGCCACGAGAATGAGTCACATTCTGTATTCACAAGTTTTTGTTCAAAAGTGAAAAATAAATATGTCTCTAAGATTATCAGAGTCAGAAGTGATCATGGTGGCGAATTTGAAAACAAATTTTTTGAAGAACTTTTTGACTCTAATGGAATATCCCATGATTTCTCCTGTCCTAGAACTCCAGAACAAAATGGAGTTGTAGAAAGGAAGAATATGACTCTCCAAGAAATGGCCAGAACCATGACCAATGAGACTAAAGAAGCTAAGCACTTTTGGGCAGAAGTTGTGAATACAACATGTTACATTCATAATAGAATCTCTATCATACCTATTCTGGAGAAGACCCCTTATGAACCGTGCAAGGGAAGAAAACCAAACATTGCTTATTTTCATCCTTTTGGATGCTCTTGTTTTATTTTGAACACTAAAGACAATCTGAACAAGTTTGACTCTAAGACACAAAAGTGTATTATGTTGGAATACTCATAATGTTCTAAAGGATATCGAGTATACAATACAGAAACACAAATTGTGGAAGAATCAATTCATGTCAAATTTGATGATAAGCTTGACTCTTAAAAGTCAAAGCTGGTTGAGAAATTTGCAGATCTGGATATCACACTTGTAGGTTCTGACGAAAAGACAATTGATTTTGAAGAAGCAGAAAGAGGAACTTCAAAAGCACTTGAACCCACAATCAATCAGAAAAGACAATGAAACATGCAGAATGTCTCTAAAGAACTAATTCTGGGAAACAAGGATGAACTCGTTAGAACAAGATCAACATTCAAAGTTTCTGAAGAAACACTTCTAGGACTAGTATCTCTGATAGAGCTAACATCCTGTGAAGAAGCTCTTCAAGATAAAGAATGGATTTTGGCAATGAAAGAAAAACTTGATCAATTTTCCAGAAATGACGTTTGGGATCTTGTATTAAGACCCAAGGGAACCCATGTGATTGGAACTAAACGGGTTTACAAAAATAAGCTAAATGAAAAGGGTGAAGTTATCAGGAATAAAGTACGGCTGGTGGCACAAGGTTATAGTCAACAAGAAGGAATTGACTACAATGAAACCTTTTCTCCAGTCGCGAGGTTAGAATCTATTCGTCTCCTTGTATCCTTTGTTGTTAATTATTCTATTAAATTATATCAAATGGACGTCAAAAGTTCGTTTCTGAATGGTTACATTTCTGAAGAAGTGTTTGTCCATCAACCTCCTGGCTTTGAAAATTCAAAACTTCCAGAACATGTTTTCAAACTTAAGAAATCTCTTTACGGTCTGAAACAAGCTCCCAGAGCTTGGTATGGAAGACTTAGTTCATTTCTTCTGGAAAACGATTTTATCAGAGGCAAAGTGGACTCCATTCTCTTTTGCAAAAACATCAAAAACGATCTTATGATTTGTCATATTTATGTTGATGGTATAATATTTAGTTCAGCTAACCCCTCTATTTGCCAAGAATTTTCTGAGTTAATTCAGGCAGAATTTGAGATGAGCTTAATGCAAGAACTGAAGTTCTTTCTGGGCATTCAAATAAATCAAACATCAGAAGCCATGTATGTCTATCAAAGCAAATACATAAAAGATCTTATGAAGAAAATTGACATGTCAGAAAGCAAGCCAGCCAAGACTCCCATGCATCCTACTTACATTCTGGAGAAGGAAGAGGTAAGTCAAAAGGTTTATCAGAAACTCTATCGTGGTATGATAGACTCTCTCCTTTATTTGAATGCTTCTCGTCCTGATATTTTATTCAGTGTATGTCTCTGTGCTAGATTTCAGTCAGATCCAAGGGAATCTCACTTAACTGCTGTTAAGAGAATTCTTAGGCATTTGAAAGGAAGACCTAATATTGGCTTGATGTATAAGAAAACATCAGAGTACAAGTTTTCTGGGTATTATGATGCAGATTATGCTAGAGATAGGTTAAAATGCAAAAGCACATCTGTGAACTGTCAGTTTCTAGGATGAAACATCATCTCATGGGCAAGCAAAAGACAATCAACCATTGCACTGTCAACTGCAGAAGCAGAATATATCTCAGCTTCACTTTGTAACACTCAGATGGTCTGGATGAAGAATTAGCTTGAGGACTTTCAGATCTATGAGAGTAACATTCCTATCTTTTATAATAATACTGCTGCTATTTGCTTAAGTAAGAACCTAACTTGGCATTCTAGAGAGAAGCACATAGGAATTAAACACCACTTTATTAGAGATTATGTTCATAAAGGGACAATTGCTTTAAAATTTATAGATACAGACCATCAATGGGCTGATATCTTTACAAAACCCTTAGTTGAAGATAGATTTCTATTCATTCTGAAGATTGCCCAGAATGACTCTGAACATGTGTTTCTCATCTCTAATGTAAAATTAGACTCTAACTCAAGCATATGATGTCTATCTGATTCTGATACTTCTACAAGTTAGAAGACATCTCTATCAGAAAAATCTCAAGTCATAAACCTTTTGGTATTCTTGATTCCAAATACATCGACATGTGGCCTCTCAAACGTGTGGCTCTAGTTCTTCTAGACACCTGTCTAGCTCAAAACTTAATGGCCAAAATGTTGAGATCCCCTCGAGCAGTGTGCAAATCTTGAGATTGGAATCTCATCATTAGCTGCATTTAATTTTTCCCATGATTGTCAAAACTAGGTTTTAGCAACAATTAATTTTGTGTTCCTTCTCAAGTTACCGCTATTGTTTTTGCAAAATGTTAATTGGGTTTATATACTCCCATGACTCCCACTCTCACACTTTCACTCTTCACTACTTACACAAACCTAAAACTTCCAACCTTTTTCTCTGCAACTTCTCTTCATCTATTTCTCTGCAACTTCTCTTCATCTATTTCTCTGCAACTTCTTTTGGTATCAAGAACAACTTCATCATGAATGCTCGAGAAAAATAAGTATTCGAGTTCTCTCAAGAGATGAATGCCCCAGAACAATAGGTTGAATCCCCATAACAAGTTGCCTCCACTACTGCACTTTAAACAACAACTTCTTGTCAAGAACCTCATGTTCTTGATCGTCTAACCCACATTAATATATCCACACCATTTAAACAACTGGATGTCCTTTGTGAGTTGCTGGTGGACTTCGAGAACCTAAAAGAAAATGATATGGATCTAACACCAGAACTGAAGAATCAAGATTGGGCTCACCTACTTCAATCGTCTCTATAGCCCTATCTACAAAAATCTGGTGAACTAGAGATTTGCTGACTGCGATGATCACTACATCATCTCTCATGTTCTGGGTATCAAGATAGTCATTACTGAGAAGTCTATTGTTGCACTTATGAACATGGGGAAGGCCGGGGGAAGAATAATTTACAACATAAACCCTAGGGATAAGTACATGTGCCAAGAAATCATCCCCACAATCTTCTCTCAGAACCCTGAAGGACGAACATCCTCCGAGAATCAAGAGCTCCACATTAATATGAGGGTGTGGCTCAAGATAATTCTGGGATGCATCCACCACCGTCCATCATCCATCTCTTCTGACTATGTCAACACAAATTAGAAGTGCATCCTCTATTGTGTGCACAAGGGTCTGAAGCTTGACTTACCTTCTCTTCTCTTCAAGTACCTAAGAGATTCTGTTAAAGACACCATAAACAATATGAAGCCAAGGAAATACATCCCTCTAGGCAGGTTGATTCCAGATGTTCTGATTTAGAGTGGTCTGGTGGATCATTGGTCGGAAAAATAGCAAGTGTACTATTTTTACCGATGTAGTAATAAGGAGTTTTATCTCCAAGTATCGATCTCAAGGATTGCGTAGGAAATACTTATTTTACTTTGATTCTATCAGAACAAAAAGATAATGGTTTGGTTGTTTTGGAATTCTAACAATAAACACAATAGACAGTAAAATATAATTGATTAATATAAAATATGCTAGGGGAAGTGGTTGATTTAACCAGTTATGAATTCAGTCAAGATTTCCTTAATACATATGAAACACATTCAATTACCTAACCTCAGAATGTTCTTCCTTAAGTCCTTAAGGAAGAAACTATTAAGCTACCAATTCTTACTCAAATGTCCATTCAATTAATCATTGGTTTTAATCATAAATAATATCAAGGTTTGCGGTGGTTTACAAAAGTTACTAGTCCTAGATGATGCAATCATAAACCTAATTGTGTGAAAACCCTAACAATCACAATCCTGTTATTGATAGTCATAGATCAATTTGTATTTGTCCGATACAAAAGCATAATAACATCACACAATTGAATTGAAATAAGTAACTTAGCAATAAGGAAATCATTTGTTCAAATTCATAACATACGATCAAATCAGGACCACCCCCCTAACATAGGGGGTTTAGCCTCTCATAGTATTCCAAGAAAGCATAAAGTAAAGATTAGACATTACAAAGACTTAGAAGAGTTTGATCTTTAATGGTTGATACCCTTGAATCTCGCCGTCTTCAACTCCGTCGTATTCGCTATCTTCTCCAATGAAATGCTTTCGTTCGTCTGTCAAAAGGTCCCCTCCTCTTTCTCTTCTAGGCCTTCTTATAGTTTCATATCACTTTCATCCAAGCAAAAGGTCCAAACTACCCTTAATGAGCAGGATCGGTTCACAAAGCAAAATTTAGGTTTTCCATGTTGTGTCCAATCAACACGGCCGTGTGTCACCACACGGGTGGCCGTGTTGATCACCATAATTAATTATTTTCAGCATCAGCTACAGAGGCAACAACACGGGCCGTGTTCCTACACACGGGTGCCCGTGTTGATGCACTGTTTTAATCAACACGGCTGTGTGGTGGAACACGGGTGCCCGTGTCGATCTCTGTTTTTCTTCTCCTCTCTTTCCCTGCCTGACCAACAACACGGGAAGTGTTGTGGCACACGGGTGCCCGTGTTGACCTGCTGTTTCTTCATATTTTTGCCTTTTAGAGTGTCCATAACTTCACCATTCTTGCTTTTAAACCTGTGCAAAGGCCTGTAACAATGACACTACCAAACGAAGCATAAACGAGATCTTTTTGACATAAACTTGTAATCAAATGCAATGCGATACCGAATCAACAAAATAATGTAATTGACTCCAAAGCAACTAAAAATCAACATAAATCTTACCAAAGTGATGAAAATATGTCGGATTAACGGCGGGAATTCAATGGAACTGGTGGCCGATCAATCATCTCATTCAGATGAATCTGATGGAAGACGTCACTGTGGACGTTGGGAAGCCTCTCAATAGGAGGAATCTAAAGAGTATGAGACTGATTGATAAGGTCCTTGTCAAACCCACCAGAAACACCTCCTGGGAAGCTCTGAAGGACCAAAGAGAGAAAGCGAATAAGATGTATCTCTTTACAAAGATTGATCCTTCAGAAGTTATAGCATGTTATCTACAAGATTTGGAAGCTGAAGGCTACGACATCTCTGGCTTCAGCTTGGACTGACTCCCAGATTATCCTCTTAACTTATTGACGAGAAAGAGGGACCTTCTCAGAAGACAACTGTTCAGAAGAAGAAGATTCTAAAGCTAGGAGAGTCTTCAGCGACCAAGAAGAAGCCATTGCCTCTGATCTTTTCTTCACCACCTTTTGGTAAAATCGATATCTCAGAAGCTCTAAATTCCTCTGACTCTAGGAAACTTGCCTCATCACTCCCTCTACCATCTCCACACTCTCAACCATAGTTATAACCTCTTACACTACACCTACCACACACATCATAGCTCCTAAATAAAAATCCAAATCTCAACAACCAACAACCTCACTCCCTACCTCATCTGAACCAACACCATACAAATCAAATCCTTCTGAACCAAACCCATCTCACCAAACTTTTCCATCATAACCCACAACCTCTGACCCCATCCCTCTCAAAACCATCACACCTTCTCCTCTTTTACCTCTCTTCAACCTCCAAATAGCATTCATCCCCTACTCCGAAGCTCTCATGTTCAAAGAACCCTTATCACCAACCCTTTCCACCACCCACAACTCCTATCCGTACTATGACCTCACCTCCGACCCTGAACATTCTGGTTTAGATTACCCTGACCCAACCTCCCCAAACTTTGAAGGCCTTCAGGCCACAATTGATTTTGATAAGACTCCTTCTGTACCTGAACCCTCTGAACCTGAACTCACACTACCCACCCTTGATGAGGCATTATCCAAATTCTCAGAGAGTTTAGCTTCCAGATTTAAAAAGTTCTCTGACGAATCCAACACTAGTGGGAATCCTTCTAAAGTAAGGACTAACTGGAACAAATTCATCAGATGGGTGATTTCTGATATCTTTAAGTTGAAGGGTCTATATGAACAAGTCAGAAATGACTTCATTATAGGTGTTGAGGAAAAGATAGAGGCACGGTTGACGAAGGAAGAGACTGAGAAGGCTGAAAGGGAAGCAACAAAGAAGGTTGCCAAGGATGCTGTTGAGAAAGCAGCTGCAGAAGTTGTTGCCAAAGAGAAGGTTGAGCAAGAGGTTGTGGAAGCTTCTTAGAAGGTTGTGTTTGATATAGCTACTGAGGTTGCTCTAATTGAGGGAGAGTCATCAATAGTTGATCTTATCCCTCTGGTCATCAAAACTCTATAAGAGTTGCAGAAGGAACAATAACTAGTCAGAGCCAGACTCGACAAACAAGATCAGGTCAACTCCAGCATTCAGAGCCTGCTAGCTGAGCTACTTCAAAGGATGCCTCCTCCACCTAACCCTTAGACACTTTAGGGTTTCTATGTAATATTTTTATAAGTGTTTTTAATTCTAAGGCTTAGTTTATGCTCCTTTCTCGATGTAATCTCTGAAGTTTTTCTTCTCATCAATGAATTTCTGAATTATTTACTTTTTTAGTCTAACAAAAAGGGGGAGAATTAGATAGAAATTATTTGATGAATTATTTTATCTAAATATCATAAATGCACTACTTACATTCTAACATAAATTTATTGCATAGTTCTAAGACATTTTTCAGGATCTATCTGAACCAAGGGAAACTGAATCCTTATCTGAGAAATTACTAAATCAAGTAAATCAACCTAAGAAAATCTGGCAAGAAATTCTCTAGCCCGGAAACCCATATCTGATACTAAATATTTTTAAAAATTCTTCAAATATCAGACTTAGGGGGAGATTGCTAATCTCAGGGGGAGTCACCTTTCTATCTGACTCTGATCTGTTTTCAATTTAGTATCTCTGAAAATACTTATTGTTTCATCAAAATTCTAAGTTTTATCATCATAAAAAAAGGGGAGATTGTTAGAACAAGATTTTGATTCTGCAATATGTCTCTAAGTTTTGATGATAACAAAGAATGAAACAATTTGGTACCTTAATAATTTTCTTAAGTGTGCAGGATTCTAAGTTAACATGACTCTGATGAAATGAATATCTGGCATTTGAATTAGCCTAGAAACGTTGACCCATCATAAAGAGAAATCAGATCTGACTCTGAATGAAATGCATCTGAGGAGCAATCACCTGAGAATTCTGACTCTGAAGTTCAAGCTCTGATGATCTGATTCTAAGAACTCTATCTAAGGACTCTGCAAAAGATATTTGAAGACTCTAACTCTGAAGACTCTGATCATGCTCACCTCACTCTGACACATGCTCAGAAACACGCCATCAAATGTCACCTGGTCAGAAACTTAAGTTGGAAGCATTTAAAATTATAGTACAATCCTTTTAAGGAAACATTTGATTATGCTCCACGTCTGCTATGGAAAGGACAAGGAATTTACGACATTTAACTCCCACAGCTGGCACAAAATCTTTATTGATTTCCCCCAACGGTATCATCTCAAGTGCTATATAAGAGCCTCTTCACAACTTGCTGAAATAAACAACTTTGATACAACAACATTCTTATACTCTGAATATTCTTTACCATTATTGTTGTAATAAATAGTTTCCATACAAGAGTTGTTGCTCAATATTGTATGGTTATCCTTCAGTGTTCTTAAATTGTGTCTTTACTCCTTATCTAAAAGCATTTAGCCAAACACTTTGTAATTCTTGTAATTGTTTATGATACCTCAAGTGACTTGTTTAGGTCTGTAGACTTGAGAGGGATAAGAGGTTGTTGAACTCTTAGACGAACTTTGTAATCTATTAAGATTAATGGATTAAGTCCTTGTTGAAGGAGAAATCACCTTGGCCGGGTAGACTGGAGTAACTTTGAATTTCAAGCGAACTAGAATAAATCGTTTGTGTTGTTATTATTTATTTTGTGTGTGATGCTGCAAAAATATTTTAACTCCTGTGGAAACAATTCAAACCCCCTTTTCTCATTTTTCTCTACCTTCAATTGGTATCAGAGCTTCGGCTCTATTATTGATTTCTAAATTAAACACTTAACCGTGTAGAGAGACCCAGGGTGAGAAAAACTTCATGGCTGACACAAATGAAAGAGATAGCTACAACATAAAACCTCCAGTTTTTTATGTAGAAAAATTTGATTACTGGAAGGATAGAATGAAAAGTTTCTTCCTAGGCTATGATATTGATCTCTGGGATATGGTTATAAATGGTTATGAGCTACCCATCTCTGCAATTGATATTCCTATTCCAAAAAGTAGAATGAGTGATGATCAGAAGCGTGATTTCAAGAATCACCATAAAGCTAGAACGGTTCTGTTAAATGTTATTTCCTACAACGAGTACGAGAAGATAACCAACATGGAAACAACCAAAGATATTTTTGACTCCTTGAAAATGACGCACGAAGGAAACAACCAAGTTAAAGAGACTAAGGCTCTGGCCTTAATCCAAAAGTATGAAGCCTTTAGAATGAAATATGATGAAGATGTTGAAGTGATGTTCTCAAGGTTCCAAATCTTGGTTGCAGGACTTAAGGTTCTGGACAAAGGATATACTACAGCATATCACATCAAGAAGATAATCAGAAGATTTCCCAAGAAGGGAAGACTTATGGTTACTGCTCTGAAGCTATCCAAGGATCTAAACACCATAAGTTATGAAGAACTTATCACCTCTCTCAGAAGTCATGAAATAGAGCTAGAAGAAAATGAGCCTCGGAAGAATAGCAAATCAATTGCGCTAAAGTCTAGATCAGAAAGAAGAAAGCCAGAAAGGAACAAAGCCTTTCAAGCTGAAGAGGAAGAAACTGATGACTCTGAGAATGAAGATTTTGATTATGAAGAAGAATTATCTCTTCTTTTCAGAAGAATCAAACAAATATGGAGAAAGAGACAAAACAACTTTAGAATGCCTAGAAAGAAGGGAGACCGTCCAGATTCAACCTCCAGAGGCAGACCCAACAAGGAAGTAACATGTTATGGATGTAAAGATCCTGGACACTACATAAATGATTGTCCAAAGCTAAAGAAGGATAGCTCCAGAAAAGAAAGCTTCAAGAAGAACTCATTCAAAGCAAAGAGGAAAGGACTCATGACAACATGTGACGACTTTGAATCTGAAGCTCCATAAGCTGATTCTGAAGTGGAGCAAGCAAACGTAGCATTCATGGACACTACCTCTGGAAGTTCATCTAAAACAGAGTCTGACTCTGAAGTGGTATTCTCTGAATTTTCTCGTTCTGATCTTGAATCCTGTTTGTCAGAATCTCTGAGCTTGTATCAGAAGCTTCGATAGAAATTCAAGAACCTGAAAAAGGTTCATGAAGAGACTGTTGAAGAATGTGATAAGCTTGAGAAAGAAGTTCTGAACTCAAAGAAAATAATTTTATTCTTGAAAGAGAAAAAGATTTTTCAACTAAGAAATGTTCAAAACTTGAGGAAACTCTTTCTAAAGCTCCACTTACTTCTGACACTATCATATACAAATATGATAAATCCTTTCAGAAATTTTTGAACAACAACCTAGATAGAAGCAAAATGACTTCTATGATCTACGTTGTAAGTCATAATAGAAAAAGAGGAATTGGTTATGAATCCGATGAAGATGATCAGAAACCTTCTATAGAAAACAAACCCAAATCTCCTTTTTCTTACCATTATTCATTGACACTGACAGAAAAGTTCAATAACGCTAGAAAACCCAAAATTCTCAGAAACTTTGGGAAAACTAATCCTAAAGGACCCAAAAGATTCAGGGTACCAAAAGATAAAATAGTGTACGTTACAGATATCCTATGCAACATAATTAGAACACTAGTCATGGTACCTAGACTTTGGATGCCCGCGACATATGACGGAAAGAAAACATATGTTCCAAGACCTGGAACTTAAAGATGCTGGTTTCGTAGGCTTTAGTGGAAATCAGAAAGGAAGAATCAGAGGATTTGGAACATTTGGTAATATATCTCTTCCCTCTATTTATGATGTTCTTTATTTTGAGGGATTAATGCATAATTTGTTATTCATAAGTCAATTAAGTGATAACGGTTATGATATTATTTTTAATCAAAAAACGTCCAAGGCTGTCAATTAGAAAAATGACACAATCCTTTTCACTGGAAAGAGGAAAAACAACATTTATAAAATAACACCTTTGGATTTGAAAAACCAAAACGTGAAATTCTTGATGTCTGTTAATGAAGAACAATGGGTGTGGCATAGAAGCTTGAAATATCTTTACGTATGCCCAACTCATCGAATGCAACTAAGAAAGAGCAACCTTTAGGTGATTTAAAACTCTCACTTCCTCTTTCGTGAATCGAAGCTAGCTCGAGAAGAACATGAAAACATCAAAGGGCGGCCCAATAATGTTAATCCTCGCTTCACCAAATATTAACAAGGACTTGGGAGACAATTGTTCCTGGCCACATGCCCAAAGGAAAAGGCCGGCCCGATAATGTTAATCCTCGCTTCACCAAATATTAACAAGGACTTGGGAGACAATTGTTCCTGACCACATGCCCAAAAGAAAATGCCTAAGAACGAGGCCCAATTTGTATAGTGTATGTTCAACAGATAAAAGAACATGTGGGACATCTTCAAAAGTATAACACTTGATCCCAGCTACTAGTGTGTCGTCTTCCATTGGATATGATCGAATGATCCCCCGCATAGTGTCTGTTCAACAGATAAACGAACATGTGGGACATCGTCAAAAGTATAACACTTGATTTCAGCTACTAATGCGTCGTCTTCCATTGGATATGATCGAACGATCCCCGCATCTCATGTTGGATTAGATAGAAACATTTTAATCGTCTATCATATATAAGTCCAACGACGCACCATTTTAGGTATTATCTCACCATTTTTTTAATAAATAAATAGAAATAATTTTGACAAAAATACAGTCAATACTATCTTGAATTTTAAAATTACACCTAATATATATAATTTTTAAAAGTAACATTTAAAAACAATAATTGGAAAAAGTAAATTTTATATAAAAAACCTAAATACATTAAAGTTATCATCTCTTTCCCTAAATAAATAAATAAAAGGACACCTAATCCCCATCACTGAAAGGAAGACGTTGTTGAACTTTAGAAGACATGTCTTGTCTGTCCACCATAGGAAAGGGAGGGGCCCAATTGAGAAAAGGATAGAAGCTTCTTCTTTTAGTGTTTTTGTCAAACAAGTGGCAATGAAATAGTGATGTGGCACACCAATATTGAAGGAAGGGAGGGGTTCTAAAGATCAACTTTTATTATGGGGAAAATTTATTTATAGTTTTATTAAAATGACACCAACACTACTTTTAATTTTGAAATATGCACATTCCTTCTAAAAATTAATGACAGCTAAAACTGTAAATATAAAATATATTTATTATATATAAATTTTTAAAGAAAGTTAGTATATATTTTAAAATTAAAAGTGCGTCGGTATCATATTTGAGATTAGGATAATTTTCCCTTTTATTATTTATAATTAAAAAAGAATTTTATTATAATTTGTTGATTTAAATACTCTCAATTTAAGTTATACTCTGCCCATTTTTAACATCACTATCAGAAGGAAAAAAATCATTAACCAACATCATAGTGCCTTTTTATTTTCCTTCAGTCTAATCAGAATTAATTTCAAATCTATGCTATTGACTTTTCAACCCAAGAAAATAAAATGAATACTTTCTGTGAAGTTTCATAGCTAGCTGATAGTGAGGTTGTTCGAATATCAAATTATCAAAATTGATAATAAATACTTTTTGTTTGACAGATATCATTGTAAGGTATCTAAAGGTTAAACCATAGCCACAAGCTCTAATTGAAAATTTTCAGCTATTCAATAAAGTAGTGGACAAGATCAAAATTGAAGAACACATTTTCTGGAAAATTGGGTTGTACAACTATATTAAAATTTACATGAGGGTGATTAAGTACATAATAGGGAACTCAACCTAGTACAAGTCCATAAAAAATGAGCCTATTCTAATAAATCACATATTACAAGTGGAACAAAATATTACTAACAATTAACAATGATTTCAAAAGAGCACTGTAACATCAGCTCTATAGCACCGACACTTCTGATCAAAAGTGTGTCACACTCGGTTAATTTTCTCAAATTATTACCAGTGTTGAAGTGTCGGCGTGTGACTGGTGTCCGTGCTTCATAGGACATGCAAGGGGCTAGCATGATGGAGGTTGAAGTTGCTTTAACCTTTTCACAACCTGTTTCATTGTAGGTCTAGTTGATAATGAATCAACAGTACAAACAACAGCTAGGTGTAGAACCTCTACCAAATCTTTTTCTGGTCCTGCGTCCCATAACCCTGCCGCAAAAAACTCCTTCGCTCTTCCTTGACTCAGAAGCATGCATCCCCATGCTACTATGTTGAAACCATTTCCATAAGAAGAAAATGAAGGGTCCAATGCTTTCTTATCAGAGAGCAACTCAAGAAGCACCACACCATAGCTATACACGTCAGCTTTATCGGAAACACGACATGTCATAGCGTATTCAGGAGCAACGTAACCAAATGTTCCTGCCACACCTGTTGTAGCATGTGTCTCCGAAGTTCCTAGAAGTCTTGCTAGTCCAAAGTCGGATAGATAAGCGTTGAAACCATCGTCCAATAAGATATTGCTAGGCTTGACATCACGATGAAGAACACGGGGTACACATTGATCGTGCAGATAGGAAAGTGCACGCGCTATGTCCAATGCAATCTTGTACAGAATTTTCCAATCTACAGCCCTTGTGGATCTCTCCTGGATGAACTTTTCTAGATTACCGCCTGAAAGATAATTGTATATCAGAAACATCTCTGTTTCACTAGCATGGTAACCAATAAGAGTGACAAGGTTTGGATGATGAAGCCGTCCAAGGGTCTTAATCTCTGCATGAAATTGTTGAACACCTTGGCAACGTCCAACTGAAAGACGTTTCACTGCCACCAAGATTCCTTGTGATATCTCTGCCTTATAAGTTGCACCAAATCCTCCACTCCCAATACAGTTGCTTGCATTGAAATTTCCTGTGGCTTGGACAACGTTTTCAAATGTCAATGGCACACCGATATCAGTAAACACGGTAACTTCTCTTTTGACAGAACCACCAACCCTAGACCTTGGCTTCCACTTTCGCGTGAAGAAAAACAGAACAATAAGTGCTATAAGAACCGAAACAATGGCTGAAGCAGATGTTATTGCTGCTATCTCAATAGCATTGAAACCATTATCACTATTTTTGCCAGGAGTTTGTGATGTATTAGAAGAATTGTCATCAAACTGCCCTTGTTGATTTGCTGATGGAACAGTTAGAGAAACTCCACGGCAGGAACTTAGAAATGGATTTCCAACAGCACTGTTGCATTTTATCAAGGTACTATTTGATGGCAAGTATCCAGATAAATTATTGAAAGACACATTAAATGCAGTGAGTGTAGTAACATTAGCCAAACCAACAGGAATCTGTCCAGAAAGGTTGTTGTTATTGAGCAAAACATGTGTCAGATTTCTCATTTTCCCGATAAACTTTGGAATCTCACCAGTAAAAGAGTTTGTAGAAAGGTCTAAGACTTGTAAAGAGTACAACTGCCCCAGATTGGGAGGAATTGAGCCACTCAAGTTATTACCAGCCAAAGAGAGGAACTTCAGATCCTTCATCTGTCCGAGGCTGGCGGGAATCGGACCTTGTAACCGGTTTTTACTAAGGTTCAAGGAAACAAGAGAGACTGAATCCCCTAGAGTAAAGGGAATTGTTCCTGAAATCTGATTTCCAGATGCATCCAAAAATTTCAGTGATTTGCACATTCCACTAATATTAGAAGGAATCTCACCGGAAAGCATGTTATAACTCACATTCAAAAGCAATGCATTTAATCCATCACATTTCTCAAACAAATACGTAGGAAATGGTCCCGTGAGCTTGTTCTCTCCCAAAAGAAGTGCGTAACCACTCTTCTCCATCCTGTCATGAGCTATTGGCAATGACTGAATGCCAGTGAAGTTGTTTTGCTCAAAGTTGTGAAAAACTGAAAGACCAACTCCACCTTGTGATGCAAAAAGGGTTATCTCACTAACTTTTGATGAAAAGTATGATGAATAAGGAGATGACACGTCATCAGTTTGGAACAGATTCCCATTCCAGGAAGGAAAGGGAGAACAAACATTGTTGGAAAAATCAGGAACTGAACCAGACAACATATTCCCACTAACATCAAACACAGTCATACACGGAACATGCAGTTCCTCAGACAGCTCCCCGTTAAGATTGTTTGAGCTCAGATCAAGAAAATGCAGCTTCTTGCATAAACCAAGCCGGTCCGGGAACTCTCCAGTGAAGAAATTCTGAGCCAAATTCACCATCTCCAAGTTAACACAAGCACCCCAGCTCCTAGGGAAACTTCCCTCCAAATTCACCATGGGTGCCCACAAAATCCTAAGCTTAGGAAGCGACACAATTTCCTCTGGCATTGCACCTTCAAAATAATTCAACTGATCGTTCAAAGTAACAAACTCAACATCCCCAATCGGATTGAAAAGGTTGGAGAGCACAACAACAGAAAGCTCTTTACAATTCCCAAGCTCGCCAGGAATAGAACCACTTAGCGTATTCCTCGAAACATCCAACACCTCAAGCCTCTTAAGGTTGCCAAATTCGGCAGGAATTTCCTCTTCCAACAAATTTGAATACAACAAAAGTGTCCTCAACCCAACACAATTCCCCAAACTCTTCGGAATCTCTTGAACCAAAGAGTTACCAGACAAATCCAAATGCTCAAGCTTCCGACAGTTCTTACCAATCTCTTCAGGAATAACTCCACTGAATTGATTAAAAGACAAATACACCCCTTTTAGCTTCCCAACAAAACCAGGAACAGAACCATTCAAACCATTTGCAGCTAAATTCAATACCTCCAAACTATCAAGAGAAGACAAAACACTAGGCACCACTCCAACAATCTTATTAAACCCCAAATTCAAAACCCTCAAATTTTTCAAACCTTGAATATGAAAAGGAAGATATCCACTAATCAAATTACCTTCTAAATCAAGAACTTCAAGTTTCTCCATACTCCAAATCTCTTCAGGAATTGAACCCTCCAACCCATTGAAGGGTAAAGAAAGAACCCTAAGCTCAGTTAACTCACTGATTAAAGATGGAAACTTTCCTAACAAAGAACCCTTAACACCAACACAGCTTCTCCTAATTCCAAATCCGTAAAGAGGAAACATACCAAAATTGGAGCAAGGATGTGAACTCCGGTGACCATCACCGCTGCCGCCGTTACCAGTGATGTTGAGAGCAACCACACGGAAATCTGAATCACAACGGACACCATACCATAAACAGTGGCCGGATGAAGGGTTCCACGTGGATAGTACGCCGGCAGGGTCGGAGAGTGAGTTTTTGAGACGGAGAAGAGTTGATTTGTCGGAGTAGGATGAAACGGCGTCGTATTGAGAGGTTAAGAACAGAAGAAAGAAGAAGAAGGAGTTGAATTGAGTAAAGGAAGTCCATTTGATGATAATTGAAGTAAAATAAGAAGAAAACATCTCACACAAGAATGAATTGAAGAAAAGCCTTGTTCTTCACACTTTGATTGAAGTGAGAGGAGAAAGGGGTTTTCTGAAAACCCTAATTAGAGGAAAAGGAAAGAAGAAGAGAAAGAAGACTCAATGGAAACTCTATTGTTTCTTTTTTGGTCTAAACGCGTTTTTTTGTTTTGTTTTAAGTTTTTTTTCTTTCAATTATGTTGGCTTGACTTAGTTTGACCAATACAAGCATTTGATCAAATTTAAAAGTAATAATCAATTCAAAGTAATCAGAACTTTGAAATTTTAAATAATAAAATTTAATTATTTATCATTTTATTTCAGTTATGCACTATCCATCACAACCATCCGTTTGTGGTATTTTATATGTTATTATAATAAAAGTTGAATTTCTCTAATAAATCAGGGTTGTAATTAATTGACATAGCAAAATATATTTACACTGTCAGTACATTTCTATTAAATTCTTATTTCATTCGATCCAATATTACTCATTGAATCACAGTCTTAGGATATGTTTGAATCGGTAGAATGTGATGGAATAAAATGAAGTGATATATAATCAAATTTCATTATTTGAATTTGGAAATAATTGATAGAGCGAGATGGAGCATGATCCATTCTATTATATTCCATTCAATCCTTCAATTTTCATTCCTCACAATTTGAGGTGTATGCAATTGAATGAACTAATTTGTTATGTTTTGTTTCCTCAAAATATAAAACATACCCAAACAACGAAATATAATGTTTATTCCAATCAACTTCACTCCACTCCATTCCATCAATGTTTCATTCTGCTCTGCTTCATTCCAATCCATCAATCAAAACATAACCCTAGCAAAAATCTAAGTGGAGAAACTCAATTTGCGTTTATTCCTAGAGAAGAAATTGATCTCATAGCTCAAAAGTAAGTTGGAATAGAGTGTGGTGATAACAATCGTTTGCTGCCAAATGTGTGCCTTGACAACATGTCTTAAAAGGAATGTGTTCCTCTTAAAATAATTCGATGATGGTAAAGTTTCTAGGGAAGACATATGTTATAATATTATAAAGGACCGTCTCCAAAAAGTTTGGAAACTAGCCGGCGAATTTAATATATGGGATGTGAATAATAATTTCTTTGCGGTGAAATTTGACCAAATTATATATGAATAAAAAGTGATATGAAGGGCATTTTGATGATCTTTGACCATTATTTAGTAGTTTATCATTGAAGGCTAAACTTTATTTCCCCTAATGTTAAGGTGGATTAAATACTTGTATGAATTTATTTTTCAAAGCTTAATCTTATTTATTATGATGAAAGATTTATATTATCTATGGCAACCGCGGTAGGGAAATATATTAAGGAGGATACAAACACTTTGAACTTGGTGAGAGAGGAATGTTTACTTGTATTTGTATCGAATTTGATCTATATGAGTTAGTAGTAAAAAAAGTTTGACTTAATGACTACTGATATAAGGGGGAGTATGAGGAACTTCATATCATTTGTTCTTCATGTGGGAGATATATGTATCATGGAATAAGTTACATGTACATGCAAAGGAAGTCGCCATCAGAAATAATTATTCAACTTGAGAATCACGTGAACAATGATATGGATGAAATTAATGTGGATGGATATTTGGTTGAACAAGTTATGGTAACTGACTAGAGAAAAATAATGACACTAGAATAATTATGGAAATGAGTAATGACACATTAATTGTGGATAGGAACACTCCAATGAAATGTATCGTAAATTTGAAACTTAAGGGAATTGTGTTATCGTTATGCGAAAAAAGAAACGACTTTCAAATATCATACCTCCCAAACACCCCATGAGTCTTAGGCCAGGGAAAATAAACATTTTAAGCCCAAGCTAAATGTGAATAAGCAATCCAATGGTAAGGGGGTTTCTTAATGCAATTTATATATTATTAGGGCACCACGTGAAAATACAAAAATGCTAACAGATTTCGGAGATGTATCTCCTGGCGCACCCCAAACACACACATCTTAGGTCAATTCTGAGTCACGCCCTAGGATTGTAGTTTTTTTTAGATCTGAAGATGCATCTTTGTAACTTGTCCATATATGTATCTCCGTAGCATACTGAAATAAAAAACAGAAGCAAAAAACCAAAAAGTTATATTTTGACAAAATAAAATTACCATTCATAACATAAAATCATCCAAAAGTATATCCCTAACGGTTACTATATCCTCGCACGTTCGGTACCTGGAAACATAATTGTTATCATCCAAAAGTTTCAATAGTTATTGCATTTCACTTCAATCCCCCCTAGTGCCTTGTTATTTTGGTACAAAATATTGTACACTTGTTTGATATTTTAGATATTTTCGGGTATTTTACGTTTTAAAGTTGCAAGTATGTTTTTCGGTTGAATCAAATTCAATGTCATGTCTGAAACACATTCCTTCTCTTCCGGCATGAGGCGACACACACTTGGATGACCAACTAACTTTTCACACAAGTCATGGTTATGTAAACCACATATGACATTAAATTTCCATTTCTTATTTGTCAACATATAACCACACAACTTAAAGGGAAACTCATATTTTCTTGAACCCGTGTCATCTCGTTTAAAATTCCATAGAGGAGGTCTATATTTCCCACTTTTTTCACATGTCATTGTCATAAATGCACCTCTTCTATCCGAACCATTATCAGAATTTCCGATTACCACACTAAATCCCAGTTTTGAAGCCTCTGTACGAATCCATTGAAGCATGTGATCACAAAATTCAAACTCTTTCTCATTTTTAAATTAATTGCCAACATCTACCTCATTCACAACAACACCTTTGGCATCCAAAGACACAACATGTTTGGGGAAAACATTGGGTGCACCATATCTAATGAAAATAATTACAATAAAAACTCAAAAAATGCTAATATTATAAAAATAGCTGGAAAAATGAGAACAAACATCCTACAGAGATGCATCTCCGAAAGGTTCATATGGAATCCATAGATGCATCTCCAGATTAAATGGACATTTTTCAGACTAAAAACAAGCTTAATGTGAGAAATGAGGCTTGATATAAATAATTTTTACCTGGAATTCCAGCTTCTTTTTCTCCCTTTGATGTGATAAAACACAAGAATGAAGATTTGGAGTGAAAATATTGATTGAGAATGGAAGGTTTTTTTGGAAAGGTTTGGAGTGGAAAGCAAGTATGGATCTGTGATCATATAGGTGAGTGTTTTATCAACTTATTCCAAATATGAATCTCCGAAAATATCTGACATGCAAAGGTGATAAAAATTTCAAAATCTCACCCCAAACCTCCATAGATGCATAACTGGAATATCCACTGGGTTTCTCAAATATCAATGTATTTGTTGAATATACTCAGAGATACATCTCTAGAATAACATTTTGTTTTACTCTCGGGTGGCACTCATTTGGTGTGTCCTAAGGTGGTGCACGATGCATTTGGAGATGAATCTCCGGAAACTGAGAGGCATTTTCGGTTTTTCATAGGGTGTTTTTTCACCCCATAAGGTGGGATAAGAAATTCCCCAAAGGTAAAAGGCATCGTGGGCTATTCTTAAAATGGACTTAAACCAATTTACAACGAGCATTTATTCTTATACCCTATGTATTTCTCATAGACCCTATGAAAAATTCAAAATTTTCTAGACGTTATCTTTCAAGCATGGTGTGTTTGAATGTTATGTTTCAGACACACTCCTTTAAATTTCCCTGAGTGAGGCCAAATAAACAATGGAGTGCAATGAGTGCATCTGGATGACAACTTTTGAACAAAGACATTTTTGGACTCTCATAGGGTTTATAAGAAATTTCAAGTGTGTAATGAGAAGACCCAAGCATGGAAGATCTAAAACCAATGGTAAAAATAATAAAATAAAACATGATTCAGACTTTATAAGAGAGGAACATGTTACTCTTGAAACAACAATTGAACCAATTAAACTTGGGGTGATTATTCTTCATTCATTATATGTAAAATCAATCTTATAAAGGACATGGTGATTATGTTAAATAGATTTAGATCACATCCCAAAAACTACGTATAATTTTCACATTATAGTCATTAACCCAACTCTTATACCATGTAGAAAACCAAGAAGACATGATAAATATTTCTATATTCATCATATGTTTTATATACACGTATGTACTCCTATTTATATTATGATATTAGACACAAAGAAACGAATATGTTAATTAACATAAAGGCTTAGTGATCCTAACATAAAGACTAACTGATCCTAACATAATTATGTATCAATCACAATAATTGAAGAATCATAACATATTGTAACATCTCCTCTTAAACTATAGTGGATGAATGAGCTTATCCAAACATATTTATACATCGAACAGTCTGTGAACCTACATAGTGTAGGACTCCAATAAAACTTCAAAAGACTCCTCAACATAATGCAATGCAAAACTACCCATTTTGATTGTTAATTAAGATTCTCGAGGAAGAAAACCTCTCTCTCTCTCTCTCTCTCTCTCTCTCTCTCTCTCTCTCTCTCTCTCTCTCTCTCTCTCTCTCTCTCTCTCTCTCTCTCTCTCTCTCTCTCTCTCTCTCTCTCTCTCTATATATATATATATATATATATATATATATATATATATATATATATATATATATATATATATATATATATATATATATATATATATATATATATATATATATATATATATATATATATCGCTTGGTAGAATGTTGAACAGTGTAATTGCAGTTAGCCAGTGGAATTATGGTAAACCGCAAATGCTCATACAAAAGGTATTATTGCTATGCAGTCAATTCAATTTATTCATGATTAAACTATACTTAATTAACCTGGTTTGTCAGTATTATTATTTCAATAATACATTTTTGATGATTGAGTTCAATAATGTGAGGTATTCCGAATCATGCCAAGACTAAGAGATACATTAAGGAGATGATAAATATCCACCATCATACTTCCATCATCCTTGTGAATACTGAAGCTAGCGGAAATATACCGAATGCATCGCACGCTCAAAGATACAACAAAGTCACCATTGAACTTTATTTATTCCCGAAGAAAAGGGAAAACATTGATAAAACCCGAGGGAAAGAGAAAATGAGTAAGGAAGTCGGTTATGTAAGGGGAAGATATTAACACCCCTAACATTCATTGTACTTAACGGAAACCATTTTGATTGTTCTAAGCTCGGATGTGTGTTATATCTAAAGGTTACTCGCGAAAGGATAAAGGGAAAGAAAAGTGTTAGACGATAGGCCTAGATCTAGAGGGGGGTGAATAGATCCCAAATTAAAATTTTACTCAAAACTTTGATTTAGAAAATTTTATCGCACGAAAGCAAGTTTAAAATATTTCTCGGATCCAAAATCGTCTAACAGAACCTTCTATTGGAAAACTTGGATATGCGTATGAGTACCAATGGTATGATAATAATTCACAAATTAATTTATCAATACTTCAAGCACTAAATTGAATACTCTACTATAGTAACTATCTATCTCCAATGTCAACAATACACTTAAGACTAGTTGACACAGTTCGTCAAATACTTTGCGTGCAATCAACAAAGTTTGGATATTAGTATAATGTTTGTAGTTCTTAAAAAACCAATAAATATCAAATGGTAAATGATTACTACAACAACATAATTTAACAAAAAATTCAAAAGTTATTATCTAAACAATGTTGATCAAGAGATCAAAGTAATTAATAATTTATGAATCGAAAAATAAATGAGATAGATAGAGAGAGAGTATGCAAGGATTTGTTTAGGTAGTTCCCTAATTGACCTCGCTATGGGTATGTCTGCCCTCAATTCGAATTCGAATTGAGATATTAACATAATAAATCTTAGTTTGCAAAAGTATCAATACAAGAGATGATAAATCAATCCCACAAACCCTAGGTTTGTTCTTGACCTAGCACCTCCAAAAACCTTGATCAAAGCTTGATCAAGTCACCAACAATGTCGCTTCAATTCACCTGTTATTTCTACTTCCTTGCACGACCTTCTTGTCTCAAGGCTTTCACCCGATTGAATTAATACCAAGCACAAACTTGTTAAACCAAGTTTTGTCAATGTGATCCACCATTTCACGCTACTCCCTTGCCGACACACCTAGTCTCAAGGATTTCACTCGATCGGATCCGAATTGCACAATCTTGACAAAAACCTTAAAACCCTAAAGATCTTGAAGGAAAACCCAAAACTGATTTTCTTATTTGAATCCCTCAGAGATCACAACTCAATATTCTTGGTATAACAAACTTAATTGGACGTTATCAATCCTAATCTAGATGGAACCTAATCAAAAAATGATTATGTGTATGCATAGATTGAATTGAAGATGATGAGATGCTTTGAAATCCTGAATTCATGTAGGTTTTACTCACTCTAGAAACCTTACTAGAGAATGATGCATGCATGAAGTATTTATATGCACGAGTCATTTAAAAAGGAATGCAAATGAGGATAGAAAAATATATTTTTTTGAATAAAAATAGCGGATAGGTTGACCTATACAGGTTATATGTTGACCTGTTCGATGCATAGGTCGACCTGTCCAAGGTCATGTGTCGACCTATGACAGTTGTGTGCTCCCTATGTGTCGACCTGAAGACTCGACACATGAAACAGAGGCCATAAGCTTTAATACAGTAGCATATGTGTTGACCTATAGACTTCATGTGTCGACCTATAGCCAATTTTTTTTTCCATAGGTTGACCTGTAGTTCTATGTGTCGAGCTATAGCCAAAATATTGTTTCAATAGGTCAACCTATAGTTCTATGTGTCGACCTGTACTGCTATTTTTCATAAAACATGATTTTTTTATGAATGTTTGATGCATGAGACCTTTCCCATATTGTTTCCAAATACTTTTATGCTTCCTAATCCTAAGACGCATATAGAGATTCAGAGGATACCGTCCAATATACATTTTCGCTAAAGTATCCTAATTTTGACATCATACAAAACACATCTAAGAAAAGTTGCACTCACATACTCCCTCTTTTTTATGATGGCAAAACTTGAGACGACGTGTATGCGTTTGTAATTAAAATCTCCCTCTGAATGTATGTACCCTAAAATTTCATTCATCTTCATCTTACTTCTCCCCCTTTGACAAATTCAAAAAGAAACGAAACAATCCATGAGAAGAATCTAAAATCACGCATAAGCGAATATAACACAGAGAGGCGTTTGTAAAGATAAGAACATCAATATGATAACACCCACATAGAATGATTTGTATATTGAAAAGAAATACCTAAACATAAATACAAGACAATAATGCAACAATAAAACAAATTGTCACAATTTATGCTACATAAACATAACATAATCATGAAAAATGAAGTATACAAAGTGAACACAAAATACATGATATGCTAAAAGAAATGGCATGATTATGTGACAAACGCCTTTGGTGCTCCCGAAATGATGCACACGCATATGCTATAGCAAGTAGGTAAATAAAGTACCATCATGCAAACTAAAAACATAGATGAAAACATAATAATGCCACATAATCAAGGATATTGATAATAATCTAACATGTTCAATCATAGATCATGGGAAAAATAGATAACAAATTGATTCACCAAATATTATATTTCAAGGAGAATGAATATAACATAACGTCACTATAATCATATGAATTGACATGCATCAATTGAACATTGTTGTAAGTGATCATATGTGAACTATATTATATGTCAAGAACATCAATCATATGAACCATAAATAACATGCGAAAAGAGAAATCTAACACACAAAAAGGGAAAGTGAAACGATAGTATCTTGCTTGTGAAATGATGAGGAACACACTCTTATGAAGTATGCTTGTCAAGAAATGTTAGATAGACAAAATATATTCAAAGTGCATTAACATAACATTTAGGCAAGTGTTGAGATGTCAAGAACTCCTAATTCCTGTCGAATGTTAAAGAAGGGTTCGGTCGCAAGTGGTTTTGTAAAAATATCGGCTAGTTGATTTTTACTATCAACATGCTAAAAAATGATGGCGCCTTTTTCAACATGATTGCGTAGGAAGTGATGACGAATCTCAATATGCTTAGTATGAGAATGTAGCACCGAGTTCTTAGTTAGGTTAATGGCACTAGTGTTGTCGCACAAAATCGGAATACGACTTAGTTTTATATCAAAATCAAGTAATTATTGTTTAAGCCATAAAATTTCAGCACAACAACTACCGACCGCTACGTATTCTGCCTCAGCAGTTGACAAAGCAACTGAAACTTGTTTCTTGTTATGCCAACTAACTAAGGAATTTGAAAATATGTGACAAGTCCCACTAGTGCTTTTCCTATCCGACTTGTAACTGGAAAAGTCGAAATCGGTGTAATCAACTAAGCTATAATCACTCCCCTTGGAATATCAAAGCCCATAATTTGAAGTATCGCGAAGATACCTAAACATATTTTTGACGACTTTGAGATGAGATTCCTTAAAGGCCGATTGATATCGAGCATACATACAAACACTAAACATGACATCTGGCCTAAATGCAGTGAGATATAGAAGAGAACCTATCATACCTCTATATTTCTTCACTTCCACATCCTTACCATTTTCGTTCTTTTCCAAGTTACCATTCGTAGCCATCGAAGTGTCAATCGACTTTGCATCAACAATGCCAAATCTCTTTAGCAAGTCCTTGCAATACTTGGTTTGACAAATAAATGTGCCTTCATTTAGTTGTTTGATTTGCAAACTTAGGAAGTAATTTATCTCTCTAATAAGTTGCCAAGAATGAGTACTAGAGCACCATATCTTGACACTTATAAGGTCAATTAATAGGAATTCCTTGACAAAAACCATTGTTTTAATTAGAAACTGAAACTAGGTAATAAAATGGTTACTTGTTGATCTTTGATTTGAATTAATGCAGGCAAAATCACCTAATGCAAAGTCCAAAAAGCAAAACAAGAAAGCTGGCTCCCTACAAGCTTGTTGCAGCGGAAATCAGCGAGCAAAAGAAGCAAAACACGAGCAGCACGCCACAAGCTCGTTGCAACACGCCACAAGAAAATCTAAAAAGTCATTTTTTAGTGGAGGCTCACTGCCAGCATGCTCAGGGCGAGAAAATTAGGAAATGCGTTCCATGCTAGGCAGGGCGCAAGTCCGCTGCAGCACAACTTTTTGCACAGAGTGCAAATGTGCTACAACACAACTTTTTGCACAAAGCGCACTAAGGCGGCTTAAGTACAAAGGCGGTCATGATACTTTTTTGGCACTAAGGCGGCTTAAGTCCAAAGGCGGTCATGATATAGACCTCATATTCACAGTTAAGCAATTGGGTGCGATGCAACACAGTTTTTGGCGTTGTAGCGCGGTCATGATACTTTGGAAAAATTATAAATAGAAGCCAAGTCGTTTAAGGAGGTATATTTTGTTCAGTTTTGAAACACACTAGTAAAATAGAAACAGGAACTTGATACACATCAGATTATCGGGAAATCGCATTTGATGCTCATTCATCTTCATTCTTCTATTTTGTACCAAGCTACCATGAGCATCTAAATCCATTTCTTGTTAGGATTGGATGTAGCTCACCATAACAGTATGTATGTTTATTGATCATGGAGTTATATGCAATCTATTTATAAATTGATATTGATGTTATCTTTGTTTCACTATTTAAGTTTATAGAATAAAATTGATATTGAGAAATACGGTTCGAATCTGGATCTAAGATAATCATTTGTTAGATTCTAAATGCTAGACATAGATTTAGATTTAACATTCACCGCAAGTCTCGATTCTTAATGCTACCTTATTGCTTAATAGGCTGAGAAATCGTCGATTAAACAATAAGGTCAAACTCTCATTAGAAGTTTAGACATAAACTCTGTTTGTTAGCGATACATGATGAATATCTAGATTTTGTATAACTGATCAATAAATTACTTATTCAATCGGTGGATGAAATCCAATCCCGACAAGCTCTCATATCTCTGAAACGTTATCTATCATTTATACATCTACATTCTGTAACTATAAACCATCAAACATCTTACAAACTTCTACTTAAAATCATATAAATTATTGAACAATTGTGATATCGCATTAGCCTCTGTGGATACGATACAAACAATACTTACTTTTGATTATACTGAACATCAAAGAGTTGAATAGTAAATGAATAGCTAGAGGCTAGTTCTAGTAAATACATGCAAAAGAGATTTCCTCTCAGTTGGATAATCAAACCTAGGGAATAGATAAATTTAAAATAAATTAAAAAGAGTATTGTAAAATAGATAACTGATATTTCCTCTCGGTTGAAAGTCCCAACCGTGGGAATAGATAAATTATACATATTTACAACAAAAAAAAACGCCAATTTAAATAAAATTAAAAGTAAAAATGACAAAATTGGATTTTGAGCCTCTCCGTAGGACAAAGGAATACATAAATTATAAATAAAATAAAATAAAATAAAATAAATACGCCAATTTTAAAAAATAAATGTAAAAAAATATAAAATGTGAGTTTTGAGTCTTGGTCCCTTGTCACATTTTCTCTCGGTTGGATGTCCCAACCGAGGCAATAGATTATATTTTTTTTTTAATTTTTGGAATGTTGCGCTCCTAAGGTTTATACCTCGGATTTAGGTTGACTGAGGTGAAAGTTTTATCATAAAATATATTTTTTGTACTCTTGTGAAATGGTATGATCTCCAACTTTCACCTTTAAATTAGAAATGCTTCTCCTTTTGTTGAGCTTACATTACAATTGTCTTATATTCTTCTTGAGTTTTTATTTTTATATTTATTTTAATTGTTTCCAATCATTAAGAAACCTGTTCCAATCGATTTTGAATGTTACAAACAAAATAATTGATTATAGCACTAGGGGTAATAGATTATTTAATTGTAAAATAACTCTCAATTGATCATACAATTCTCTAATCAATTAGCTAGACCTTAAAAATATTTTTAGGTGATTTTAGAAAATAAAGAGAGGTTCCTGAAAGGTTTTAAGTTGTGTTAGTTACCTTAGTAGCTTAGGATTTACTCTCCTACTTTCACAAGACCCTGGTCTCTCAGACAGACATGATCAAATGAGCTTTCACACTTTTTCTCTTTCACAACTCTGAAGCTTCAAGTTCCTTTTCTTGATACACCGATCGTATAAGAACTTCGCTAGAACTTTGCATTTTTTACTTGACGTGACTTGAGATATCTTCAAGTTAATCACCATCATTAGAGAGTTGTAAATATATCACCACCGATTTCAAAAAGCATCACTGTTGTCATGATCAAAATACTAAGATAGTCACCAATAATAGGATCATTGGTTTAGAAGAGGTTGTATTAGATCCATATCTCCAAGCACATAGATCCATATTTTGTCTCGGAAACTTATTTCTTTGAAGGGACGAATTGGTTAAAATGTACACAGTGGCAAGAAAATTGACTCTTAAATTTAAGGGACCATATAATGTCATTACCACCACCGGGGGAGGGGCATATACATTGGAAACATTGGTGGGGAAAGAAAATTGGAATTTAGCAAGTTGAAAAAGGTATATATTTAATTTATAACAAGCCTACAAATTATTATGTTGATCGAATAAAGGATCCAATAAATTATTTGTTCTTCTCATATTTCAGTTACAAAAAAACAAAACACAACAAAATGCACCTACCATAGTCGACAACAGAGGTACAATATATCCCAAAGAGGAGAACAGGTGAAGTCCAAGAAATAACAAAGATGGTATAGGGACCTTGCTTAGATGGCTAGCCACCATATAAATGAACAACCACTTTAATGCGGTATACTCCTTTTCAATTTTGTAAGTAGGGAAAATGATCGAGTGAAGAAATATTTGGCCATTACATCTTCGCGAGTAGATAAACACAACCTAAGTATACAAAATAAAAAAATTGTGAAAAACTTGTAGAATATTTTAAATCACCAGGTAGAATTATTAACAGTTTAAACACACCAAGAAATTTTATGTGTTGGGGGACAAAGAACAATGACAACCAAAATAAATGGCCTCAAGTAAAACAATAACCTGTAAAGAGTGAAACCAAATGTAAAACAAGAAAGAAGAGGATAAAATACAATAACACAATAACTTTTTTACCCATCTAAATCCAACAATCTAATATGAGGGAGAGAGCATCTCTCGGATTTACTATACTTCCAAAAGTTGTTATAAAAGACTGTTAATTGAGTTTCAAGAAAATAGTCAACCAAGTTCCCAAGAATAAATCCTATTTTATACCAAAATGTTTCTCAATCTCTCAAGCTCCCTATATTTTAATCACACAAGTCAAAGGTATTTAGAAGTGGTTCTCAATCCCCTTAGATACCTCCAAAGGTTTCAAAAACTCCAAGAACTCCAATGAATTTATGTTGACCAAGTGACTCCAAACACAAGAGGGGGGTGAGTTGTGATATTCGAAATTTGAGAACATTAACCACTTCAAGCCTGTTTGGTATTTAGTTTAGAGACTAACCGCTTCAAGCCTTGTTCGTTGTTTGGTTAGAAGTCAACCTGAAACTTTAGTTCCTTGTATGAGAGGGTTCGTGGTGCTAACAATCTAAAAGCTCTCAAATAATAGTGGACACTCTAAAGATCAATTCTTGGGGAGAGTATTAGGTCGCTTCATTAGACTAAACCTCTATAAATTTCTGGTGTCATCTCTCTTCCCTTATCTCTTTTATTTTCCACTTAATTTTTTTAATCTGACTTTTTGTTGCTTATTTATTCAAACATTTTATAAAATATTTTCAAGCTCTGATTTTGAAAATTATTTTGATTTAAATCAATGATTTTCACACCTCCACAATTCAACCCCCTCCCCCATTGTGTACGGAGTCACATGTCCATCAAGTGACATCACAATATAACTTCTATTTAAAGACTAATCGCCTTAGGAGGAAGATAACTTGGAACATTGTTTTTAACAAGAGGACTTTCCTAAACACACCTCCATCATTTAGTGGTGATAGGTTTGAATTGTTGAAATCTAGATTTAATATATTTATTTAAAATTTTGATCTTTAATTATAGAAAATAATAATCAAATATTTGTTTATCCCTACTCACTATATTAATGGTGAAGTAGTAGATAAAATTGATTTTCTTTGGACCAAAGAAGAAAAGAGAAAATTAAAAATTAATTTCCAAACTAAAAACATTTTAGGTATGTATTTAAATGAAAATAAATTCTCTATGCTATTAATTGTAGTTCTACCAAGGAAATGTGGGATACTCTTGAAATGGCCTATGGAGTTTATCCAAATATCAATAAAGAGGAAATGAACTCACAAGGCGAAAAAGATGAATGCCTCTTTCACAACAAAATTCAAAATGTAGAAATCTTGGAAGCTTTGTTAGAACCTTTGTCGCTAACAAGTATCTAAAAATTTAGAATTTGAATCACAAACCTAGTCTAATCCTTAAATCGAGAGATGGAATGTTTACGATGTTCAGAAAAAATCCAAGAAGGATGAAATCATTAAGAAAGTGAACGAGTTGATTCAACTGTTAAAGAATGAAAGGACGAGTTCAAATTTTGAAGAATCTGTAAAAACTTCATCAGAGAAGTCTTTTGAAGAAGAAGAATAAAAATCAACTATATGAGATTCTTTTAAGAGAATAATCTTGGTGGTTGAATGACCCTCATAAGACTCAACACCCAATGAAGGAACTTCACCAGTAAGAGATTATAGAGAATAAGAAGTTTCATCCAATGGAATCTTTGAAAGAAGAAATGATAAAGAAGTCTTAACAAACAATGTCGAAGAATCAACCCTTGGTAGAATATTCTTCCAACGAAAAAGATGAATTTTGCTTGAAACTTTTTCATGAAGATGATGATTGTGAGCTAACAAAGTTATCATATAAGCAACTGAAGGAGAAGGGCGATCCAAAATGCGGCGGAATTTAAAATTTCTCCTTTAGTGATCCTTACGAATGGGCATGATTAGTGATAGAATCATTACCTCTTGTGACGATTGAAACCTTTGATGCAGACCTACGGAGCGATCACGAACGTTGAACGATGACAACGCCTTTACTCAGTCCACACGAACGAATTCCTTCAATCTCAGTGCTAGCTGCTACGAATGAAGACTTTGAGTGAGAGAGAGAGAGAAACGAAAAATGCAACTGCAACGAAAACTTGTGTGGGTTACAAGCTAAAAAGCTCACTTAAGTGTATGTGGCCCATATTTTATAATATGCCAAAATCACTTAAGCGCGTGGTACCTTATCATATTTCATATTCTACTTAAGTACACCGTACCTTACGATGTTCTACAATTCACTTAAGTGCACCGTACCTTACGGTGTTCCTTAGTTACTCTATCTCTCATCAATCCGTCCTTTATGTGTGACCCTGTAGGTTTTCGCGGCATTGACAATTATATTAAATCACATATTTAACATAATAAACAGTGAGCGGTATCTAGCAACACGTCACTGCTACCCAAGACACGAAAATGTCATGTGATCTGACAAATCCTTCTGTGATAATATTTATGTGTATAATTACCATTTTGCCCTTATGTGTATATTGAACACAAGGCATAGACCATGTCATCCTTGTCCAGTTCAATATTGGACCCATAGACATTTATCCTGTTACGCAGGATGGGCAAATTCCATCTAGGTCACTCATGTCCCTCAGCATGCTTCGTGGAGTACCCATCAACTGTCTTTATGGTTATCCAGTTACGGACAATGTTTGATCAACAATAAAGCACTCGACTCTACATCTAGGGTCCATAGTGGTTTCAGGTCGAAGGGTGGTATACACCATTATCACCATGAGAATAACTTATGACACTTTGCATAACTTTCTATATAGTATTCTCATAGCGGGTCAATCCAGTATAAATATTACTCTTAACATTCATACCTATGTTTAAGACTTGATAACTCCTTATCCATGATCCATGAGATGTGATCATCACTTTATATACATAATAGTCTTAATGCTTTAATGTTATCCCACTTCACAATAAAGCTCGACTATGGATACTTTAAGAATAGTGTCCTTATGTTTAATGTGATCTCATGATTAAGTCACACTTGATACATTAAACGGACTAGCTATTCTAGGGACTTTATTAAACAAACGTAATAAAGAAAAAGCCTTTTATTATTAATAAATAATTCGATACAAGTACCAAAAGTATTGGCCTCTAGGGCTTACACCAACAACAACTATTTAAATTAAGCTCAAAGTTAATTGAAGAAAATGATAAGATTAAAAAGTGTAACTTAGATATTTCAAACTATGTTGAGTTTCGAGAGAAGAGTAATGAAACGCTAAAATATGAAATGGTTAATCTTAGAAACCAAGATAGTTGTGTCTCAATGAAAAATGAAGTGAAATATTTGCATGAAACCTAAGTAAACTTACTAAGGGTAAATAAAACCTTGATTTTATTATATCAATCAAAGGTATTCCTTTAATAAAACAAGATTAGGGTTTAAAGTTGGTAGATCGTATTGTAAAAGGGTTAAATAGGAAAAAGAAGAAGTGAATCACCCTGTTTACAAATGTTCCTACAATGATAAATTTGTCCACTTGGAGCCTTTTGTTTCGATAAGCTAAGATAGTATAAATATGGTAACTCTAGACCTCATAGAACCACTAACACACCAGGACCCAAAAAGATTTGGGTACCAAAGATAAAAACCTAGTTTGTTTTGTAGGAATGCTTTGTAGCTTTAAATGAAACCTTAATGTGTGTTAAAAGAAGTTATGCAAAGCAAGATGTATACCTTTGAGTATACAATGTGTGCTGGATGGAGTTTGATGCTTGTGATCCAAGAATGTTCATTAATGGTGTGGTTCAACAGACATGATCAAAGCTCCTTTAGTTAAGATGGTCTCAAAACTCATGGTTTTTAATGATTAATTAACCCCTTAGTAGGTTGATATGATAAATTTGTAATGGATTCATTTATCTCGTCGTTTCAACTCTCGTATCGAATGATTCTCATAGAAGAATTTATGTTATTATTTTTTCATTTTGTTGAAAGAGGAGGTTTTATTAAGATTATTAGAGGTGGAAAAATCAGAAAATCTAACTAGCTTTCTAAATAAGTGATTTTATATTTGCTCATCATTTAAAAAATATTAGACAAAATTACACCAGAGGTACTTAAATTAGAGAGTATTTTCAAGAATTTCAGTGAGACAAGATTCTAATTGGAGCAAGTTAAATTAGAGAATACCTCATTGGGGTCTAAATCTGATTCTGATCGTGATTCATCGTCAAATGCTTCAATGTTTTCCATCAACGCCATGTGAGCCTGCTCTTCTTTAGAATCATCTTCTAAAGCTTCTGAGTCATCCCAGGTTGCCATTGAAACCATCTTCTTTTTGAAAAAAAATCTTTTTAGGCATGAGTTTAGGACATTCATTTTTGTAATGACCAAGTCATTTGCACTCAAAGCAGATAACATCATTGCCAACTCCAGACTTCTTCTGCCTAGAGGTTGAATCAAGTTGTCCACCTGTTCTTCTATAGCCTCTGAACTTCGTCTGTCTTTTATTCTAGAGTTGGCGTACCCTTCTAGAGAGTAGAGAATACCCATCTTATTCTTCAAAGCTTTCTTTAAACTCTTCTTCTACAACTTGAAGAGCTCCGACCTTCTCAAGCTAAACTTTGGACTTCAGAGCCACATACTTGACTTTTTTATGAGGCTCATCCTCTTCAAGTTCAATCTCATGACTCCTTAGAGAACTTATAAGTTCCTCCAGAGTTATTTTGTTAAGATCTTTTGACACCTTAAGTGCTATCACCATTAGTCTCCATTTCTTAGGCAGACTTCTGATGATTTTCTTTACATGATCTGAAGTGGTATAACCTTCATTCAGGATTTTTAATCCATCTACAAGAGTTTTAAATCTTGAGAATATCTCCTCAATTATTTCATCCTTTTCCATTTTGAAGGATTCATAATTCTGGATTAAAGCCAAGTCATTTCCTTCATGAGTCATTTTCAAAGAATCAATTATAGACTTAGCAGAATCTCTATTTGTTATCTTTTAATACTCATAGTAGGAGATAACATTTAGCAATATAGTTCTGGATCTATGATGATTCTTATGATCCCTCTTTTGTTGTTCATTCATTTTGATTCTTTCAAGCTTAGTGCCATCTGCATATGTAGGTGTGTAACTATCTATTACTATATCCCATAGATCAACATCACACCCTATGAAGAAACTTTCGACTCTATATTTATAATAGTTGAATTTTTCTCCACCAAAGATATGAGTTTTTGCAGAATAATGATCTTTATCATTGTTTGCATATGCCATTATGTTTTTTTAAAAAATATGGATCTTTATCTGACACAGTTAAGTGTTTAACAAAAAGTAGTCAATACCAGAACCGACACTCTGATGCCAATTGAAGGTTTAAGAAACACAATAAATGGGGTTTGAATTGGGTTTCTAGATTTATTACTTTTTGCAACCCAAAAACTCAAACATCAAAGATAAGACAAAGATAACCAACATAAGTTTTTTTATCTTAGTTCGCTAGCTATGTCCAGTCCATTCGCCCGAGTGATTTCTCCTTCTCAATAAGGACTTAATCTAATAATCAAAATGATTATAAAAACTTAAAGATAAACTGTCTAAGACTTCTTGAGAATTCTGATCATAACCTAGTCTCTCAAGGAAATACAATTCAAAGACCGGTTGTCAATGACTTCTTGAGAATTCTGACTAACTTAGTCTCTCAAGGAAATTAACCAAAGGTTAAGATAAACAAGGTTGTGTTTACAAGATGCTTCTAAAAATCTAATACACAAGATTAAAAGATATATTACACTTAAGAAATATTTTCAAAAAAATGTTATAAGTGTTAGAACTTGATAATGTTCTTAGCGTGAAACACTTTTCTTTTTCTTTCTCACAAATGAGTGTATGATCAATATATTTCAATATTGTGTGATGTTTTTCTTATTATGTTATTGTCTTTCTAAGATTCAAAGACCTATTTATATAGGGAAGAATAGATTCGTTGGAGGGTTAAGTTGGAATGTCCTCAATATAACAGTTGTATGAAGGTCACTTCATTCTCAAACATTAGAGTGACGCTTGCAGAAGAAAGTTGGTGAGGATGATGGGATGTGAGGAACTTTGTAGGTACATAGTAAAATCCTTTTCCTACTTTTCAATGGAAATGATATTTGTTTTTGTACTTTTGTAACTTATTTCAGTCGTTGACTTTTAGATAACAACTCTTAGTCAATAGATTTTTGTATAAGTTGATGAAATTTGAATAGAGTTCAAAACCTATCTTTAGAATTTGATGAGAGTGAGACTTCAAAGTCTTTGGAGTTCAGTCTTTTGAGATTTCAGATGCTTGAATTATCATAGACATCATCAAAGTCTATCTGGATAGTTTCTTTGTAGAAGCATTGACTTGGCAATCCAGATGCTTGACTTTATTGTAAACATACTTTTGATTATTCATTTGGTTCAGAGTGCATCTTTAATTCATAATCTGGCTTGACCACTTGACTTCTTCAGAGTCATAACCTGTTTTCTATGATTTATGCACTTAACAAAATAGTTAGAGTACACAATTTCTCTCTATACAAAATAAGCTTTGATATCATCAAAACTCAAGGATAGTTGAGAACCAAACTTGTTCCAACATAGCGTCATAAACCTCACGAAAAACCCAATACTTCACTCTCAAGCTAAACACATTGAGTTAGGCACCATTTTATTATGGATCGTGTTAAAAAATGGAATGCATACTTGAGCTTATGACCTCATCTGATAATCTCGCATACATTTTAACAAAACCACTTCCTAAAGAAAGCTTATTTTTCATAAGAATCAATCTATGAATCTTAAATCAAACATGCATGCTCAATTGCCTATTCTCCTTCTTCTTTTTCCCTTTCTCTAAATGATAATATGTGATTTATGTGATATATTTGTTTCTAGCCTTGTTTTTATTTTGTCAAATGGGGAGAAGTATACTCTCAAAAGGAGTAGAGTATACTCTCTACTCATGTGACGGGGAGTTTGATCACTCTAAATTTTATCAATCTATTTTTGTTCTATTCCGGAACCAAAATTAGGTGTATGTTAATGGTGAGGAATCCTAAACCGATTATGTTGACCTCTGATACGACTAAGGGTGTATATAGGTTGGGTTGGATTGGGTTTGACCTGACCCATTATCTGACCCGTTCAAATTTTAATGGGTTGAGTTCATCATCCAACCCGCAATTTCAGGGTCAAATTCGACCAAACCGACCCGTTCATTTATGGTGTGGGTTGAGTTGAACCCATTACCATAGCCTCCTCTTGCAGGAGCACCTTACCACTAGGCCAATTGCTTCAAATTGTCAAGCTTTCCCTCAAAACCTATATATATATATATATATATATATATATATATATATATATATATATATATATATATATATATATATATATATATATATATATATATATATATATATATATTGTTATTACTTATTATTTCATGGGTTCATATTTTGTCGACACTTTTCTACGACTGTGATTGGACCAAACATTTTGTGTCGTCTAGAATGAATCTAAAGTTGTATAAGTAGGGGTTATCTGTTGTTAAGGAAAAAATATTACAATCAATGTTTTAAAAACCAGACCGAAGATCGAACCTTTTGTTAAATAAACAAATAATAACAAGAGTGATGAATATTTGAAGGTTATATTGAGAACATATCATTTTAGGCTAACTAAGGGATCAATCAATTTTGATGCGACAATTACTAGACCTGTCGATGACATAATCAAGATGTTGAAATGTCCAATATCATCTACTAGTGTTTAGGTTTTCTTATTTATTATTGTTTTGTTAAGTTATATAAACGAATGTCCAAGTCATGTAACCGTTTGTCATATGTTAACTTATGTTCATAATGCATCTATGGAAGTGCCAAAATTTTATCTAATAAAAAGTGATGTGCAAAGTGATGAATATTGTTTAATGTATGAAACTCTACTTATCTAATATGTGTGGAACTCGACTTATCTAATGATGGATAATGTTGAATGTACTAAGAATAAATTATTTTTTGTTTGTTGTTATTTTTTTTATCCTTTTTATAATCTTGATTAGTATAGTAAAATGTTGTTGGTTATCTTAAACCCTAACTGACTTAGATAAGATTTGGGCCATGAAAATGTTATACAATGTGGGTTGTAAATTAGGTGCACATGAATATAAGATTGGGAAAAATACGAATGCAAGATTTACAACACCACAAAAGGTGATTTGAACCTGCATAAAAATAAAAAAGATGAAGTATAATTGGTTTTTTGGTTTGTATTGGTTTACCCCTTAAAATTTGAGTGAGTTTTGATTTACCCCCCTCCGTATTTAATTTTTTTAAAAAAAATTAAAAAATCCATGTGGTTTTAAAACATAAATAATTATTTTTTAAAAATCCATGTAAATAGGTCATGTCACCTAAGGGGTCAAATAAACGGAATCTAAACATTACAAGGAGGGAATCCAATTTTTTTATAGGGGATAAACCAAAATTTTCTCATACTACCGAGGGTAAAGTGTATTTAACCATAAAATAAAACTTGATAATAGTAAAAAATTCCACAAGACACGTTATTTTTATAAAATACATAAGTTGGAAATGATACCAAAAAAACAACACTTAGTCTTAGAATTACGTAAACTCATTGGTGTAGTAGTTATATTGGTGTTAAATAATTATTTTGGCAAAATTGTGATTAGGATTATGCTAAAGTCTATGAATAGAGGTGAATACTATGAGCGTTGGGTCATACGTCCCATACCCAAAGATACTCAGAATGGGGGTGGGAATACTCCAGTCTCACTCCTTCTCTATTGCTTAAGGCTCGTGTAACACTCTTCTAACTTTGATTTAAAAAGTATTGAAGATGTCATCTTTGATATGCTTGAATAATCCGCTGCTTGGTATGACTGAGGATGACTTGATTAAAGATCTTGTCTTGAGGCCTTGAGCTCCACAACTTGAAAGAAAAGTCTTATTAAGTGACCAAGGGTCTTTTGGTCACTCAATTTAGACTGTGGAATTATACAAGTTCAAAGGATTTAATCAATCAAAATTTATTTTGATCAATTTAATCATGAGTTTTGTTTTGGTATTTTAGGAACTAGGATTGGGTCTAATCAAAGTTAGTAATTGTTAGAAACTACCCTAAGGGATCATGCATTAGAAATTGATTGAAAATTCTAAGTTAGAAGTCCTAAGGGAGCATGTGCATATTGGTCAAAATGTTGATTAAAAGGCATATGTTGAGTCCTAAAATTGTAAGGAATTGATTAAATTCTAGGTCACATTCTAATCCTAAGGGGATCATGTAATTCTAACACAAAATACAAAAAAATAAGCCCATAAGGGCAAAATGGTCATTTGCAAAAATGTGTCAAATTTTATGGTCTAAAATTGATTCTATCCTAATGTTGAGAAATATCATGGTTCTAAATTCAAACAAGAGCCTAATTAGAATTTAATCTCATTCCTAATTAAAATCCTAATTAAACTCTAATGAAAATTCTAAAATATGAATTAATCCTAATTAAAATTCTAATATGCTAATTAAATCCTAAAATCAAGATTTATTAACCTAATTAATCTAATATTATCCTAATTAGTCTAATTGAAATGTAAAACAAAAAGGAAAATAAAAGAAAACAAATAAAAAGAAAATGGGGTGCAATTGTCAAGTGGGATGTGGATTGGAATTCAGGTTAATGGGCTGCAAATTGAGCCCATTGCTGGTTTTTTGCACAGCCAAGGAACTCCAAAAACAAGGGGGTGCACGCAGTATAAATGGAAATGAGCCATTTGAGCCCACTCAGCGTCCTAACACTCCGGACAGGGGGGTGTAGTAGTGAAAACGCGTGTGTAAAGAGTAAATCAGTGGGCCTAAAAGGTTAAGCCCAAACTCATTTTCCTTATTAGTCATTGGGAGTGTGTTAGTGAAACGGTGGTGTAAAGAGTAAATTGGTGGGCCTAAAAAGTTAAGCCCAACTATATCTCCCTGTTGACTTGTCCAAGTCAACAGGTTTGAATTAGTCATTTGCGCGCTATCACGGTGAAGAATCGGAGACCAAGCTATTGATTAGACTTGACTCATGAATCAAAATATCACCACCAAACTTTAATTTATCCAAGGGAAGGGGAAAAGATTCAAAAATAAACCCAATATGTATATGCAAAGCTAGAAGATTAGACTTAAGCTAAGCAAGGGGGGGGGGGGGGGGAGATTCTAAAGGTACGGGGGTGTGTTATGAAAAGGGAAGGTATTAACACCCTAATCATCTGTAGTAGTCTACAGAAACCTTTTGGATATATGTGTTTGGTTTAAAATTGTTTGCTATTTGATTGGGGAGATGAGAAAAAGAACATTTTTTATGTTTGCTGATTTGGAAAGACATTGAGTCTTATGCCTACGTACCCGTGAAGGATCAAAACCTCGTAGTTCGGGTTCAAAAGTAAGAAGGGATTTGTTGGGGTTGATTTTATGAGAAAGAGACAAATTGTCATCTTAAGGAGAAAACTCACATTGAAACCACCACAAACATATGAAAGATAGATCTTTGCATCAAATTGAAAGAAGGGCTCTCACTTGGATATAGAATCAACAAGTATGCCACATACCTCTTCCAAATGGAAAAGAATCAATATCAATCTCAACAATGTTATGGGGTAGGAGATTTAAATCTCAACTAGGGATGACTCATGTCTAATCCTTTTATGAAAAGGTTTTAAACATGGAAAAGCCAAAATGGCAAAAGGGTTTGAATTAAGTTTGTGTTTTTTAGGTCTTATGAAAAGATCTTTGAATATGCTTAAGTGTTTTGAAGTATTTGATTAAGAAATAAAAGGGGAAACAATGACCTAAGTCAAAGTTTATTATGAAAGTGGTTATAAAAAGGAGAGAGAGATAGAATCCTAAGGTTTAAATTGAGTGGAACTTAAGATTGTATCTAGAAGTTTTTGGATTAAGGGGAAGCAAAGTTGTATAGAATGCAGATGAACACACACATGCAAAATGACAAATGTCATGATTCATTTCCCTTGGATATAAACAATAACAAGGTTGAACGTGCATTAACATTAAGGCATAAAATATGTCTAAATACAATGGCAATCACAAGGTATGGATGACAAAATTAAACATGGTTTTTTTAGGCATTGAGATAAGCATAAACAAGACATGACGAAGTTTCACACAACATCACAAGACACAACATATTGATGGTGAAGACAAAATCATACTTGACATGGTAAAAGCATTCATTGGTACATGGTAAACACAACATGAATCAATTTAGGTCAAACATGCATCACATTATAAGTCTTCACAAAATAAATATTAGACTTGAATCAAAGTTCATGATAAGACCAAACTTAAGTGGAAACCTAATCACCTCCTAACCAATCATTCAACATGTTTTCAAGGTGAATCAATCGATCCATTGTATGAAAATAATCAAGTTCAAACATGTTAAGGATAACAATCAATATTTAAAAGAGTGTGTTTTAATCATATAAACTTTTAACATCAAGAACAAATAAGACATAAGTCAAAAGAATCAATTAGGAGCCTTAAAAAAAGACTTAAAACACATGTTTTCCATCCAATCAAAAATGGTGAAATAAATAATATTTTTGGGATTTTTTTGGTGTCATCATAAAATAGACATTCTCATGAACACATGGCAAAAATAATGGGTCAAAAATATTAAGGGATCATGAAGTTATGGATATTTGAAGTTATGAAGAAAATGAACATTTAACAAGTGAAAACAAAAAAAATCATTACACTGCCCATATTCAAACCCACACCCAATAACTTAACAAACCAATGTTTTACCACTAGGGCACAATGCCAATTCATGTATTCAGTTACATCAATTAAAATATATATTAAAGTGAATTTTAAAATTTAAAAAATGGCTTCAAACTTCATCTTCCTCATTCATCCCGTAGTCCATACTTTCCACCATTTTCACATATTGTTAAAGCTCTAACTCTCTCAATTCTTAACGAAATCAAAAATTGTAAAGACCAAAACTGCTTAGAATTTCGCAAGGAATCTAATGGTACTCACCAATTTCATTTATTTTTCATAAATATCCAGAAATCAAACAAAATGCATATGAACCCTAAAAATTGAATTTAAAGTTAAATTCCAAACATCACCGATTAAGACCAATGATCATAGGGGTTTTGTTCCTGACATCTTGGCAAGTGTAATGGTAACAAGAATGATGCAAAATGGTACCTTAAATCATAAATTGCAGAAATGAATACATACCTCAAAAATGAAAATCGTCTTTTTGAGTAGGGGTGTTCCAGATGTGATTTTATGATTTGAACAGCTTCCTTACACCTCTAGGAAGGTGTTTGAATGCCTGACTTGAGCTGAGAGTGCTTGGTTCTTCCTTTCCAAATCAAGTTGCAAGTTATGAAAATGTGATTTGGAAGATGATATTAGGGCTGTTACAGAAGTTGTTCAAGTGTTTGGACAACTTCTAATGGATGTTTAGAAGTTGCTTGAAGTGTTGGTTTGGAGAAAACAAAAGCACAATGGAATTTCGAAGTTTGAGGTTTGGAGAATTTGCTACAATGGAGTTTTTGTGCCAATTCTGGTGTGTTAAGTTATGAGGCTTGTATCTCTATTTATAGGGACTCCATATGGTTCATGTAACTTGTAGAAATCAATCTTGGTTCAATTGGAATGCTAGTTTGGTGACTTGGTTTCATTTTGCACAAAAAAACATAATGGATCATGATGAAAAGATGGAGTGAAAGAAGGAGCTTAGAGGTAATTTTAGGATGTTACTTTTGGTTTAGAGGTTAAGTGTGATCAGAAGAAACAAGTTAGAAGCTCAATGCAAGAGTGGTTGGAAAAGTTGGCCTTTATCAAAATGGATATGAAGCTTTTTGCAAAACCTTCCCAATATGGCATCAAGACTTGGTTAATGACTCAATCCCTTGTGTAATGCATAAAATGTTTGTGTAATATTCTGATTAAGGTGAGATTTAGAAGCAAGATAGTCTGTAAAGTAAGATAATGTAGCTTTGGCTCAAGGTTACATGATGAATTTGTCATGAAAATGACCCAAAATTCAGATTTGAAGAGCCAACTTCAACTCTTCAAAACTCCTAGCTCAAATATGATAATTTCATGCTATTGGACTTTTTGGAAATCTAAGACCATGCTCTACAAATTTCATGTTAATCACTTTTCTTGAATCAGTTGGGATCTGGGTGAAAAACTGGCATAAAGTTGGTCATTTGACTAGGTTAGCATGCTGAAAATTTCACTAAGTGTTTTACCACTTGACAAACAAATGAATCATCCACTTCATGGCCCCATATCTCCTTATTCGTGCATGTTTTGAGGTTTTATCACTTAGGAAAAAGTTGAAGTATGAAGTAAGATATTTAATATGATCGTTGGAGCAAAGAAAATGGTGGTTTGGATCAAAAGTTATGGCCTTGGAAAGTTGGGTACTTGGACATGTATTTTTTCATAACTTAGAAAAAATTTCAAAACCAAATCTTGCCCTTTTTGCAAGTAACCTCAAATTTCTTGTTTACTCTTGATCAAATGACTTCAATGATCATATTTTCATAATCCTTGACTTGAAAAGTCCATAGTTGACCAAAAATCTTAAAAGTCAAACTTTGACTTTAAGCATTTGTTGACTTTTTTCATTAGTTGTGTTCAAACTTTCATCTGCTTATGAACCTAACCTCTTGAGCCATAAGAATTGTATGAGTGAGTTATGAGTACACATTTTAATACCTTGGATCATGCCTCAAGCCATAGAATCATGCTTTGGTCAAAGAGCCAACAGTAAACTGACTTTGACCAAAACCCTAACTTTGAGTGTCAGATGAATTGTGGCTTGATGAACTTGAGATGGAATGATCTTGAAATTGATTCTTATTGATGGAAGTCACTTGATTACTTGGGAAGGATGAGGAGTTTGAAATGTTAAAACTCATGCCAAGTCTTGATTGATCAATCTTTGAAAGCTCTTGGTGCAAAACCCTAGCTTAAGACAAACAAAGTAGAAAATCTTTTTGTATTTTCAATAGGTTAGTAGTGCAAAGATGCTAGATGTCATGAAAATGATACAAACAATGGTGGCATCTTAGGGTTGAAAATTAGGGTATGACAGATGCCCCTATTTAAGCTTCTTCAATTTGGAGATATGAATATTGGATTTTTCATCTCGACGTGATTGAAGAGATTTAAATACAAACATGCACGGTTTTTGGCCCTAAGAGGCCACCAAATGCTTATGATATGATATGCATGAAGGACTCAGGAATTATGTGAGGAACAATGTCACAGGGGAGTAATATTAGTTGATAAAACACATAGGGATAAAGGAACACCACTATGGGGACAGACAAAAGGAAATTCCACCGAGGAAAAGATTACAACTTCAGTTTGCAAATTCCGATGGATCTGGGCTCCCTGGGGAATAGATCATTCCAAATGATCATGACTTCAACTGAAGAAACATCTTCGCAACAGATTTCTCAAAGGTAGAGATGACAATTTGTTCAAATAATGAGTTCTAGCTTTTGCAACAGATTTCTCAAAGGTAGAGATGGCCGCCTGTTCAAATAACGAGTCAAAATAAAAGTACGCTTCACTGAGGAAATATCTTCGCAACAGGTTTCTCAAAGGTAGAGATGACTGCCTGTCCAAATAACGAGTCAAAATATGCTTACATGATCAAAACATGAGTCAACTTCTTCTTTACTTAAGTGTTCCACTTAGAAAAGGCAAAATAAACTTATCCGCGATTTGGGTCATAAACCAGCGAACGGGCCTTGGTTTCTTCTTTAACCAAGTCTTTCTCTCGGAAAGGATTAATGAACAAGCTCCTAAAAAGGTGACGACTTATTAGGCAAAGAGAAAGTAACTTCACCGGGTATCTTCGAAGGATGCGGGTCAGTTAATCTTATAAAAAACTGGAATTCTCAAATAAAGAGAAAATCGCAGTAAGGATCTTCAACAGACTTCCACCGTGATTTACTGGGGAAAGTACCACGGGCTGTGACTAACACCTCACTGGTGATATAAGTCCTTGTAACGGAATACCTCGCTGGGGATATAAAGTCATGTGATAAAAGAAAGGTGCTTGTAGTAGTATTCAACAAACTTCTCTGACAAAATTTTCTTGGGAGATGCCCATTTGTTGGAAATAACGTTTGATATGTTGATAACTTCATTGGGGATAAACAAACTTCTCAAAAAGAGGCTGCCATTTATTATCCAAAATGGGAGTCAATAAGCTTCTCGGGAAAAGATAGCTACTTATTAGGGATCAGAGATCATGAAACAAGCTTCTCAAATAAAGAGACAGCTATGTGTTGGAAGTCTTCATCAAACTTCTCTGGAGAGAAAACCATCTGATGGAAGAAAACTTCTATATTGATAATTACTTCGAGATAGACAAGCTTCTCAAAAGAGATAACCACTTGTGTTCATACTGGGGAAAAGGATATGTCTTCACTGGCAATAATGAAAAAATGCTTCTCCTGGGGAGACAGTGCAAAATAAATGCACTCTCGGTCTAGGTTTAACAACCTAGAGAGATTCACCATTAATTTCCAAATATTTGGATCACTCCAGGAACAACTTGAGAGGAAAAGAAATCAAGCAAGACTCTACCAATGGGGAGTGAAGCTCAATTGGGATTTTTGTCCTATCCAAAGATGGAAAAGGGCAACTAAAGCAACCATCTTCCACGAGGAATGAACTCAGTGGGGAATTAGAAAGGATGTAAACTCTCTGCTTAAGGTTGACGACTCCTATGGGGAAGGAAACATAACACCCAAGGATGACATATTCCAAGAAATTAAGGTAAATATCATCAAGGAATGCAAAATGGATGTGAATTTGGTTATTCATGATATATATGCATGTATGTATATATGCATGTATGCACGTTATATTTATGCTAACAAAAACAGACAAAACAGACACGTTGGTGACATAATATGTTTCATAGCTCAACATGAGATTTTTTTTAAAATAACCATGTTTTTCAAAAAAAATACGAAAATAACCAACTTTTCAAAAAAATCTCCAAAATAATATTTTTTAAACAATTTAACAATGACTCATTAAATATAAAATAATATATTAATATATAATATTTTTAAAAATTAAAGAATAGAGATAAAATTTAATAAAATGAAAAAAGAACAATATATTTTTTATATTAATACAAAATAATTGTTGGCTGCAGGCACCAAAATATGTTACTCCTATTTTATAATGTATTCAAAATACATTATTAATATATAATGTATTTTGTGTTTTATTAATAAAATTATTTTGTGTTTTATTTTAATACAATTTAAAAAATACAATTGAACAATGGCTCATTAAATATATGATGAAATAAATTAACATGAAGAGTTTGTGGTGCAATGGTAACGTCTTTCACTATTGATCCAAAGGTTGTGTTTTCGATTCTTGTTTTTAGCAAAAATAAATTTTATTTTCAAAAGAAACACACACACCATGCAGGCATTGGCGCCTCCTCTTATTTTTTGGGGGGTGCGCCAACTCCCCCGGCATATCCTCTGGAATTTTTTTTGAAAAGTTGGTTATTTTCGTATTTTTTTTGAAAAACATGGTTATTTTAAAAACAAAATCTCAACATGAGCTTGGATAATCTCGTTAAGGTGGAAAACATCATTGGAGATGAGTTAAAAGTCATCAAAAGAAAAAGTCTCGTCACGAGGTCCAATTCTCTCTAGGGAGAGGAAGATGCTTCGTCTAGGGATGAAATGTGAACCTTTGATGGAGCAAAGATCTTGTTGCAGGGTTCTAATTTCTCTAGAGAAGAAGACTTCACTTAGAAAATAAAACAAAACATGTAGACTCTACCAAAGACGGGTCTAGGTTGGTCAAGAAAACCTTCAAAATGATTCTTCCGGGGACATCATCAAAATTTGCAGCTTCCACCGGGGATAATGAAGATCGCTGAAAAAGCTTGACTGTTTATTTTAAAACTTGATAGAAAATCCAGGCTTAGCACTTTGTTGGGGAACATTGAGTTCCAATATCCAACATTTCACAACTTACTCGTCGCTTGGGGATTTAACTATGGACGTTCTTTTTTTTTTGCATTCACAAATCAAAACAAAATCTTATTTTGAAAAAACAAGTTTTTTCAAATATTCGTTTCAAGAATTTTTATCAAAGTAAAAATGATATTTTTGCGGAGCAGAAATAAAATAAGGATTGCCAATAAATGGATAAGTCTCGAATTTTATTGATAGAATGGTGATCCGCAAATGGCGTGAGCCCATGGATATTTACAAAGTTAGAAAAATGGTAATATGGGAAAAGGCTACATTAAAATACAATGAAACTATTCTCCCTAACAAATTTGAATTCCAGATGTATTTGGGCTTCTGATAAGAGCCAATTGAGAGCTTTGACACGTAAACGTTTCTTCAAGTGATCCAATCTGATCTAATGCAGTTACTTGCCATAATCCTTTGTTTTGCCTAGATTTCCTTTTCAGGTTTTCAATCTACCAGGATAATCATTTTCTGTTTATGTCTCTAATTTTTGCCTGGACCTCCATTTCAGGTTTTCAGTCCACCGAGACGCTCATTTTTGCCTAAGCCGCCTTTTTGGGTTTTCGACTTAGCGAGCTATTCTTTTATTTTTCTAGGCGAAGTATTTCTTGACTACGTCAGTATTCATAGGACGTGGGAGCTCCTCACCATCCATATTTGTAAGAACCAAGGCTCCCCCAGAGAAGGTTTTCTTGACAACATATGGGCCATCATAATTAGGAATCCACTTTCCCCTAGAATCAAATATGAAAGATTGAATCTTTTTAAGCACAAGGTCACCTTCTCTGAATACGCGAGGTCGAACCTTCTTGTCGAATGTTTTCTTCATTCTCTGCTGATATAATTGACCATGGCATAAAGCTGTCATCCTCTTTTCTTCAATCAAATTCAGTTGGTCATACCTGCTTTGACACCATTCGGCTTCAAATAACTTAGCTTCCATCAAGACACGCATTGACGAGATCTCTACTTCTATTGGGAGCATTGCTTCCATGCCATAGACAAGAGAAAAAGGGGTTTCCCCTGTTGAAGTGCGGACGGACGTACGATATCCATGCAAAGCAAAAGGGAGCATCTCATGCCAATCCTTATAAGTCACTACCATCTTCTAGATGATCTTCTTGATGTTCTTGTTGGCAGCTTCAACATCACCGTTCATCTTAGGTCTGTAGGGAGAGGAATTATGATGTTCAATCTTGAACTCTTCACACATTTCCTTCATCATTTTATTGTTCAAGTTTGAACCATTATCAGTGATGATTCTGCTTGGCACACCATAACGGAAAATAAGATGATTCTTGATAACTCTAACCACTACCTGCTTGGTCACATTTGTGTATGAGGCTGCTTCAACCCACTTTGTGAAATAATCAATAGCCACCAGAATGAAACGATGTCCGTTGGAAGCTTTGGGTTCAATCATACCAATCATGTTGATGCCCCACATAGAGAAAGGCCATGGAGAAGAGAGAACTTTGAGGAGAGTTGGAGGTACATGTATCTTGTGTTAGACTATGGCACAAATCTAGAAGGGGGGGTTGAATAGATCCCAATTAAAAACTTGAGTCGGCGCTACCAATTTAAAAGAAAATTGGTTTTGAAAATTTGTTTTAAGTGCGGAAGCGGCCGAGGAAAATTTTAGTCTAAAACGAACCGTTATTGGAAAACCGGATATGCGTTAAGCTAATGGATTAGAGATAAAGTGAAATACAAATCACTACACTATTTGCACACTCAATGATATATTTCACTAACTAGCAAGCCTAGTTCCAATGATCCAAAATACCAAATTAAACTGGATGCAAACTTAAGACAACTTTGGCTTATGCAAATTAACAAACACTTGGTGTACATAAACACTCCAAGTGATATTTGAGTTGAGTAAGTAATTCAAATTTATCTAGTACAATATACTATTGTACTTTGGATTCAAACAACAGTCTTAATCTCTTACTCAACTTATATCAACGTTTGGTAAAATTGCTTAAACTAAAATCACTTAATTTTTAAGCTGAAAAACACTTATGCAGAAGATTAAAGAAGACAGAGATTTGATGAGGCAGTTCCCCCGCCGTCCTCGCTTCGGGGTACGTCTGCCCTCAATTCTAAACTTAGAATTGAGATGATTTAATTAGATATCACCTGTGAAATTTAACCGTTTATACAAGGATTGCAAAGCAAGTAAACAACAGAACTTCCAATGTGTTGAATGATGCTTCCTATCCTTGTTCCTTGATTCAAGATAAATCAAGACCTTCGATCGTTGTTGCTAGACCTCCGATTCCAGCCCCTTTGTTGAAGAATCTTCCGTTCTTCAAACCCTCGGCCCGACTGATCTCAAACACAACGAATCGAACCCGAATCCTTCACTTCAATATCACCGAATCCGCTACTAGACTGATGAAGACTTCCTCTTCTCAATCACCTTCGCTCGGCTGAATATTGATGAAGCAATTCGTCCAAAAAACCCCCAAACACAAACCGGTATTGGAGGACAAAACCCTAACGGTTTTATTCAAGAAAGAACCTGCCACAAGCTTCAACCCGAACCGGATTCTTCGATCACAGCTTCGAACCTTATCACCTTTAATCGGTCACGAACCACATCAAAAATGATTGTGTGTAGTTGATGTGTTGTGAAACGTTGAAGATGAAGATGATGAGTCTTGGACACCTTTTTCACTCTTTCTTGTTTCCTTGAACACTTGAATTCAAATTGACAAATGTTAGTTGATAAAAGTGTTTTGACTTCTATATATAGTAACTGACAAACCAACCAAAAATAACAGCTTTTCAAACAGTGGAAAGTACTCAGAAAACTGAGTTTACGCACGAGCGGTCGACCATAGGTCGGCGTGCGCTGAGCTGTGGGAAATGCGCCGACCCCTATGGTCGACCCAAGGTTTCATGCGCTGACCCATGGATAGCATCATTATGCCATGCGCCGACCTCTGGTCGACTCAAGGGTTTTATGCGCTAACCCGTGAGTTATGCGCCGACCCTTATGGTCGACTCAAACACGCATGCGCTGACCAGTCTCCAATTTGGCTGAGTTTTGCGTTGACCCGTGAGCTTTGAGCTGACCCTTATGGTTGACTCAAAGTCTTCAAATCTGCAGAAATCTGTGTTTTGTGATTTTTATGCATTTCGTCATGATCACACTTTGTCCACATATGTTCTTAAAAATTATAACAGGTTTAGATAAGCGTAGGAAAGGATATGATGAGTAATGTGTAGCATTTGTTTGTAGACGTGCATGATGGTCTTTTGTCATCATCGAAACTTGCGATCGTATGTTGTCTGACTCTTTGTCTTTACATACTCCCCCTTTTTGATGATGACAACCTGTATAAATCAACGTGACAAACAGCATGCGGTATTGACACATTTTGCACACTCCCCCTTTCTTTTGTAATCTAAGGTTATCTGCAGAAAGCGACAGTTAGTTGTGGGCATTTTTGGCTGCCTGCTTTTTACACTTTTCTCCCCCTTTGACAACATCAAAAAGAGACACAGAATGATTATTCAACATAACAGGGAAATTTCACAGGAAATAACACAAACAGATAATAATATCACACGAATATCATTTCTGAGCAATAGTCATTAATTAAGAACAAGTAAAAATAGAGAACTGAATACATCCAAAATAACAATCAAACTACAACGTGCATGTGAATGTCTATGTCCTAATGGCGATGTCCTGGATGATAACAAATGCCCGGGTTTTTGTAGGGGTCAGCTAGAGATGATAGGTATTCGGTAACACCGTTCAGATGCTTGAGACTCTCGTCGATCGACCTTTCCTGAAGTTCAAATGATGCCGAAAAGACTGCATACCGGTCATTCATGCTTGTAGAGAAGGTGTCGAGACGCTCATTTTGGGCTTGAAGTTGCTCGTTAATATGAGCATAGCGCTCATCTTGAGCTTGCATGAAGGACTGTTGAGCGATCTGCATATTGCGCATCATATCCAACAGTTCTGAAGATTCTGCTTGCTGTGGAAGGGACGGAGGAGATTCTTCATCATCTTGGTGATACGGCCGGTAGAATTGACGTTGAGTTGACCAGCCCGTATGTTGCCAGTCACCCCAGCCACCCCAGCGTGGAACATCTTCTTCAGTTGAATGCGACTGCTGAGCCCAAGCGGAGTCGGAGTAGTCGTGAGTGTCAACGGGTGGAGGACTATCATCTCCACCATTGTGATCAAAAGCGTGCCTGGCTTCCTCTTCTTCATTTTCCTCTTCATCTTCTTGTTCTTCACTTTCATCACTGTCATCATCTCCAGGAACATTTCCTCTTCGAACAAACTTATACATCCTCCGTTCATTGCACCAAAGATATCCCATCATAGACATAGTTTTTGTGCTGAACTCTTTGTCAGATGAGATGGAAGTGTACGGGAAAGACGGATGATTAACGTTGGCTGCAGTAAGGACCTCTTGAATGAAGGATCCGTAGGCAAGAGCCGTTCCTCGTCCGGAATCACGTAGATTAAACATTCTACTGGCAATGTAGTACGACCAGTTGATTTTCTTCTTATTTTTCAGAATGTAAATGAGATGAACCTCGGCCTGTTCGACTCTGGAGAGACCGCCCTTCTTTGGTCGCAGGATGCGTGAGACAATCCACTGAAGAATCCGTTCTCCGGCTTTCAGCTTGCCGGCAGTGATAGTTCGTGGGAACGCGTCACTGTTCACAAACTGATCAGGATATGGTCGTTTCAGCATGTCATTCAATGCACTCTTAAACTCGTAGCCATCTATTTGGTGAGAGTCAGTTACCTCAGGTAGAGGATTTTCAGCATCATCCACAGACATATCAAAATATTGGTTCCAGATATTTGATTTAAGCGATACCTTTGTCGGGCCAATTCTGGAGTGAAACTTGTGCCCGCGAAAGTTGTCATGAAGGCCGGCGTAGAACACTCGGACTAAGTCTTCACTGTATTTAGTGTTGCATTCCAAGAAATTGATAAAGCCTTGATGCTGCAGCAAAGCCATGATTTCAGCGAGGTGCATGCGTTCGGCGGTAAGTTTGTAGAACGCATGTTGTTGCACAACTCCTCTTTTGCCGATATCTTTGTTGAAGGCTTCGACGCGAGCGGGTGGAACGAGCGATACAACAGATATGGGGAGAGATGCGGCGGATGATTCTCGGGATCTCTTGCCGGAAGGTCTGCGTGATGTGGAAGCCATTTGAGCAGGTTTGAAACTAAGTGTTTGGGTATAGAGTGAAGGTTTGTGAAGGGTTTTGAGAGTGATTTTGCTAGAGAGAGGTTTTTCCCTATTTATAGAGGAAAGGTTAGGGTTTTGGGAAGATGGAAGATCAAGGAACAATAGCCACTAGGTAGATGCAAGTTACAATGTAGTGGGTAGTTTGAAAGGTGATGGAATGTAAATGCACACTTAATGATGATTTTTGAATGGAAATGCATGAAATGATTTAAATTTTTCTGCAGAAAAACAAAATTTTCGAGCGATGCGTCGACCATACCTCTGTATGCGTCGACGCATACTGTTTGATTTTTGAGAAAATACAGAATTTATTAAGCGTGCGTCGACCATAGCCCTGCTGCGGTCGACTCATACAGTCCAAATTTCAAATTTTCACTATTTAGCACATGCGTTGACAGGTTTTATGCATAAATAACAATTCATACAGCAATAAACATCCAAAGAGAGATATCATGTATATATAAACAACATCATTATGAGGTATAACTATTTTAATCATAAGACTTTGCAGAGAGAGAAAGAGAGGAACAGTATCACCTCGATGCCGGAGTGACTTGGTGAACGGTAAACTTGTGCTTGCAACAACATAGATTTGTTAGAAGTACAAGATTAAAGTCTTATATGGAATAAGGTAAAACAACAGATTATAGTGCCCGTTCCGAAATATCGAGAATGCCAAGTTCTCGGCGGATATGAAAGAAAGGTTCAGTGGCTAGCGGCTTTGTGAAAATGTCCGCTAGTTGATTTTCAGTATTAACATGTTCAAATACAATGTCACCTTTCTCTACATGATCCCGAAGAAAGTGGTGTCGAATTTCGATATGTTTGGTGCAAGAATGTAGCACAGGATTCTTGGTCAGGTTAATGGCACTTGTATTGTCACAAAAAATGGGAATATGTTCAAGTTTGAGGTTAAAATCCAATAGTTGTTGCTTAATCCATAGGATTTGGGCACAACAACTACCGGCGGCAACGTATTCCGCTTCGGCGGTTGACAAAGCAACTGAAACCTGTTTCTTGCTATGCCAACTGACCAAAGAGTTTGAAAATAAGTGACAAGTGCCACTGGTGCTTTTCCTATCCGATTTGCAGCCGGCAAAATCGGAATCGGAGAAGCCTACCAATGAACAATCATTACCTTTGGAATACCATAGTCCATACTTCGGAGTGCCGGATAGGTATCGAAGTATTCGTTTAACGACTTTTAAATGGGATTCCTTGGGACATGATTGATATCTTGCGCACATGCATACGCTAAACATAATATCGGGACGAGAAGCAGTAAGATAAAGGAGTGAACCAATCATACCTCTATACCGTTTTACATCTACTTCCTTACCGTCTTCATCTTTGTTCAAGTTTGTACAAGTAGGCATGGGGGTGTCTATGGCCTTAGCTTTTGCCATGTCAAATCTCTTGATAAGGTCCAAACAGTACTTTGTATGGCTCACGAAAGTTCCTTCTTTGAGCTGTTTAATTTGCAGACCGAGAAAGTATGTGAGCTCCCCCATCATACTCATCTCGAATTCGCCCTGCATAAGGTCAAAAAACTCTCTCACAAGATTCATGTTAGTAGATCCAAATATGATATCATCTACATAAATTTGCACTAATATCAAGTGCTTTCCTTGACGTTTAATGAAGAGGGTTGTGTCAACCTTTCCTCTTGAGTAACCTTGATCGAGTAAAAATTTGCTTAGTCGCTCATACCAAGCTCTAGGAGCTTGTTTGAGGCCATACAAAGCCCTTTTTAGTTTATAAACATGATCAGGATACTCATGAGATTCGAAACCCGGAGGTTGTGCGACGTAAACCTCTTCATTTATGTGACCGTTAAGGAATGCACTTTTAACATCCATTTGGAATAGTTTAAAGTCTTTCGCACAAGCGAAGACAAGGAGAAGGCGTATAGCCTCGAGTCGGGAAACCGGCGCATAAGTTTCCTCATAGTCGATGCCTTCCTCTTGGTTATACCCTTGTGCGACTAAACGCGCCTTATTACGGGTTATTACCCCGTTTTTGTCCAGCTTGTTCCTAAACACCCATCGGGTGCCGATTACTCGATGATCTCGCGGAGGAGGGACAAGGTCCCAAACCTCATTTCTGGTGAACTGATTAAGTTCCTCCTGCATTGATAAAAACCAGTGTTCATCGAGTAGGGCTTCTTTAGGGTTTTTAGGTTCCATCTGCGAAACGAAAGCGAAGTGATAACAGAAATTACTTAGCTTAGATCGAGTTGTTACACCCCTTGAGATATCTCCGAGAATGTTGTCGATTGGATGGTCTTTGGAAGACTTCCAAGCTTGAGGGAGATCATCGTTTGAAGGCGGATGAACTACCTCAGTTTCCTCATGGTGTATATCTTTGTCCTCCTCAATTTTGACTATGTCGGGTTGATCAATCCCCGGCTCGCCACCTTTGAGTATGTCTTCGGTAGATGTACCCGCACCATGAAAAACACTACCCTTTCCGACGTTTCTCGGATTGGATTCATCAAAAGTGACATGTACAGACTCTTCTACAGTAAGTAATCGTTTGTTGTATATTCTATATGCTTTGCTAGATTGAGAGTATCCGAGGAAGATACCTTCGTCGGCCTTGGAATCGAATTTCCCTAAGTTTTCCTTTCCATTGTTTAATACAAAACATTTGCAACCAAAGACATGTAAGTGAGAAACATTTGGCTTTCGCCCTTTTAAAAGTTCATACGGTGTTTTGTTTAGAATGGGGCGAATGAGCACCCTATTCAGAACATAACAAGCCGTACTAATAGCGTCAGCCCAAAAATATTTCGGTAAGCCACTTTCATTGATCATTGTTCTTCCCAATTCTTCCAAAATTCGATTTTTACGCTCCACAACCCCATTTTGTTGAGGAGTACGTGGAGCGGAGAAGTTATGATCAATACCATGGTTACCGCAATATTCTTCAAATAAGTGATTTTCAAACTCACCCCCATGATCGCTTCTAATTGCAACAATGTTTGTATTTAGTTTATTTTGGGAAAGTTTAGCAAATCGTTCAAAGGCGGCGAATGTGTCGCGCTTACTTACTAAGAAAATATTCCAACAAAATCGAGAAAAGTCGTCCACTATTACGAAACCGTAATAGTTTCCTCCTAGACTTTTAATCCTAGATGGCCCAAATAAATCCATATGGAGAAGCTCGAGAGGTCTCGTTGTTGAAACGATATTTTTGGATTTAAATGAGATCCTCGTTTGCTTCCCCTTTTGACAAGCATCACAAAGGTGATCCTTGGTGAACTTAATTTTGGGGAGACCTAGAACTAGATCTTTTGAGACTACTTTGTTAAGTAAGTCAAAGTTAACATGTGCTAAACGCCTATGCCATAACCATGAATCTTCACTCATTGTTACAAGGCATTTGTCACTTGTTAACGATACTTCATTTAAGTCAAGCATATAGACATTGTTCACACGTAGACCATTAAACATACTCTTCTTATCATCATTATGTACAATTTTGCAACAATCTTTTGAAAACGATACATTGTATCCTTTGTCACATAATTGACTGATGCTAAGTAGATTGTGTTTAAGACCTTCGACAAGCAAAACATCAGAAATAGTAGTAGAGGAGGGATTACCTACACTACCTTTACCAAGAATTGCTCCACGGTTGTTGTCGCCATAAGTTACATATCCCTTCTTCTTAGCCACGAAGTCAATGAAGAGAGATATGTCTCCGGACATGTGCCTTGAGCATCCACTGTCGAGAACCCATCTTCTCTCGGTAGTCTCGAGGCATTGTACCTATGGCAATATAATTAACAAGAGAAGGTACCCAATGGCTTATTGGGTCCTGAATGGTGAGGAACGAAATGGTTGCATTTGGGCATCCATTGATAAATGCCTTTAGGAACTAAAAACCTCCTAAATCTACATTTAGCAATGGAATGGCCTTTCTTGCAACAATAGAGATAAGAGAAATTTACATTTGGATTGCTTTTGCTATCTTTATCCTTTATAACATATTTATATTTTTGATATGGATTAACCATACTTTTTCGAAAGTTTGATTTGTCGATAGCAAAAGTAATCTTGGGCTCAAGAGCCTTGTCAAGTTTGGCCTTTAGGTTTCTTACTTCACCTTGCCAAATGTAACAAGTATCACACCCAAAGTTCATCATTTTACTTCTAAGGTCCTCATAACTTGTTTTTGTGCTTTCCACTATAGAAGCTTTAAGTGCCTCAAGTTTCCTTTCGGATTGTTGAATTTTATGTTCCAAATGTGAAAAAGTTTTCTTATTTGAGGCAAGCCTTTTAAAGGCCTCTTTCGCTTCACAGTGTAAAGTATCAAAAGCATTTTGCAATTCATGATGAGACATACTGGAGGATTTTTCATATTTAGCATGTCGTACCTGTTTTTTTTTGTTCTTTTGATGAGCAGAGAGACATAGGTTTGCATTTTCATCTTCATCACTAGAGCTTTCATCATCGGAGGAGTCGCTATCGCTTTCCCAAGCTATGTATGCCCTCCTTGGCTTTGATGGTTTCTTGTGTGATTTGTATGATTCTTTTTCTTTTGTCTTCTTGTTCATCGGACAGTCCGGTTTGTAGTGACCCGACTTTCCACACTTATAGCACGACCCTCTAGTTATTTTTCCTTTTGAGTCATCATTTTTAGAGTACCTAGATTGCTTCCGGAAGTTTACCAAGTTCTTCTCGGAATGTTGGATGCCGTTCTTTCTCACGTAACGGTTGTAGCGTTTAACAAACAGCCCCATATCTTCACTCTTGTCCTCTTCTTCTTCGTCGCTCGATGAATAATCACTTTGCTCTTTTGCTTGAGACTTTGAGGAGGAAGTCTTTAGAGCTATTGATTTCTTTTCACTCACCTTTGCTTTGTCCTTCTTATCTTTCTTTTCGTGTTGTTCCAGGCTCAAGAGAACTTGTTCGTGCTCTTGCAGTTTACCAAACAATGTTGTCAAGTCCAATGTGGTAAGATCATTTGCCTCTTTGATGGCGGTCACTTTCGGCTGCCATTCCCTGTTAAGACATCTTAAGATCTTATTAGTAGCAATATCATTGGAAACAGGCCTACCAAGTGAATGTAATCGATTGATAAGATGAGTGAATCTCTTTTGCATGTCAGCAATGGTTTCCCCTTGCTCCATGAAAAAGAGATCAAACTCTTGTGTTAGTGTATTGATTCTAGCCAATTTAACATCATTCGTCCCCTCATGGGCAATTTGTAGTGAATCCCACATAGCCTTAGTAGTAGGACAATGGGATACACGATAGTATTCATCTACACCTAATGAGGAGATTAGGATATTTTTGGCTTTCCAATCATAATTGTATTTCTTTTCATCATCATCGGTCCATTGTGCTTCAGGCTTAGGCACCACTTCGTTGTTCTCATTGGTCATGGTTATTTGAATTGGACCATTGAGAATAACATTCCATATTTTTCTATCTATGGAATGTATGTGCACCCGCATACAGTCTGATAACATGAAATTGTATCACATTTTAGGACTTAATTCAATTAAATTATATTATTATTTACTCTAATTTATTTCATTTTATCAGATATTACGCGGTATTTCCTTTCTATTTATCTCAGGTATCTATTTGAAGCAAAAGTAAAAAAAAGGAAGAAAAGGAGGTGCAAAAAGAAGTTTCTGGAAACAAATAGCAAAAGCCAAGCCCAGCCCAAAGAAGGCACAGGCGTTGTGCCTGTGACGAGCGTCACAGAGGTTGTGACGAGCGTCACGCTATATGCACTTGTGTGACGAGCGTCACACATGATGTGACGGACGTCACACCATTCCCCTACATTTGAGGCACAAGGAACGCTTCAGAGACATTGAGAGAGAGTTGAGCCCTATTTCCACGCCCAACTATTCTGCACGTTGAAGACTTTTGACGCGGAAGCAGTTGCAGGAGGTGGCATATAAATAGTAGCTTTTTGGAAAGCTCAGGGTACCACGCTTTTTCCAGATTTTTTCCGTTTTCGCATTTTCTCTTCTTCCAGCAGCTTAGGCATATTTTTACAGTATTACTTTGACAAATTTTTATATTGTTTTCCTTTTGCAATTCTATTTTCTTTTCCAGCTCTTAATTAATTTTTCGCACAATAGTTTCTACACTGGAAACTATTGTGTACCTTTTACCGGATCTAACCTTACGTTAGAATCTAGTTTTTTTTATTCCTTCGTTTTATTTTTCTGCCTGATTGAAGAACTCAAGAACAAATCCAACCGGTCTGTGGTGGAGTGTTCAAGACTGCTATTTAATTATTCAGGTTCTTTATTTATTTGTTGAATTTATATATGCTTGTTTTTATTATTAATTTTTGCTGCTTGCCTGTGATGAATCTGTTTATGCATGTTATTTATTTAAGTCTGTTTAGCATGTCTGGCTGATTTATTTAGGTATCGGTATGTAAAGTAAGCGGAATGAATGAATCAAAACTAAGTTGGTTTAATTAAGTTTAAAATTAAAATCACTCTTTTTACGGTCTCAATTTACAGGTTTAATAACAAAGTTTTTGTACGAAAGTAAAAGACATAAAGAAGTTAAAATCAATAGAGCGAGAGTTTGAGGTTTTGACTGGACAGTGTAAATTGGACATTAATTCTAGATCAGGGCGAGAGCAATTTTTAGAGTTAATTAAATTCTAACATTTTCCAAAAAGTATTTTTAAAGATTGAATGTGAGGACGAGAGTTAAGCATTTGAATTTAATTATATAACCTAAGTCAACAGAGCGAGAGTTTGAGATAAGGGTGTTTAAACGATTAGTGTTTTCTTAAAAAGAGTTTCTACGGATTCTACTGTTTTCAAAAAGTGGTTTTTGACTTAACTATAAGTGACAGCTACGTTAATATAAAATCATAGTTTATTCAACAGAGCGAGAGTTTGAGATAAAACTTTTAACCAATAGCGTCAACTGAAAAGATTTACTTTAAAACCAAGAAACCAATAAAGAATTGATTCCCTAATTACGACGAATTACATACCGATATCCGCTTATTAGATATTTATTTTAGATCTTATTTTAGTTTTAACGTTTCCCCCAAACAATCAAAATATCATCTGCCTTAGCTTTACGAAGTAACCTTAGATAACGGTATATCGATTCATAAGTCCCTGTGGGATCGATATCTTTTAAAACTACGCGATAGAACTGTGCACTTGCAGTTTGTACCCCAATTCGACTCATAAAGTCGCGATCAAGTTTTTGGCGCCGTTGCGGGGGACTTTTATTTAGTCGATATCGTAATTCTCCTGTTACGCTGTAGAGACTAAGGCTTTTCTTTTTTCTTTTCTTTCTTTCGTTGATTTGTATGCCACGCACTCGCTCTCAAGGCGAACCGCTCTACTTACGAATCAACGATATCGAACTATATCTCCGAGTCTTACGACGAATTCGGGAATATCGTGCTGCAAACAATCTCCCTCCTGTAGAACTTCCTGATTTCAAAAATATTTTCCCTTCGATACCCGAGATGGCAGTACCAGCTCGTGCTCTTAGAGATTACGCCGCTCCATCGCAAGATGAACCGCATTCAAGTATTGCTCCACCCGCAATCAAAGCAAACAACTTTGAACTCAAACCTTCACTGTTGCAGGCAGTGCAATAGAACCAATTCTCTGGGAATCCTACCGAGGATCCTAACCTTCACTTATCCGTATTTGTCCAATACGCTGATACTGTTAAAGCTAATGGTGTCACTTCAGAGGCAATTCGACTTCGTCTTTTTCCTTTCTCACTAAGAGATAGCACTAGAAGATGGCTTCAATCTCTTCCTTCTAACTCAGTCACCACATGGAACGAGTTGAAGAAAGTTTTTCTTGCTCGATATTTTCCGCCAAGCAAAACAGCTATGTTAAGAGCCCAAATAAATGGATTTAAACAGAAAGATAACGAGTCTCTTTTCGAAGCATGGGAAAGATACAAAGACATGATGAGACTTTGTCCACACCATGGTTTAGAAGATTGGTTAGTAATTCATACATTCTATAATGGTCTCCTGTACAACACGAGGTTAACAATAGATGCCGCCGCCGGTGGTGCGCTAATGAACAAACCTTATGCAGACGCTTACCAACTTATCGAAAGCATGGCTCAAAACCACTATCAGTGGGGAACCGAACGAACAATGGTGGAAAAACCTCAAACGAAAACTGGCATGTACGAGATAAGTAACCTTGATCATGTTAATGCAAAAGTGGATGCTCTGGTCCAGAAAATTGAAACTTTAAATGTATCACCTCCAGCCACAATAGTTGCCATAACTCAGAATTGCGAAGTCTGTGGAATCCAAGGTCACACTCCTGCAGATTGTCAACTCCTAACAGGAATCCAAGCGGAGCAAGTAAACTATGCTCAAGGAAGCCCCTATTCGCATACCTATAACTCAAATTGGAAGAATCATCCAAATTTTTCATATAAGAGTAATAACGCTCTATACGCACCTGGACAATCTCCAAATCAAGCCCCAGCTATACCTCCGGGATATCAGAAGCCGACCCCATCTACATCTAACAATAACGCCCCTAGGAAATCCAACTTGGAAATCATGATGGAGAACTTTATAGCTTCTCAACAGCAAACCAATAAAGATTTCTTAAACCAGAATGTACACACTGGCGAACAAATTAAACAACTAGAAAGTAAAGTAGATGCCCTGGCTACCCATAACAAAATGCTGGAAACGCAAATATCACAAGTAGCTCAACAACAAGCGCCTACTGCTGCCCCAACTGGTACATTTCCTGGCCAACCCCAACCTAACCCAAGAAGCCACGCTCATGCAATTATACTGAGAAGTGGAACGGAAGTGGAAGGACCGTCTGACCCAAGGATAGAAAACCAAAACTCTGAAAGGTCAACTGAGGAAAGTGAACCTAAGGAAAAGGCAGAGAGTAATAAGGAAACCGTAGAAAAGAAGGAACCTTATGTACCTCCACCACCTTATAAACCACCTATCCCTTACCCTCAAAGGCTTGTTAAAACCAAAGATGCGGGCCAATTTAAAAAATTTGTCGACCTACTAAAACAATTAAACGTCACTATTCCGTTTACAGAAGCTATTACGCAGATGCCCTCATATGCCAAGTTTTTAAAAGAAATTCTTTCTAATAAAAGGAAACTTGAAGATAGCGAAACCGTTACACTTACTGCTGAATGTAGCGCTATAATACAGAATATGCCTCCTAAACTTAAAGACCCAGGTAGTTTCTCTATACCCTGTCACATAGGAAAATTTGTCATTGACAAAGCCTTATGCGATTTAGGAGCCGGTATTAGTGTTATGCCTTTATCCATATGCAAGAGACTTAAAATGGGAGAATTAAGACCAACTAAAATGTCTGTGCAACTAGCAGATCGTTCCGTAAAATATCCTGTAGGAATTCTTGAAAACGTTCCAGTGCGCATAGGTCAATTCTACATTCCAACTGATTTTATAATTATGGATATTAGAGAAGATGAAGTTACGCCCATTATACTGGGAAGACCGTTCTTAGCAACCGCCGGTGCAATCATAGACGTAAAACGAGGACGACTCACTTTCGAAGTAGGAGAAGAGAAAATTGAGTTCATCCTTTCCCAATTTTTGAAAGCACCTGCAATAGAAGATACATGTTACTTCATGGATATCATCGATGAATGCATAAAAGAAACGGAGTTAGAAAAAGACAAATCATCTGATTACCTTGTAGAAGACAAACTTAACCAATGTTTAGCAATAACACCGGACCCTACGCAATGCCTCAAGAAACCAACCTTAGACCTGAAAACACTTCCCAAGAATCTGAGATATGAATTCCTAGACTTAGAGCTTGAACGACCAGTGATAGTTAATGCTGACCTAGGAACACTCGAAACAGAAAAACTCCTGCATATCTTAAGAAAATATCCAACCGCACTAGGTTACAACATCACCGATCTTAAAGGAATAAGTCCTTCTATTTGTATGCACCGCATCATGTTAGAAGAAGACTGTAAAACTTCTAGGGAACACCAGAGAAGACTAAACCCGATCCTAAGTGAGGTAGTGAAGAAGGAAATAACCAAGTTATTAGAGGCAGGTATCATATATCCTATATCTGATAGCAAATGGGTTAGTCCTGTACACGTAGTACCAAAGAAAGGAGGCATAACAGTCATTGAAAATGAAAAAGGAGAAACTATAACCAAACGAATCGAATCGGGATGGAGAATGTGCATTGACTATAGGAAACTAAACAAAGCAACCCAAAAAGATCATTTCCCTTTACCATTCATTGACCAAATGTTAGAACGATTAGCAAAACATTCACACTTCTGCTATCTAGACGGTTACTCAGGTTTCTTTCAAATACCAATTCACCCTGATGACCAAGAAAAGACAACGTTCACGTGCCCTTTTGGTACCTTCGCTTATAGACGAATGCCGTTTGGCTTGTGTAATGCTCCTGCAACTTTCCAAAGATGCATGATGGCAATATTCGCCGATTTTCTAGAAAATATCATGGAAGTATTTATGGATGACTTTTCCGTATGCGGACAAAGCTTTGAAGAATGTCTTGAAAACCTAGAGAAAGTTCTAGAGCAATGTGTAAAAGTAAACGTAGTACTTAATTGGGAAAAATGCCACTTTATGGTACAAGAAGGAATTGTTTTAGGACACATCATCTCAAATAGAGGAATTGAAGTAGACAAGGCCAAAATAGAGGTAATCGAAAACCTTCAACCTCCGAAGACTGTGAGAGAAGTACGAAGCTTCTTAGGACATGCCGGTTTTTACCGACGATTCATTAAAGACTTCTCTAAAATAACTAAACCGTTGACCGGATTATTGATGAAATACGCTGAATTCATATTCGACAATAAATGTTTAGAAGCATTTCAAACGCTTAAACAAGCACTGATCTCCGCACCCATAATGCAGACACCAGATTGGAATGAACCATTCGAAATAATGTGTGATGCCAGCGATTACGCTGTAGGTGCTGTTTTAGGACAACGAAAAGATAAAAAGCTTCATGTTATATATTACGCAAGTAGAACTCTAGATGAAGCACAAATGAATTACGCCACAACAGAGAAAGAACTTCTAGCAGTAGTGTTTGTGCTAGATAAATTTCGTTCTTACTTAGTCGGAGCCAAAATAATCATCTACACTGACCACGCTGCTATCAAATACCTCTTAACTAAAAAGGATGCAAAACCTAGACTCCTAAGGTGGATCATGTTACTACAAGAGTTCAATTTGGAAATCAAGGACAAGAAAGGAACTGAAAACGTAGTAGCAGATCACCTCTCTAGACTTGAGAACCTTGAACCGAAAAGAACAGCAATTAACGATGATTTCTCGTACGATAAGCTTATAGCTACTTTAGAAGAAAATAACGCTGATAAACAGGTAGAAACTACCTTAGCAATATCTGTTACACCGTGGTACGCTGACCTCGTCAATTATTTAGCTGCCGGAATAGTTCCATCTACCTTATCGTACCAACAGAAGAAACGATTCTTCTATGATATAAAACAATATTACTGGGATGACCCCTTACTTTTTAAAAGAGGTCCCGATGGTATTTTCCGTCGGTGTATATCTGAAGAAGAGGTAGAAAGTATAATCCAACACTGTCACTCCGCTCCTTATGGTGGACACGCAAGTACATCCAAGACTTGCTCTAAAATCCTACAAGCCGGTTTTTATTGGCCAAGTATATGGAAGGATGTACATGCAACTATTAAGAAATGTGACAGATGTCAACGCACAGGAAACATATCTAGACGTGACGAGATGCCACAAAAGGGCGTTTTGGAAGTCGAGATTTTCGACGTGTGGGGAATAGACTTCATGGGACCTTTTCCATCCTCTTTCGGCAACAAATACATACTCGTGGCAGTTGACTACGTATCAAAATGGATTGAAGCTATAGCTTCTCCAACAAACGACACACGAGTAGTAACTAGACTCTTTAAGAATATAATATTTTCAAGGTTTGGTGTCCCAAGAATAGTTGTCAGTGATGGTGGATCGCATTTCATATCCAAAGTACTCGAAAAACTACTGCTTAAGTATGGCGTAAGACATAGAGTAGCGACACCTTACCACCCTCAAACCAGTGGGCAAGTGGAAGTATCTAACAGAGAAATCAAACAGATACTAGAAAAAACAGTCGCCACTTCAAGGAAAGACTGGTCATTGAAATTACCAGAAGCTTTATGGGCATACCGAACTGCTTACAAAACACCCATAGGGACAACCCCATTTAAGCTAATTTATGGAAAATCCTGTCACCTCCCGGTAGAATTAGAACATAAAGCCTATTGGGCTATTAAAAATCTAAATTTAAACTATAAAGCCGCCGGTGAAAAGAGAATCCTTGATATAAGCGAATTAGAGGAACTCAGAAGAGACACTTACGAAAATGCTAGAATCTACAAAGAAAGAGCAAAACAATGGCATGACAAGCGCATATCAAGGAAAATCTTCAAACAAGGCGATACAGTCCTTTTATTTAACTCCAGACTAAAGTTATTTCCGGGAAAACTACGATCTAGATGGTCAGGTCCTTTTCAAATCACTAATGTTTTTCCCAGTGGAGCAGTAGAAATTAAAGGTAAATCTATGGAACAATTTACCGTAAACGGGCAACGTCTAAAACATTATCACTATGCAGAAAACAATGAAGATTCGCAAATCTTGCACTTAGACGAAATGCCTCCAGAAATCATAGATTATAATTGATTGTTTTTATGTCGAGCTTGCGACATTAAACAAAGCGCTTAGTGGGAGACAACCCACAAATTATTTCCTTATTTCCTTATTCTACTATTATTATTATTTTATTTCTTCCTTAATTATTCTTTTAATTTCTGTTTAGTATTCATTCTTAATTTATTTTAATTTATTAAAAACTTTTCTCTTCTTTCGGCATTTGGCCAAATCCTGACTAAAACTATTGTTTTTCTTTTCTCTAGCTAACACTAACCTGATGGGACATATTGATCGTATGGGTATCAAATTCAGAGGAACAGCTCAGAAACAAAAGTTTGAGGAACTAGCCACGAGAGAGATGCTACCTAGCCTATATGTTGATGACTGGGCAATGACTGCCCTTGGACTAAGACAAAGTGTCCTGTATTTGCTGAATCAGATAGGGTGGGAAACCGCTCCTATCCGTAGACAATTTGTCACTTACCGGAGACTGACTCTAGAATTCCTTAGTTCTCTGATCTATCTACCTAGCCATGGAAAAGGAATAAGCAGAGGTTTTATACAGTTCAGAATGCTTAACATGGAGTACCAATTTAATATTCAAGATTTTACCAACCTTTTAGGCTTCCCTACATCCTTTGACACATTCACAGTGAGCCAAGAGGAACTTTTTGAATATAGAGAACTTGAACACTTTTGGGGTAACTTGACTGGAAATGACGATCCCGAGGAACATGAGTTTCTCTCTGGAAACATACATAACCCGGCCTTTCGCTATTTCCATAAGATCCTGACCCACACCTTATTTGGGAAGAAGCCAAACAGTACCACAGTTTCACGTGATGAACTCTTCATCATATTTTGTGCTTCCCAGAACCGTCCAGTAAATGGTGCCACTTTTATGTTAGCAAATTTGGACCACCTTATCCAGGATGAGCGAGCACCAATCCGAATAGGCGATTTGATAACTATGATAGGTAATGCTATTGGATTACGTCAGCCTATACTTGACTTAAGCCCTTTTTGTGGCATTACTACTATGAGTATACCCTTCCTCTTCAACACTTTGTTTATAGCAAACCTAGGGTCTGATGAGTTTGAGCTTATTATTGATAACCAAGTTCTTTGCCTATTCACCATGCCCGATCCTAGGACTAGTGTTCACAACCGCAACAACTAGCTCTACAATCTGAACGAAACCCCCTCTCCTGCTAGATCCACTGAATCCATCCAGGACTATGAGATTTGTGATGACTATGAGACTCATGATGACCAGATTCCTTATGCTGAATCAGATCCTCAGACACCATCTGGATATCATGATATTGATCCTCCTCCTCAACCTGCTCAGACCGAAGAATCGGCAATACCCGACCTTAGACATCATATGCCCGGGACTGATTATAACACTGCCATGGAAGCTTTGATGTCAGAACAAGATGCCCTCAGAGAAGAGTTCACTAGCTTGAGGCACGAATTTCTGGGATACATGAACAGTATGACAAACCAGTTTCACGAGTTGCTATACCGTGTTAACTCCTTTGCTCCTCCGGCCAGAGATCGTGCAGATGGATAGAATTTATTTGTTTTTCTTAGTTATTTAGTCTTAAGCTAGATTAATTCGTTAATGTTATTTCAAATTATATTCGTATTTGTTTCTCTTTCGCACTTTTTGTTTTTCTCCTTGTTACATTATGATTATTTTATTGAAGCTATTTATTCATTTTATTATGTAATATCTATTATGCTCTCTACTGTTGCTGCCTACATGACTTATTAAAGAACAATATATATATGCATCATTGTGCAAAGTAGAATGACGTGCAGGAAAATTAAATAGCAAAATAAAATAATCAAAAGCAAAACAAAATAATAAAAATAAATATATTACCAAAGTAACTATGAAGAACGCTAGCTGAAGCCTTGCCAAAAAGACTGTGTGACGAGCGTCACACAATCTATGACGAACGGCACGCCAAGTACTTGTGACGCCCGTCATGCATCTGTAACGAGCGTAACACCCTCCAGACTAGGTGAATGTTACAGTGCCGTTGGAGACGAACGTTACACCCTTCAACTTTTTATCTTCCCCATTTATTCACATTTACCCACATTTATTTACTTTTCAACCACCTCCTTTCCAATTTCCAAATTTCTTTCCTATAAATACCCACCAAACCTCCCTTCATTCACCACAAACCATTCTCTAATATCAAATACATTTCTTTTCTTTCCAAATTACTCCTTCAAATTCATTCATCACTATGGCGGAAAACCAGAATTTCGGAAATATCATCTTCCGATCCGAAGATGAAAATTATCAAAGGGAGCAATTCGAGCGTTTCCAACAGCGAGGCGTCGTCTCCACCAGGTATCCCGATTTAACTTGTTTACAACAATTAGGATTACTCCAAGGTATCGAGTGGATGCTCCGCCTTGCCGACTTAACCTTCCTTTGCACTCATAATCAACCCACCTACCCCTCCCTAACCTTAGAATTCTTAAGTTCATACGACTACACCACTCCCGCCGGTGAAGACGAATTTTTAACCGGTACCGCAACCTTCCGTATGTTCAACACCGAGTACTCCTTAACCCAAAACCAATTGAGTACCATGCTACAATTTCCCATAGAAGGTCAGGTACACCCCAGAATACCTCCAAACTCAAACTGGAACACAATTGCCGTTTTCGATCTTTTCAAGCGAATTTCCGGTATTGATGCCAACAACTGGGAATAGCTCCTTCTTTCCCACATACATAACCCAACTATCCGGTACTTTATCCGCATCTTGCAAAACACCGTTTTTGGAAGACCGAACAACAGCAAGGTCAACTCAAAGGAGTTATTCTTCCTCCATTGCGTCTTCGAACCGGATACTAAGGTAAACGCCGCCTCCTTTCTATTTCATCATATCCGCACCTTATGTGCTAGAGGCCGACAACCTTTTATAATTGGTGGATTAATCACCACCATAGCACTTGGCTTAAACCTAGGGGACCGACTCCAAAATTTAGAATCTTTACCTCCCCTATTTATGGATATAGGCTACTGTCGGTCTAGCCGCCTAATAAAGAACCGAATAGGCGGAAAATATTACCTTATGGTGAATAACCAGGCCGTCCCAAGCGTTGTTCTCCCCAACATTTCCCTAACCGATGTCACCAATCCCAACCGCCACCTCTATGATCTGAATGCTCCCGAAGCTACCGAGCCTTCGCATACAAACCCGTCTGCAGACGAGTTCGAAGAAATGGAGCAAGGTGATAACGCTCCTGCACAACAATCAGTTCCGCTCAACCCTTCCGATACTGCAGCTGGCCCATCCTCCCGACGTCGTCGACGAAGAAGGCCTGCAACCAACGACGACATCATGGATGCTATTGAAGGTATGCAAGCACAGAATGTCGGGATGATGCAAATGATGCATCAAATGCAACAACAGCAGGAAGAGAGGAATACCATAACCAATCAGCGGTTCACTGAGTTGTTTAGCAGGTTCGACAACTTAGACTTACGTCAGCGATCACCAGGCCCAAGAACAAGAGGCGGAAGGCAACCTTAACTTTCCTTTTTCCTTTCTCTTTCATATTTCACTTCGTTTCCTTAAAACATTGGGGACAATGTTTAATTTAAGTATGGGGGGGGGGGGGGGGGAAACCATGTTCTTTCTATCCTCCACTTTCCTTTTCAAGTATGTACTTTTCCTTTCATTGTTATTTCCCTTTCTAATTTAAAAAAAAAAAAAATTATAATAATAATATAGATTTATTTTAAGTTAAGTCCCTAGCGTGAAAAAAACTTTCTATTATCTATTTCCCCTCAAATTTTCATGAGCCATAACAGAAATTCAACACACCCGATAAGTATAAAGGTTGCTTATTTTATAAAACTTGAGTGAAATCAAAAACAAAAATTATTACCATAACAACGCTCTGAGAACCTCAACACGTTAGATCAGGATAAGCACCTATTATACCAAGTCCATGGACTTTTAACCTTATAGTAACCCCAAGTAGTTTATATGAGAAGTCAGCACCATCTTAATAGCAAACTACGTGGAGAGCCGATGAATATAAGTGAATGATTCCCAAAGTAACATAAAAAAATATATATATATCAGGAAATGCACTAATTAAGTTAGGTGATCCTTACCAGATCATTTAATCTAAAGGTTGCAGATCGTACAAAAGCATAATACGAGAGATCCATTATGAGTTGGTTCAGTAGGTATCTGGTACTGAACTTGGTAGGGCGGACTACGGTCCGATCCCCCGCAATTTGCAATGGACTGAATAACGAAGTTATCCGACTTATGTACCAGAACTTCTAGCTAAAAGGGGATCAGAATCACTAACCGGTTACTCCACTATGTGCGCGAAAAGATAAAGGGCTTAATGTGATTTCGCTAGAATGAAAACGGGTGAAATAAAGTAAAGGAACTAGGACAGCTATAAGGGCATTACTTGAACTGGTTTTGCATGAGGTGAGGTTATCTGAGGTTGTGGCGGTGGTTGTCAATGTCAAGATTAAACTCAGGTCACTTCTAAACAAAGTTTACATGCAACCTAATACGAATTGATGCGTGTTTTGAAATTTCATCTGGCTAAATTTTTTAAGTTCTATACCGTATTTTGCTTGAGGACAAGCAAATATCTAAGTATGGGGGAGTTTGATAAAATGAAATTGTATCACATTTTAGGACTTAATTCAATTAAATTATATTATTATTTACTCTAATTTATTTCATTTTATCAGATATTACGCGGTATTTCCTTTCTATTTATCTCAGGTATCTATTTGAAGCAAAAGTAAAAAAAAGGAAGAAAAGGAGGTGCAAAAAGAAGTTTCTGGAAACAAATAGCAAAAGCCAAGCCCAGCCCAAAGAAGGCACAGGCGTTGTGCCTGTGACGAGCGTCACAGAGGTTGTGACGAGCGTCACGCTATATGCACTTGTGTGACGAGCGTCACACATGGTGTGACGGACGTCACACCATTCCCCTATAGTTGAGGCACAAGGAACGCTTCAGAGACGTTGAGAGAGAGTTGAGCCCTATTTCCACGCCCAACTATTCTGCACGTTGAAGACTTTTGACGCGGAAGCAGTTGCAGGAGGTGGCATATAAATAGTAGTTTTTTGGAAAGCTCAGGGTACCACGCTTTTTCCAGATTTTTGCCGTTTTCGCATTTTCTCTTCTTCCAGCAGCTTAGGCATATTTTTACAGTATTACTTTGACAAATTTTTATATTGTTTTCCTTTTGCAATTCTATTTTCTTTTCCAGCTCTTAATTAATTTTTCGCACAATAGTTTCTACACTGGAAACTATTGTGTACCTTTTACCGGATCTAACCTTACGTTAGAATCTAGTTTTTTTTATTCCTTCGTTTTATTTTTCTGCCTGATTGAAGAACTCAAGAACAAATCCAACCGGTCTGTGGTGGAGTGTTCAAGACTGCTATTTAATTATTCAGGTTCTTTATTTATTTGTTGAATTTATATATGCTTGTTTTTATTATTAATTTTTGCTGCTTGCCTGTGATGAATCTGTTTATGCATGTTATTTATTTAAGTCTGTTTAGCATGTCTGACTGATTTATTTAGGTATCGGTATGTAAAGTAAGCGGAATGAAGGAATCAAAACTAAGTTGGTTTAATTAAGTTTAAAATTAAAATCACTCTTTATAGGTCTCAATTTACAGGTTTAATAACAAAGTTTTTGTACGAAAGTAAAAGACATAAAGAAGTTAAAATCAATAGAGCGAGAGTTTGAGGTTTTGACTGGACAGTGTAAATTGGACATTAATTCTAGATCAGGGCGAGAGCAATTTTTAGAGTTAATTAAATTCTAACCTTTTCCAAAAAGTATTTTTAAAGATTGAATGTGAGGACGAGAGTTAAGCATTTGAATTTAATTATATAACCTAAGTCAACAGAGCGAGAGTTTGAGATAAGGGTGTTTAAACGATTAGTGTTTTCTTAAAAAGAGTTTCTACGGATTCTACTGTTTTCAAAAAGTGGTTTTTGACTTAACTATAAGTGACATGTACGTTAATATAAAATCATAGTTTATTCAACAGAGCGAGAGTTTGAGATAAAATTTTTAACCAATAGCGTCAACTGAAAAGATTTACTTTAAAACCAAGAAACCAATAAAGAATTGATTCCCTAATTACGACGAATTACATACCGATATCCGCTTATTAGATATTTATTTTAGATCTTATTTTAGTTTTAACGTTTCCCCCAAACAATCAAAATATCATCTGCCTTAGCTTTACGAAGTAACCTTAGATAACGGTATATCGATTCATAAGTCCCTGTGGGATCGATATCTTTTAAAACTACGCGATAGAACTGTGCACTTGAAGTTTGTACCCCAATTCGACTCATAAAGTCGCGATCACAGTCTTTCCAATAACTATAATTTTCACCATTGAAAACGGGAGCTCTATTATAAGCCCCTTTTGGTTCGTTAGCCATTTTCTATCAAAGTTGTATTTTGAAGCACGGAGTGAACCGGAGCTCTTGATACCACTTGTTAGACTATGGCACGGATCTAGAAGGGGGGGTTGAATAGATCCCAATTAAAAACTTGAGTCGGCGCTACCAATTTAAAAGAAAATTGGTTTTGAAAATTTGTTTTAAGTGCGGAAGCGGCCGAGGAAAATTTTAGTCTAAAACGAACCGTTATTGGAAAACCGGATATGCGTTAAGCTAATGGATTAGAGATAAAGTGAAATACAAATCACTACACTATTTGCACACTCAATGATATATTTCACTAACTAGCAAGCCTAGTTCCAATGATCCAAAATACCAAATTAAACTGGATGCAAACTTAAGACAACTTTGGCTTATGCAAATTAACAAACACTTGGGGTGCATAAACACTCCAAGTGATATTTGAGTTGAGTAAGTAATTCAAATTTATCTAGTACAATATACTATTGTACTTTGGATTCAAACAACAGTCTTAATCTCTTACTCAACTTATATCAACGTTTGGTAAAATTGCTTAAACTAAAATCACTTAATTTTTAAGCTGAAAAACACTTATGCAGAAGATTAAAGAAGACAGAGATTTGATGAGGCAGTTCCCCCGCCGTCCTCGCTTCGGGGTACGTCTGCCCTCAATTCTAAACTTAGAATTGAGATGATTTAATTAGATATCACCTGTGAAATTTAACCATTTATACAAGGATTGCAAAGCAAGTAAACAACAGAACTTCCAATGTGTTGAATGATGCTTCCTATCCTTGTTCCTTGATTCAAGATGAATCAAGACCTTCGATCGTTGTTGCTAGACCTCCGATTCCAGCCCCTTTGTTGAAGAATCTTCCGTTCTTCAAACCCTCGGCCCGGCTGATCTCAAACACAACGAATCGAACCCGAATCCTTCACTTCAATATCACCGAATCCGCTACTAGACTGATGAAGACTTCCTCTTCTCAATCACCTTCGCTCGGCTGAATATTGATGAAGCAATTCGTCCAAAAAACCCCCAAACACAAACCGGTATTGGAGGACAAAACCCTAACGGTTTTATTCAAGAAAGAACCTGCCACAAGCTTCAACCCGAACCGGATTCTTCGATCACAGCTTCGAACCTTATCACCTTTAATCGATCACGAACCACATCAAAAATGATTGTGTGTAGTTGATGTGTTGTGGAACGTTGAAGATGAAGATGATGAGTCTTGGACACCTTTTTCACTCTTTCTTGTTTCCTTGAACACTTGAATTCAAATTGACAAATGTTAGTTGATAAAAGTGTTTTGACTTCTATATATAGTAACTGACAAACCAACCAAAAATAACAGCTTTTCAAACAGTGGAAAGTACTCAGAAAACTGAGTTTACGCACGAGCGGTCGACCATAGGTCGGCGTGCGCTGAGTCGTGGGAAATGCACCGACCCCTATGGTCGACCCAAGGTTTCATGCGCTGACCCATGGATAACATCATTATGCCATGCGCCGACCTCTGGTCGACTCAAGGGTTTTATGCGCTAACCCGTGAGTTATGCGCCGACCCTTATGGTCGACTCAAACACGCATGCGCTGACCAGTCTCCAATTTGGCTGAGTTTTACGCTGACCCGTGAGCTTTGAGCTGACCCTTATGGTCGACTCAAAGTCTTCAAATCTGCAGAAATCTGTGTTTTGTGATTTTCATGCATTTCGTCATGATCACACTTTGTCCACATATGTTCTTAAAAATTATAACAGGTTTAGATAAGCGTAGGAAAGGATATGATGAGTAATGTGTAGCATTTGTTTGTAGACGTGCATGATGGTCTTTTGTCATCATCGAAACTTGCGATCGTATGTTGTCTAACTCTTTGTCTTTACATCTTGTCAGCATAAATCTGGCATTTATGACACTTCTTCACATACTTGCAACAGTCAACTTCCATTATCAGCCAATAGTAACCCGCTCTTAACATTTTTTTAGCCATTGCATGTCCGTTGGAGTGAGTACCAAAGGAACCTTCATGAACTTCTTACATCAACAGGTCTGCTTCGTGTCTATCCACGCATCTGAGCAGAACCATGTCAAAGTTTCTCTTGTATAGCACTTCTTCATTCAGAAAGAAGTTATTAGCCAGTCTTCTCAAGGTCTTCTTATCTTTTTTTGATGCCCCATGTGGGTAATCTTGACTCTGGAGATAACACTTGATGTCATGGTACCACAGCTTGTCATCAGGGACTTCTTCCATTGCAAATACATGAGCAGGTCTATCAAGACGCATAACATCGATCTTAGGCACATCATTCCAATGATTCACAATGATCATGGAAGCCAAAGTTGCCAAGGCATCTGCCATCTGATTTTCCTCATGAGGGATGTGATGAAGTTCAATATTGTTGAAGAAAGTAGATAACCTCCTTGCATAGTCTTTGTATGGGATTAGGTTGGGTTGACGAGTTTCCCATTCTCCTTTAATTTGATTGACAACTAGAGCTGAGTCTCCATAAACATCAAGATTTTTTATTCTAAGATCAATGGCTTCTTCTAGACCCATGATGCAGGCTTCATATTCCGCCATGTTGTTCATGCACTTGAATGTTAATCTTGCAGTAAAAGGGGTATGTGAGCCATGAGGAGTGATGATTACTGCCCCAATACCATTACCATAAGCATTAACTGCTTTATCAAATATTAAACCCCATTGAGAACCTGGCTCTGGCCCTTCATTTGGCAGTGGTTCATTGCAATCTTTGGCTTTTAAGTACATCACATCTTCATCTGGAAATTCAAAATTTATAGACTCATAATCGTCGATTGGCTGATGAGCTAAATGATCGGCCAAGACACTTCCTTTGATAGCTTTCAGGGTGTGATACTCAATGTCATATTCGGACAAGAGCATCTGCCAACGAGCAATTCTCCCGGTCAATGCAGGTTTTTCAAAGATATACTTAATCGGATCCATCTTGGATATCAACCAAGTTGTGTGATTCATCATATATTGATGGAGACGCTTGGCAGTCCAAGCTAGATCACAACGAGTTTTCTCTAGCATGGAATATCGGGACTCGTAGTCAGTGAATTTCTTGCTCAAATAATAGATGGCATACTCTTTTCTTCTCGTTTCATCCTGTTGACCCAAGACACAACCCATAGATTCTTCTAGTATAGTCAGATACATAATAAATGGTCTTCCCTCAACTGGCGGGGACAAGATAGGAGGTTCTAGCAAATACTCTTTGATACTGTCGAAGGCTTTTTGACAATCATCCGTCCAAACACAACCCTGATACTTTCGGAGGAGCTTAAAAATGGGAGCACAAGTAACAATTATATGAGATATGAACCTTGAAATGTAGTTCAAACGACCAAGGAATCCCCTCACCTGCTTTTCTGTTTGAGGTGTTGGAATTTCAGAATGGCTTTAACCTTGTCGGGATCATTCAATAACCTTTTGACTGACAATGAAGCCTAAGAGCTTTCCTGATCAAACCCTAAAGGTGCATTTGTTTGGGTTCAAGCGGAGTTTGTATTTTCTCAAATGCTGAAACAGTTTCAAAAGATACTCAACATGATCTTCCTCAGTCTTTGATTTTGCTATCATATCATCTATATAGACTTCAATCTCTTTATGCATCATGTCATGAAAAAGAGTAGTCATAGCTCGTTGATAGGCGGCACCATCATTCTTCAAGCCGAAGGGCATTACTTTGTAGCAAAATATGCCCCAAGGTGTAATAAAAGCTGTTTTTTCCATATCTTCAGGCGCCATTTTGATTTGATTGTAACCGGAAAATCCATCCATGAAAGAGAAGACCTTGAATTTGGCGGTGATGTCGACCAACATGTCAATGTGTGGCAGAGAAAGTCATCCTTAGGACTGGCTTTGTTTAGATCTCTATAGTCAAAGCACATGCGAACCTTTCCGTCCTTCTTGGGAACTGGCACAATGTTGGCCAACCACTGTGGATACTCTGATATGACAAGGAAACCTGCATCAATCTGCTTTTGCACTTCCTCTTTGATTTTGATCGCCATGTCCGGCCGAGTTCTTCTTAACTTTTGCTTGATCGGTGGGCACTCTGGCCTTAATGGTAAACGATGCTCCACAAGATCAGTGTCCAATCCTGGTATGTCTTGGTATGACCAAGCAAACACATCAGTATATTCTCGGAGAAGCTCTATCATCCTCTCTTTGACCTCTGGCACGAGCAGTGCTCCAACTTTGACTTCTTTTCTATCCTCTTCAGACCCCAATTTGATTACTTCCATTGGCTCTTTGAATGACTGAATGGTCTTTTCTTCATTTTCGAGCAGTCTAGAGATTTCATCTGGAATGTTTTCCTCTTCTTCTTCTTCCGCTTCGTACACAGGGAATTCAAAGTTGCAAGAGGGCATAGGGTCATTGGTTTTAATGGATATGTCATGAATTAATCTGCACATGTGATTTTATGCTTGTTTTAGAAACAGATAAAGGTGTGAAGATATGTGCAGCTATCTGGAAGTGTTTATTTGCTTTTTTTTAGATTACCATTTTCCAGAAAAAAACAATAAAAACAACAATATGGAAATAAAATAACATTTTCATTAATTTAATTTTTGAAATGCAAGCCCAAACATTGTCACTTTCGCCTTAGGCATAACGAAAGGATTTTTTTGAAAAGAAAACAGACAACAAAATATTACTTTGAAATGTGAACAACAACAGGAACATCAACAGAGGTCCAGTTTTGGCGAATTACTCCGTGAGCTATGAAGTCGGTCAGAACATCTTTAGGATTGTCTTCCACAATGGCATTGGCTTCAACTGCTTCGTCTTCTGACCCCGGGATGTATTCAAGTTCTCTATGATGAAGAAATTAGAAAGGAACATATGCATCTTCCGCCTCAAGATCATATTCAGGATCATCGCAGTAGGGTTCCCATGTTGAATCATTATCCTCAGTGATGACACTAACTTCTGGCAAAGTGGGATTAATGAACCCTCCACTATGGAAAGTTTCTTTGATTGAACGAATAGATCTACTTCCTTCTGCAATCTTCTTGGAAGTAGGAGAAAAGCCTAAACCCTCTCAGTGTTTATTTTCTAGGAGATCCAAAATTGTTCCCCAACCATCGGTTATACCATCATCGACTAGCCGTTGTGCATCCTTGAATGAAGAGATGGATACTCCTCTCTTGACATCTTTGTCAATCAAAGAAAGGGCTTGGAATTGAGTTCCAACATCTTCTTCAGGTTCAAGATAGGAGAAAGATGATAAGTGACTCACAACCAGTGTTTTCTCCCCATAGACTGTCACTAGCTTCCCGTTCTTCACAAATTTAAGCTTCTGATGCATAGTGGAAGTGACTGCCCCAACTTCATGGATCCAAGGCCGACCCAATAAACAACTATACGCAACTTCTATGTCCATCACCTAGAATGTTATCTGGAAAGTATGAGGTTCGATGGTCATAGGAAGGTTAACTTCTCCGATGACTATTTTTCTGGAACCATCAAAAGCTTTGACAATAATCCCGCTACTCCTCATAGGAGCACCTTGAAAAGAAAGTCTGGAAAGTGTCGACTTCGGCATGACATTGAGAGACGAGCTTGTATCAACTAACACACTTGACAAAGAGTCATTCATACAGTTGATTGAGATATTTAGTGCCATGTTATGATTTCTTCCTTCTTCGGGGAGCTCTTCATTACTGAAACTCAAGTTGTTGCAGGTCGTGGTGTTATCGACGATACCATCAAATTGTCCAACCGTCACATTATGGTTTACATAAGCTTATTCTAAGACTTTCTGCAAAGCTTCACGGTGAGCCTCAGAGTTCATCAATAAAGATAACACAGATATCTTGGAGGGTGTATGCAGTAATTGTTCCACCACATTGTATTCACTTTTCTGATGAGCTTCAGCACCTCATCATCATCACTTTTCGGATTCATGTTATCAGATTGGCCAACCGGTTCATAAGGGACCTCAACATGAGCCTGCTTTCCTGCTGCGACATCCTCGGTCCTTTTTGCAAATACACGTCCACTCCTTGTGACTCTACTTACATCAGTGGCGTTAACAATTGAGGGTAGAGGAACATCCTTTCCATTCTCAGTCATTGTAGCATTGTACTTGTAAGGAACAACTTTATCAGATTGGTAGGGAGCTGGGCCCGGTAAGTTAATGACCAGAGGAGTCATAGAAGTCTTTCGACTGTCATAAGTAATATGTATAGGCTCAGAGTCGTTGAACTGAGGAACTATGACATTCACTTTGTTGTCAATATTGACTTGGTTATAATCTATGTCTCGGTAGGCTTCAATGTAACCTTGGTCCATTTGATCCTGGAGATCCGTTACAACAGTTAGGCATCCTTGAGAGTTCCTAGAACAAACCCTACAAGAGGCATAGTTATGTGGAGGCACAAGACCATTCTTGCTATATCTGACGTGTTTCTTTACTAAGCTCTCTCCCAATAATCGTACACCATAGATCCGGAAACTGCCCGGGCAACCATATACCATGTTAACAGGCTGAACCATGTTACATCCTTAAATGAAAGGATACCACTCTTGACGAGCCTATGAACATCTGACTTTAGACCAAAACAGTTTTCAATGCTATGTCTTAGTGCCCCTTAATGGTGTTGGTGTAAGCCCTAGAGGTCAATACTTTTGGTACTTATATCGAATTATTTATTAATAATAAAAGGCTTTTTCTTTATTATGTTTGTCTAATAAAGTCCCTAGAATAGATAGTCCGTTTAATGTATCAAGTGTGACTTAATCATGAGATCACATTAAACATAAGGACATTATTCTTAAAGTATCCATAGTCGAGCTTTATTGTGAAGTGGGATAACATTAAAGCATTAAGACTATTATGTATATAAACTGATGATCACATCTCATGGATCATGGATAAGGAGTTATCAAGTCTTAAACATATGTATGAATATTAAGAGTAATATTTATACTGGATTGACCCGCTATGAGAATACTATATAGAATGTTATGGAAAGTGTCATAAGTTATTCTCATGGTGATAATGGTGTATACCACCCTTCGACCTGAAACCACTATGGACCCTAGATGTAGAGTTGAGTGCCTTATTGCTGATCAAACATTGTCCGTAACTGGATGACCATAAAGACAGTTGATGGGTACTCCACGAAACATGCTAAGGGACATGAGTGACCTAGATGGAATTTGCCCATCCTGCGTAACGGGATAAATGTCTATGGCCCAATATTGAACTGGACAAGGATGACACGGTCTATGCCTTGTGTTCAATATAGACATAAGGGCAAAAGGGTAATTGTACACATAAGTATTATCACAAAAGGATTTGTCAGATCACATGACATTTTCGTGTCTTGGGTAGCAGTGATGTGTTGCTAGATACCGCTCACTATTTATTATGTTAAATACGTGATTTAATATAATTGCCAATGCCGCGAAAACCTACAGGGTCACACACAAAAGGACGGATTGATGAGAGGTAGAGTAACTAAGGAATACCGTAATGTACGGTGCCCTTAAGTGAATTGTAGAACATCGTAAGGTACGGTGTACTTAAGTAGAATACGAAATATGGTAAGGTACCACATGCTTAAGTGATTTTGGTATATTATAAGATATGGGCCACATACACTTGAGTGGGCTTTTTAGCTTGCAGCCCACACAAGTGGTTCTATAAATAGAACCCTTGTGTAGAAGCATTGATGCAGTTACAATTTCGTTTCTCTCTCTCTCTCTCTCTCTCTCTCTCACTCACTCACTTAAAGCCTTCATTCGTATCAGCTAGCACTGAGATTGAAGGAATCCGTTCGTGTGGAGTGAGTAGAGGCGTTGTCATCATTCAACGTTCGTGATCGCTCCGTAGATCTGCATCAAAGGTTACAATCGCCACAAGAGGTAAAAATTCTATCACTGATCATGCCCATTCGTAAGGATCATAGAAGGAGAAATTTTAAATTCTGTTGCGTTTTGGATCGCTCTTCTCCTTCAGTGGTATCAGAGCCACTTACGAAACCATGCATCTGATAACTGTTTATTTTCTGTATTTTCTATATTAATATGATTAAAAGATAGAATGAATCAAAGAATAAACGAGTGATTAAATTTGGCATCATGTGTGTACGATTTGGATGATTGATGTTGATTATGCTTCGGAATCCGACATTAGTATGGTGAAGCAGAGATACATCGATCGTCCATAGGTTATTCAATTGAGATCGATCAAGTTATATATATGATATAAGTAATCCTGATGCAAAATATGGTATATATGATATACTGTTTCTGTTTCGTTCATTCAAATACTTAATGGTTGTTTTCCTTTGAGCGATCAATGGTCGTTTGCTTCTTGATCCGGCATTAATATGGTGAAGCAATGACGTGTTGCTCAATCATACTGAATCAACAATCGAGATGTGTTTGATGGTCTGAAATTGGTGCATTAGGGTTAATGACGGCACAAGGGTTGTGTTGTCAAAGAGTTATGCGATTAGGGTTGTGACTGCGCAAGAGTTGTGCCTTAAAGTATCAAGTGTTGATGCGAAAAATGACGTCGATTTCAAATGAATTGTTCATTAAAATTTTCGGCGCGGGGCGCTGCCCCTACAACCCCGCAAAGGGCGCTGCTCGGGCAGCGGAACCCCCGTCCCGCTGACCGGGCAGCAGACCCCCGACTAACTTGCGTAGTGTGATTGGTCGCCGAAATTTAATTTGGTTTTAATTAATTAAAAGAATTAAAATTAATAATAATAATGTGTTTATTATTATTGTCTTGTGGTGATCGGTTATGGCCTTAGTTTTCCTTTATTTTGTTTTGGGTTTTTAAAATACGACCTGCGTGTCGTGCCTCTCTTTTAATCTCTTAATGTAACTTCTTTTCTCATCTCACTCCCTCGTATGTAAAACCAGTTTCTTTTATGTAATGTAATGTTATGAAGAAAGAGAAGAATTCAATATCAAAGGAGGACAACCTTGAAGATCTTGCTTGGAGAAGCTTAGATCGTTATTAGGTTAGCTTAGGTTCTCTCATTGGCTTGGGAGAACAATTGCGCTAGGCGCCATAACTGTTTCATTATGTATGTTGATGCATGTGAATGCATGTTGATGCATGTGAGAGATGATTTATATGATAAATAAGCCGGTGAGATCAGAATAATTGCAAATTCCCTCAAATTAAATATTAAGTTTATGCTTTCCAAGTTTTAGCACTAATCAAGACTAGTATCGGATAATGTAGGTTTCGCCTACGCGAGGTGCATGTTCTATATTAGTAAGGTGCGATGGGATAATTGTAATATCCAATTGCTAAAACAATGGGTCAAACTTAACTAAACAAATTATAATAAGATTATATATGTTAGAAAGCAAAAGTTGGAAATGATCCATGTGATGGATTGGAAAAAGGAGTTATTCACCCAACTAAAATATTTGAGAGTTGTATTAGATACAATTGGAAGGAGTTCCTACCTAAATAACCTAGTTTTGTGTAATCCGCCTACGCGGACTTAAAACAAAGTGAAATATGGATCTCGACCCACTAGAAAATCTTCCAACGGGATTTTCCAAATCAAATGGTGAGGGTCATATGTTTTGAGTAAAATAGTGAGAGCATATTTAATTAAAGGCCTAATTAAATATATTATTGATACTTATATTTTCATTATTTTCATGTAGATTACCATGACAACAGACATCTCTAACAACATTTTAGAATCGATCCTTGACAAGGAAAAATTGTCTGGGACAAAATTTCTGGATTGGCACCGAAATCTGAGGATTGTCCTCAAACATGATAGAAAGCTGTATGTCTTAGAGAAACCTGTTCCTAAAGAGGAACCTCATAGTTCTGCACCTAAGGAAGAAAGAGATGCTTATAAGAAGCATGTTGATGATGCCAATGAAACTGCTTGTCTCATGCTAGCTACCATGAACTCAGAGTTGCAAAAGCAACATGAGAACATGGTAGCGTTCGATATGATTGAACACCTGAAGATGCTCTATCAAGAGCAAGAAAGGCATGAAAGATTTGAAGTTTCAAAAGCCCTTTTTCAAGGCAAGTTAGATGAGGGAGCCCTTGTAGGTCCCCATGTCCTCAAGATGATTGGGTATGTGGAGAACCTTGAGAGGTTGGGTTTTCCCCTCAGAAAGGAACTTGCGACTGATTTGATCTTGCAATCGTTGCCAGATAGATTCAGTCAATTTGTCCTAAATTTCAATATGAATGATATGGACAAATCTCTTCCTGAACTGCTAGCCATGTTAAGAACTACTGAGCAGAATCTGAAGTCAAAAGGGAAGTCCATTCTGATGATCGGAAATGGAAAGAGACAAAACAAAAGACCCACCAAGCAGGGTGATAAAGGGAAAGGCAAGGAAGTTGCCAAACCCAAACCCACTGTTGCTGCTTTGAAGCCTAGTGGAGGCATAGCAAAGGAAGGCACCTGCTTCCATTGCGGTAAGACCGGACACTGGAAGAGAAACTACCCAAAGTACCTGGAAGATAAGAAGAATGGAGTAGAGACTTCAACTTCAGGTATTTTTGTTATTGAAATTAATTTATCTACTTCTGCATCATGGGTATTAGGTACTGGATGCGGTTCTCACATTTGTACCAATGTGCAAGGGCTAAAAAGGAGTAGAGATTTGGCAAAAGGTGAAGTTGACCTACGAGTTGGCAATGGAGCAAAGGTTGTTGCTTTAGCCGTAGGAACTTATGTATTGACTTTACCTAGTGGTTTAATAATTCAGTTAGAGAACTGTTATTATGTACCTACAATTAGCAGGAATATTATTTCTGTTTCTTGTTTGGACAAGTTTGGTTTTTCATTTATAATAAAGAACAATTGTTTCTCAATTTTATTGAATGATATATTCTATGCTACTGCACAAATGAACAATGGACTATATGTCATTGATCTTGAAATGCCTATTTATAACATTAATACTAAAAGGATGAAACCTAATGAGTTAAATCCAACCTACCTTTGGCATTGTCGATTAGGCCACATAAATGAGAAACGCATTTCCAAACTCCATAAAGATGGATTCTTGGACTCTTTTGATTATGAATCATATGAGACATGCAGATCTTGTTTAATTTGAAAGATGACAAAGTATCCATTCACAGGAAAAGGTGAAATAGCTAATGATATTTTGGCCCTCATACATACTGATGTATGTAGACCACTGAACATACCGGCCAGAGGAGGTTTTCAGTACTTCATCACATTTATTGATGATTTCAGTAGATATGGTTATGCGTATTTAATGAAACACAAATCAGAGTCCTTTGAAAAGTTCAAGGAATTCAAGAATGAAGTACAAAACCAACTAGGTAAGAATATTAAAACTCTTCGATCAGATCGAGGTGGTGAGTATTTAAGCCTAGAGTTTGATGACCATCTGAAAGAGTGTGGGATCCTATCCCAACTTACTCCTCCTAGAACACACCAATGGAATGGTGTATCTGAGAGAAGAAATCAAACCCTGTTAGACATGGTCCGATCCATGATGAGTCACGCCGATCTTCCAAACTCCTTTTAGGGACATGCTCTATTGACAACAGCTTACACACTTAACCGTGTTCCATCCAAAAAGGTTGAGAAGACACCATATGAGATATGGAGTGGTAAGAAACCACATATGTCTGACATGAAGATTTGGGGTTGCGAAGTTTATGTGAAACGACAAATTTCAACTAAGCTTGAGCCCAAATCTGACAAATGCTTATTTGTGGGGTATCCTAAAGAAACAAGAGGGTATTACTTCTACAATCCTTCTGAGGGAAAAGTGTTTGTCGCTCGAACTGGATTTTTCCTAGAAAAGGATTTTATTTCCAAAGGAATCAGTGAGAGGAAAGTAGAGCTCGAAGAAATTCAAGAATCACAAAGCATTGATACACCTATGGAGGAATTAGAGCAGGAAACACAAGTAGTTGTGGAAGAGCAACCTGCTCAAGTAGAACAAGACCATCATAGGTCAAGCAGGATACGTCACCAACCTGAGAGATATGGATATCTCATAACTGATCAAGGTGATATATTACTCATGGATCAAGATGAGCCTATGACCTACCAAGAGGCCATAACTGGTCCCGAGTCTGAGAAGTGGCTAGAAGCCATGAAATCTGAAATGGATTCCATGTACAAAAACCAAGTTTGGACCTTGGTAGAGCCTCCTGTAGGAGTTAACCCTATAGGATGCAAGTGGGTCTTTAAAAAGAAGACTAACATGGATGGTAAGGTACATACTGTAGCGGTGTATTCGTCACCATCGGAAATACTAATTAGATCCGAGGTAAATCATACAAGATAGAGTCGCCACCGCACTCCTATTTATCCAAAGGAATGGCTAGAAAGCGAACAAAAGCCTAAGAAGTTTTGCAAAGAAAACTAATAAAAGGTCAGAGATCTGGGTAAGTGGGTAATTATGTTGTGGGAAGGTGTTAGGCACCCACAACATCCTAGGTACTCCTAGGGAACCTCTTTTCACAAATGTTGTATTATTATTATTTATGAAATTATTTTGTGCAAACACGATTGAAGGGATGAGAAAAGAATGTACAAGTTAGTTATTTTTGTGTTTGAATGGATGAACCCATTGCCTACGTACCTTTTCATGAAAGATAAGGATCAAAACGCCGTAGTTCGGCTAAAAGAATTCCAAAAAGATGAGTGGGTTGATTTTAAACAGCCCAAACGATTGACAGAGCAGATACGAAATTTGTCATGGTCGTGCTCCAGATGACTGTAATCACACAGTAGACGATGCAACTCAACCAATGACTGTCGAATATGGCTAACATATTTGACCTTGTATTTGCCAGGGCAACCCTGGACCATGTTAACTGACTTCCCATGCTCGGGCAATGGGTTCTTCTTAACATTAGGACCTGCATCCTCAAAGCTCAGAATGCCGCATCTCATAAGGTCTTGAACCTTAGTCTTCAGCTGAAAGCAGTTCTCCACATCGTGACTGGGAGCACCCGAATGATAGACACAGTGCTGATCAGGCTTATACCACCACTGAGGGTTAACAGGTATAGCCGGAGGATCCCTGGGAGTAATCAGTTTCCGCTCTATCAAAGAGGGATACAACTCTGCATATGATACAGGAATCGGATCGAAAGTGATCTTCTTCCTTTCATAATTTGTACTAGCTTGATTACTGTTGCGAGGCTGATAAGCCTGCTGTTGAGGACGATGTTGTTGCTGATACTGCTAAGATGGTTGTTGATTGTTGTGTTGCTGATGATGATATTGCTGGTTGTTGTCTCTGAACACAGGTGCTATGTGAGCCACCTGGTGCTGGTTGCTGGCTGAACGCACAGGCTTCCTCCTCACGGAGGGTCTTTTGGGTTTGACATGGGATTGCACAGCATGTGCCTCTCCATCTTTCTTCTTCGCAAACGACCCATATCGTTTGCTAGAAGAGCCTTCATCCTTGGTCAGACGTCCTTCACGGACTCCTTCCTCTAGTCGCATCCCCATGTTCACCATCTCGGTGAAGTCAGAAGGAGCGCTAGCAATCATCCGCTCATAATAGAATGAACTCAAGGTCTTCAAAAAGATCTTGGTCATTTCCTTCTCTTCCAGCGGAGGCACAATCTGAGGCACAATCATTAATCCAACATGACCTCCATGTACAAAAACCAAGTTTGGACCTTGGTAGAGCCTCCTGTAGGAGTTAACCCTATAGGATGCAAGTGGGTCTTTAAAAAGAAGACTAACATGGATGGTAAGGTACATACTGTAGCGGTGTATTTGTCACCATCGGAAATATTAATTAGATCTGAGGTAAATCATACAAGATAGAGTCGCCACCGCACTTCTATTTATCCAAATGAATGGCTAGAAAGCAAACAAAAGCCTAAGAAGTTTTGCAAAGAAAACTAATAAAAGGTCAGAGATCTGGGTAAGGGGGTAATTATGTTGTGGGAAGGTGTTAGGCACCCACAACATCCTAGGTACTCCTAGGGAACCTCTTTTCACAAATGTTGTATTATTATTGTTTATGAAATTATTTTGTGCAAACACGATTGAAGGGATGAGAAAAGAATGTACAAGTTAGTTATTTTTGTGTTTGAATGGATGAACCCATTGCCTACGTACCTTTTCATGAAAGATAAAGATCAAAACGCCGTAGTTCGGCTAAATGATTTCCAAAAAGATGAGTGGGTTGATTTTAAACAAGAGCCCTAAGGTCTTTCATTATCAAAGGGAGAACACTCGACCTGAGTCAACAATCCACCATGTGAGAATAGCTTCGACATACTAGAGGGGTTAACCCTGTTATCAGTATGGAAGACTTACGATTCGATCACTAAGGATGAGGTGAGATTTACATCAACCGCTAAGATAATTCAGATCTATGGCTAATGCATGAAAACTTGATTAAGAAGTGGACAAGGGCCACAAAAGCAATTGAGTGAGTGAAATTAATCAATTAGAAGTATTCACAAAGATAGTCAAAGTTGACATTAAAGTTCAATTCAGAAGAAGTATTGTGAAAATGAAGTTTGAAAATCAAAGGCCTAAGGCCTAGGTTTCTAGTTTTGAAAACGAGTGAAAATGTTTGCACAAAAGTTTTCTGGTTTGGGCTAAGGATGAAAACAGATCAAGGTTAAGCACCAAAGAAGGGTGAGGGCTAAGGGACAAAGCCACAGGCAGGATTGCTTTCTCAAAATCATAGAAATGATTCAAGTAAGTTCCTTTGGAATAAGGCAACAGAAAGCAATAAGCAAACAAGCAATGGTCTCAATAAGAGAGCAACAAAAATTGGAAATGGAGTGCCAATCAATGGTCTTACATCCAACTCCAAAAGCAAACGAGAAACAGATGGCCAATCAATGGTCTTACATCTAACTCCACAGAAGAAAACAGATAGGAAACAGATAGCCAATCAATGGTCTTACATCTGACTCCACAAGCGAAATAGGAAAGGAAATGGAGTGCCAATAAATGGTCTTATATCCAGCTCCCCAAAAGGAACAGGAAACATATAGCCAATCAATGGTCTTACGTCTGACTCCACAAAAGAAAACAGATAGGAAACATATAACCAATCAATGGTCTTACGTCTGACTCCACAAAGAACAAGATAGGAAACAGATAGCCAATCAATGGTCTTACGTATGACTCCACAAAGAACAAGATAGGAAACAGATAGCCAATCAATGGTCTTACGTCTGACTCCACAAAAGAAACAAAACGGGAAATGGAGTGCCAATAAATGGTCTTATATCCAGCTCCCCAAAAGGAACAGGAAACAGATGGCCAATCAATGGTCTTACATCTGACTCCTCAAACAAAGCAAATAACAAATGCAAAGACAATATGCAAAACAATATGCAAAAGCAAACACAATCAATCACAACAATCAGTTAGCACACTCTATACACAAGCAAGAGGCTCAGACAAAGTTGGGCTTTAGTCAAGGGGTCATATCAACCTCGACAAACAAACCGGGATTTAGTCAAGGTGTCATATAAACCTCGACAAACAAGCCAAATGTATGGGTAATGAGGCTCTTAACCACTGACATTGACCGTCAGGGTGAGCAGATGAAAGGGGAAATGAGGGTTAGACCTCATAGCTCTTAACCCGGGCCTGGGTGAGCTTGAATCAAAGAAGGTGTGGAAGTCCAGAATGAGGAACTCTACTCCACATGACTGACTCTATATACAATGATCTTGGGTGTTTATTCAAATACATCAGCATGTAGTGCGAGCATAATGAAAGACTCAACTGAATAGCAGGGGATTGATTGCAAATCCCTTCTATCTGCCAATTGCCTCTTCACTTAGGAGGACTTAAGTCACATGCCTCGACAATGAGGTCTTTAGCACAAAATTAAACAATCACATTCATTGCCTCTTAAGGAGGACTTCAGCCAAATGCCTGCCAAAAGAAACGACAGGGCTTCCAGACTACATGGAGTTAGAGAGATTACCTAAGTGGTATGCCAACCACAAGCAAAGCAAAGCTCAAATAATGAGCTTAAGCGACTAATGTACCTGTCAGAAAAGCTAAACAATCAGTATTCACATTCAGACAACCAAACAATTAACAACAGTCAGACATTCCCAATATGTACAACATGTAAGCCATAAGAGGCAAACACTCAAGTGAGTTAGCCACCAAAGGACCTACAACACAATCAAAATTAGTTAAACAAAGTAAATTGCATCTCAAGCAAGGAGATCACATCATCCATTAGTACTAATTGCTTGAACCTGAAAGGCAAAGCTCAAATTGTGAGTACAAACCAACTAGTTCAATGACTAGGGTCCAAGGCAAAGCAAAGAGTCAAAACAGCAACCAATATTCAACATAAAGCTCATTTAAACAAGTAAGAACATGTCCTAAAAAGGACCAAGTCTAAAGCATTAAGCAAAGTCATCACATGAGCAAGATATGGCAAAGAAAATTACAAAGCACACAATTGGACATCAAGAATCAAAATTCCATATTAAAATAGAAATGAATCAAACAATCATGAAAACTTTTATGTGCATACAGCAAGTCAAACACAATCATCATGCCAAAAATTGTAAACAGAAAAGCTCAATTGACATGTCAATGAAAATGAACAAGTATGACATCAAATTGTGTGACACACATTGTCACACCATACATTCATGTGTCTAAAACAGAGATGAAATATGATAAAAATGCACAACCAAGCCTAAAAAATCATGCAACATGTTGGGAATCAACATACCAAATTTCAAAGCAAGTGGCCAATGTATGAGCATTTCACAATAGAATTGGTACAACATGTCACATTTGCATACATGTTCAAATAATCCAACACATTTTAAATTCCAGAAATTATAAAATCATGAAATCAACATCACAAAATAATAGACATCCACATGAACATGTAGCAAAAAATTGGAAGTGATTTGGATTAATTTTCTAATTGTTATGATTTTTTGAAGTTGGATGAAATATTGAAATAAAAATGAAGAAAGCACATGATAATTGGAGGGAAATGAAATTGGATTGGTTAATTTGAAAAAAACACTGCCAGTGAGAATCGAACCGTGTAGCAAAAAATAAGAAGCGCTGGAAAAATAAAACACAATTTGCTGGAGCCAGGTATCGAAGGGAGGTTCAGAGCGCGCTTCATCATCAAAACACAGTCGTTTTGGCAATGTGAGGAATAAAAAATGAAAAAATAGAAGCACGCTCAGTGAGGATCAAACACAAGACGCGAAGGTGAGAGGCGTCCAAACAGTAAAACGCAGGCGCTGAACCAGAAACCCTAACCTACTGTTCATGCACGGTGGCCAGCGGTGGTTTCCACCGTCTTCCTCATGGAGACGGTGGCGCTACAGTACACGTATGAATATTTTTTTTTGCAGAATTCTAAATGGCATACATCATTGGAAAGGTCATGAGGTGTAGAACACGGATCCATCATCAACTAAGCCTAAATCAACATGTATAATGCAAATCGAAGCAAAACATTTTTAACACACAAAACTTCAAATCAACATAACTCAATCAAATCTCAACCAAAATTCATGAAATTTATATCAGAATTCTCAGCATGGAAAGCTCTACAAGTCTATGCACATAAAAAGGAGAATTAAGAGGTTCAAATTTCCAACCTCTTGAAGAGCAGTCAATGGAAACTGTGGATTCGAGGCCTTGCAAGTGTTCAAATCTGCTCCATCAACCTTGTTATGAAGTCTGATGCACGAATCAATGCTTGGAAAGGCTTGGATCTAGCTTAACCTTAAATTTCCATGTTCATCTTCATGAGCTTGATGTGCTTGATTCTTCACCAAAACCTTCAATTCACAGCTTGATCTGCACTCAATGATGATAAAAGAACAAGAATATGCAATAAAATTCAGGTGCTATGTGGAGAATTTTCGAATTTGGATTGAGAGAAATTTTTGGAGGGAACTTGAATCTAGATCTAGAATGAGTGAAAAAACTCCAGAATTCTGGTATGATTTGATTTATATATGGTCTCTTAATCACATCCAAATCAAAATTAGGCATGAGTTAATTAGGATTAGTGAAAATAAGGTGTATGACCAAAATTGGAAGGTGTAAGGTGCATGGCAAATTTTGGACGTGAACAGTAGCATGTGGAGGTGCAAACTCACTCAAAATCTTCCAATGAAAACAATTGCACTGGTATTTAGCTCATGTGATCAATAAAATTCAAAATTTTCATTTTCCCTCCAAAATGAACATGCATGGGCAAATGGTCATGTGATGAAATTTCATGCAATGTGATGATGGATTTGGAAAATATAGGTCATGAGAAGAAATATGCAAAAAGAGGCACTCAATTTGGAATTTTGGATCAAAAGTTATGGCTTGTTGAAGTTCCATGCACACTTGGCAATCATTTGATCATAACTCCTCAACCATTCATCAGATGCTCATGATCTTGGACCTTTTGGAAATGGGAGAGAAAGATCTTCAACTTTCATGTTGGACAAAAATTCATTTGAAGCTTCTTTGATGTTGGAAAGTCAAATTGAATGTGGACCCAAAACTTTCCATTTTTGGAAACTTGAAATTATAGGTCACTTTCCATTTTGGGAAACTTTTGCTTTGACTTCAAAATCTTCAACATTGATGTTTGACATGATGAATAGGCCTTGTTTGAACATGAATGGGATGAAGAAGTTCAATTCCCACACTCAAAGCCTTCAATTGACTGTACAGTTGATCAAATGGTCCTCAGTTGGCCTGAAAATATTCTGATGAACTTGGGCCTTAACCACTTGGGGAATTTGCTCCAAAATGAACCTCTAGCTCATATAAGCTCTTATGATGATCAAAAAGTCCTCATCTCAAGGAGAAACCTCATCTCTTGTACCATGGATTTACCTGATGTGCTTGACCTATTGATTGCTTATGCTGCAAGTAACAAAGGTTAATGACATATTTTTGATGCTTTTGGTTAGTAAACAAATGAGAAAAGCAAGGATATACAATGCACACATGCTTGGTGATCAAAGGAACACTCACAAAATATCCCACCCACAGGGAAAGGAGGCAAGATGCTCAAAGATCCTTGAGACTATGTAATGCTATGATATGATGCCATGAGGGATCTTAGGGACAAAATTGGGGTCTTACAGATGCCCCTATTTAAGATCATTCTATCCGGAGAAGTGAAGGTTAAAATCTTCGTCTCGACGCGATAGAATGGGATTAAATAACAACAATGAGACAAATTTTGGTCCCTGAGAGACCTCATGATGCAAATGTATGAATGCAAAACAAACAAACTCTGTGGGAATATGGGTCCACAAAGAAGAAGAGAAAATTAGGAGAAAAGACAAATCCACAGGAATGATGCACTTCCTAATGGAACAGAGACTCTGACGGGACTCTTATGGGGATAAGAAGAAAAGAATGCGTGAGCAGGACACGATTTGAAACTGGAGACTTTACTGGGGAGAAGAAGACTCACAACTGGAGAAAGATTTCCAAGGGAAGACAAATCCGATGGAAAGACTCAAGCTGACTCAAAGATGCGTGTGCTGGGAAATACGCCAACACAGCAAGACTATCCACAAAAGGATACTTCGAACAAAAAATCCGGATTCAGACTGGGAAAGAGCTGACAAGACAACTCTGCCGGGAAAATGCATGTATTGGGGAGTTATGCCAATACAGCCAAAAGTGAATCACAACAACAACTCCGCTGGGGAAATCTAACAAAGACTCTCCAGGGAAAGCAAAGGGATGAGATGTTACTGGTTAGTGAGTAACAAGCTCGGGAAGAATGAATATCTAAGACCTGTGTATGCGTGAGAGATATCAATCGACCAAATCATTTGAGGAAGACCTGAAAAAGGTATATTTCGATTCAGGAAAAAAAATCTGACTCCGCAGGGGACCAATGTCATAATAGGGAGCAGACAGGAAGGAACACCAAGGATACCGGGTTGTAGGCATATAACAGGTGACCGACCAAGACGTGAATTGGTGTGTGTTCCAAAACACTCATCATCCTGAAGAAAGCTGGAAAAGCAGACTTGTTTATAGGATGGACATTCGATTCTGTAAAGAATGCGAATCTAACTCAGTTGGGGAAACAAACAAAGGATTCAACCAAAGAGTGCATGAGATATATTATCTATAGCCGTCAAAACGTAGATAATATGCTCGCAAGGAAGATTATCCATAACCGGGTTGTAGGTTGCTAAAGGATAGGTCAACCAAAATCATGAATTGGTTTGTGTTCCAAAACACTCATCATCCTGAAGAAAGCTAGAAAAGCAGACTTGTTTATAGGATGGACATTCGATTCTATAAAGAATGCGAATCTTACTCAACTGGGAAGGACGAGACTTCGACTGAAGAGCGCATGAGATATATTATCTATAACAGTCGAAACATAGATAATATACTCGCATGGAAGATTATCCATAACCAGGTTGTAGGTTGTTAAAGGATAAATCAACCGAAAAGAGAAACAATCGTTACCAACAACAAAAGGGTAGACGAGAGATGACTCACTGGGGATAAATTGCAAGCATACGGCAATTATCCAAACAAAAGGGGTAAAATGAATATTCGATTCCGCAAAGGGACAACGAATCTTACTCGACTGGGGAAACACGAAAGGCTTCGACCGAAGAGTGCATGAGATATATTATCTATAGCCGTCAAAACATAGATAATATACTCGCATGGAAGAGTATCCATAACCGGGTTGTAGGTTGTTAAAGGATAAATCAACCGAAAAGAAAGGCATCGGGATACCAAACTAGGCATGATAATGATGACCAATCAAAAGGGACAACAAACATTACCGGCAAACGGTGAATGAAAGAGGACCTGCTGAGGATAAAATTGCTTACTCGGAGCAAATATCCCACAAGGAAGGGGAAGACCCGCTGGGGATAAAATTGCTTAATCAAAGCAAATATCCAAAAGGGGAAAGGAATATCAATACCGACAACTAGGTAATGATAACCGCAAAGAGGGGATTACATCTACCGGTTAGTAGGCAGAAAACCACAGAAAAGTAACCGTCATCGGTTGGGATGAACAAAAAGGTTAACTCTGCAAGGAGAGAAAATAGGGTTTACAACTATCGAGATGATGGGTAGAAGACCAAAGATTCTGCTGAGGAACAAAGCGAGAAAATAGGATTTACAATCACCGGTTAGTAGGTAGAAGACCACAAAATCCGCCATCAACCAGAATGAACCACAAAGGTTACCTCTGCTAGGGGATAAAAGTAGGATTTATAACTACCGGTTAGTAGGCAGTAAACCACACAGATATGACTTACGACTGTCGGTTAGTAGGCAGAAAGCCACAAGTTCCACTGAGGATAAGATGAATGAATGCCGGTTAGTAAGCAACTATTCATTTATACCACAGGGAAGCACAAGAGACAGCCACAAAGAAGCCAATTTAGGAACGATCCAAAAAGGAAAACTGAATCAAGACTCATCCTAATGAGGAAAGAACTCAAAAGGGAAAACCCATCCCATTATGTGTGTTGGGAGGGAACGGAAACAACCGTCATCCACGAGGATATATCTCAGTGGGGAAATGCAGAAGGAAAGGAAAGACACTTTCTGCTTAAGGGGCTGACTCTATATTGAGAGATTAGACACCCGACATCTGCTTGGGGAGATCTACTGGAGAGATCTATATCACCAATTAGCAGGAGACAATAAACAAAAAGATATATGGAAAAAGATGAGACATGAATATCTGAATGTTGAACGTATGCATGAATATGCTTGATTTATGTTTGATGAATGCTGACAAAACAGACATATCTAACACAAACAGGTCCAGGAATCAAACGCCCAGTACTACATCTTGAAAGAGAAAGCCAGGATCACCGGAGAGCAAACAATCTATCGGGATCAAAGACAACAAGGATCATCTGCAAGGATGAATCATCAGTCTCAACTGGGAAAGAGAGCTCGCTTCACAGGCGAAAACTGCTACGAAAGCAACTCCAAACAAATCCACTGAGGGAGAAAAGATCACACAAGTAGATCCTGCCACACAAGCAACTCTAATGGAGATCAAAGGTACCAGGAAATCCTCAAATCTTTGCAGGGGAGGAAGGCCTCAAGAGGTTTCCGGAGAGATCGTCAGTCACAATCGGAGAAAAGAGTTCAATGCAAAGGCAAAAACGCCACAACAGCAACTCACGCTAGGGATCAGAGATGCCAGGAAGCAACCGGATCTCTGATGGGGATAGATAGCATAGAAGAAGTTCATCATACCAACAACTCTGCTGGCGATCTATCTGAAGAAATAACGGGATACTGGGATGTCAACCCACCAAATACCGAATCTTCCAAAGAAAAGCACCCATGCTAGGGAGAGAAAAATGCTGGAGAGGAAAGTTGAAGTCTTCAACAAACACTCTGCTTGGGACCGACCCACAAAAGTGTTCAAATAGCACTCTACTGGGGATGAAAACCACAATAGGGCTAAAACAACACTCTACTAAGGATGAAAACCACAATAGGGCTAATAGAGCCTTGGAGGAAGAATGTTGTACTGCCGGGGAAATGAAGCTGAACAGCTTCAACCAACACTGCACTGAGCAACCTCGCTGAGGAGAAACCAAAAAAAGTTCTACAGGAAAAAGATACAGTTATCTCGAGATATGAACAAATGTCTTACCCTGTTGAAAATCAAACCACCCTTGGGAGAGCACTGAGAGTCTCCTGAGTATCTTTGATCATCGTGAATGTTCACTTTGTTTAAGAACAATTTGTGAAAGATTTTTTATTTTGAAAACAATGATATTTGATCAATTAAAACATGCAAAACATTTGTTGAGTAGAAACAAATAAGAGTGCAAATAATTGGATAAAAGCTCAAATTTATTTGATGGAATGGTAGTCTGCAAATGGCAAGACTCCATAGATTTGTACAAGTTTGAAATCGGTGATATATATTGGAAAGGGCTACATTGAACATAATGACCATTTCTCCACCAATTCCGAATTCGATGTATTTGAGGCTTTAGTTGGCGACGAATCGAGAATTTCTGGCGGATGACAGATGTAAACCACAGTCTTGTCAAGATGCAGTTACTTGCCAAATCCCTAATTTTTGCCTAGATTGCCCCAGGGTGAGGTACTCAATCTAGCGGGATGCAAATATACTTCTTTTTTCATGTCTCTAACTTTTTCCTGGATCGCCCTTTTGGGTTTTCAATCCACCGAGACGCTTCTTTTTGCCTAAGCCGCCCTTTCGGGTTTTCAACTTAGCGAGCTATTCTGTTTTTGTTTTTAGGCGAAGTATTTCTTGACTGCATTTGAATTCATAGGACGAGTGAAATCCTCCCCATCCATTGTTGTAAGCATCAAAGCACCGCCTGAAAAGGCTCGCTTGACAACATATGGACCCTCGTAGTTTGGAGTCCACTTGCCCCTGGAATCGGGCGCGAAAGACAAGACTTTCTTGAGCACAAGGTCACCTTCTCGGAACACACGAGGCTTGACCTTCTTATCGAATGCTTTCTTCATTCTCTGCTGATATAACTGACCATGGCATATGGCAGTCAATCTCTTCTCTTCGATTAAATTCAGTTGATCGTAACGACTCTGAATCCATTCAGCATCAGTCAACTTGGCTTCCATCAAGACTCTCATTGATGGGATCTCCAGCTCTACTGGGAGAACAACCTCCATGCCGTAAACAAGAGAAAAAGGGGTTGCCCCTGTTGAAGTGCGGACAGATGTACGATATCCATGCAAAGCAAATGGCAGCATCTCATGCCAATCTTTGTACGTGACTGTCATCTTCTGGATAATCTTCTTGATATTTTTGTTAGCAGCTTCAACAACCCCATTCATCTTGGGTCTGTAAGGAGAGGAATTATGGTGTGCAATCTTGAACTCAGTGCACAGCTCTTCCATCATTTTATTGTTCAAGTTAGATCCATTATCGGTAATGATCTTATCAGGCACACCATAACGGCATATCAGCTGATTCTTGACAAACTTCACGACCACCTGCTTGGTCACATTAGCGTACGACGCCGCTTCAACCCATTTGGTGAAGTAATCAATTGCTACGAGAATAAACCTGTGTCCGTTGGACGCCTTCGGTTCAATCATGCCAATCATGTCAATTCCCCACATAGAGAAAGGCCATGGTGATGAAATCACATTCAGAAGTGTCGGAGGATATGAATCTTGTCCGCGTAAATCTGACACTTGTGGCATTTCTTCACGTATTTGCAGCAGTCAGACTCCATTGTCAGCCAATAGTAGCCTGCTCTCAGCATCTTTCTAGCCATGGCATGTCCATTGGAATGAGTACCAAATGAACCCTCATGGACCTCAGTCATCAACAGGTCTGCTTCGTGTCTATCCACGCATCTGAGCAGAACCATGTCAAAATTTCTTTTGTAAAGCACTTCACCGTTGAGGTAGAAACTGCCTGACAACCTTCTCAGAGTTTTCCTGTCTTTCACAAATGCCCCAGGAGGGTAGACCTGGTTCTGGAGGAAACACTTGATGTCGTAATACCAAGGCTTGTCATCTTTCACTTCTTCAACTACAAACACTTGAGCTGGTTTGTCCAAGTGCATCACGGTGATATTGGGAACTTCATTCCAATACTTGACCATAATCATGGAAGCAAGCGAAGCAAGCGCATCTGCCATTTGATTATCTTCTCGAGGAATATGATGAAAGTCAACTTCAGTAAAGAACGTTGAAATACTCCTCGTATAATCTCTGTACGGAATGAGACTTGGCTGATTCGTTTCCCATTCACCCTTGATTTGATTGACAACCAAGGCCGAATCACCATAAACGTCGAGATGCTTGATCCTCAGATCGATGCATTCTTCTAATCCCATAATGCAGGCTTCGTACTCAGCCATATTATTCGTGCATTTGAAAGTTAGCCTTGCTGTAAAAGGAATATGTGTGCCCTGAGGAGTAATGATTACTGCCCCAATTCCATTTCCATACTGATTTACAGTGCCATCAAATACCATACTCCATCGGGAACCAGGCTCTGGCCCTTCATCGAGTGTAGGCTCATCACAATCTTTCATTTTCAAATACAGAATCTCCTCATCTGGGAAGTCGTACTGAACAGACTGATGATCTTCAATCGGCTGATGTGCCAAGTGGTCAGCCAAGATACTACCTTTGATAGCTTTCTGAGCTCGATACTTGATATCATGTTCAGATAACAACATCTGCCAACGGGCAATCCTCCCGGTTAAAGCAGGCTTCTCGAAGATGTACTTGATTGGATCCATTCTGGATATCAACCAAGTTGTATGATTTATCATGTACTGGCGTAGACGTTTAGTGGACCAAGCCAAAGCACAACACGTCTTCTCAAGCATTGAGTATCGAGACTCACAATCGGTGAACTTCTTACTTAGGTAGTAGATAGCAGATTCTTTCTTTCCTGATTCGTCTTGCTGACCAAGGACACAACCCATTGAGTCTTCAAGAACAGTCAGATACATGATCAGAGGTCTTCCTTCTACAGACGGAGACAAGATTGGAGGTTTAGATAGATACTCTTTGATACTGTCAAAAGCTTTCTGGAAATCCTCGGTCCAATCATGAGACTGATCTTTCCGGAGGAGCTTGAATATCGGCGCACATGTGGCAGTCATGTGGGATATAAATCTGGAAATATAGTTCAAGCGGCCAAGAAAACCTCGGACTTGCTTTTCAGTTTTGGGCGCAGGCATCTCTTGTATTGCTTTGACCTTTGCAGGATCAACCTCAATACCTCTCTCGCTGACTATAAAGCCCAATAGCTTGCCAGAACGGACTCCAAATGTACATTTGTTGGGATTCAGACGAAGCTTGAACTTCCTCAAACGCTGAAAAAGCTTCAACAAATGCTCAACATGTTCAACTTCCGTTCGTGACTTAGCAATCATATCATCGACATAGACCTCGATCTCCTTGTGCATCATGTCATGAAACAAGGTAGTCATAGCTCGTTGATACGTGGCTCCGGCGTTCTTCAAACCGAAGGGCATCACTCGATAACAGAATGTTCCCCTAAGGTGTGATGAATGTTGTCTTCTCCATATCCTCGGGTGCCATCTTGATTTGATTATATCCGGAAAATCCGTCCATAAACGAAAAGACTTTGAATTTGGCTGTATTGTCTACCAACATGTCAATGTGTGGTAGAGGAAAATCATCTTTCGGACTAGCCTTATTCAAATCTCTGTAATCAACACACATTCGGACTTTTCCATCTTTCTTAGGCACTGGCACAATATTGGCCACCCATTGAGGATACGTAGAAGTCACCAGAAACCCCGCATCAATTTGCTTATGAACTTCCTCTTTGATCTTCACTTCCATATCTGGATGAGTTCTTCTGAGCTTCTGCTTCACTGGCACGCACTCAGGCTTCAAAGGTAGGAAATGTTGCACAATATCTGTATCTAGACCCGGCATGTCTTCGTACGACCAAGCAAAGATATCGGAATATTCTCGTAGCAAACTGATCAACCCCTTCTTGACAGACTCTTCAAGGAATGCCCCAATCTTCACTATTCGAACACAATCTTCAGACCCCAAGTTGACTGTCTCCAGATTCTCAAGATGCGGCTGAATGATCTTCTCTTCGTGCTCAAGAAGACGGGTAATCTCGTCAGGAATTCCTTCAACATCATCTTCCTCTGCTTCGAATACAGGGAATTCAAAATTGGGAGATGGCGTTGGATCATTATGTTCAATGGGTTTTAGAATCAACCTGCATAATGATTTTGATATGAAAGCTTTTTAGAAACCAAACAAGGCAATCATTATGCAGATGAAAAGATTGCTTTTATTCTTGTTTTTAGGGTTTTTTGTGATCACCAATTTCATGCAAAAAGCAAAAAGTGAAAACAAATGGAAAAACGAATGTTTAACATGAATTTATTGAATGAAATATCATTGTATAAATGTTGCCAACCATGTCATCACTTCTCCTTTTGGCATGGGAGAAGGGTTTTTAAACAAAGTGAATTATTACTCTGACTTATGAATGACTGTAGGAACATCTACAGCGACCCAATTATGGTAGATCCCGTCAGGGATGACAAAATTGTCAGAATCCTCTGCATCCTCTTCCAAGATAGCAGCAGCTTCCTCACTCTGATCGGCGTGGATGAAACCTCCACTCTTGAACATCCCTTCTTTGTTGAAGACCCCAGAAGAAAAGCCAATGCCAGCCCGGGACTTGTTATCTTCAAGCTCGATCATTTTTCCTAGACCAACAACTGCACCACATTCAATGGCCAGTTTCGCATCTCGATAGGAAGCAAATGAAGGAGACCTCTTCTCAACAGGCTCGGCTATAGATAAAGCTTGGAAAGGAGTTCCAACTTCATCCTTAGCGTCTATGTATGAGAAGGAAGACAAGTGGCTAACCAGGAGAGCCTTTTCTCCCCCTACCACAACCAGTTTCTTGTTCTTAACGAATTTCAGCTTCTGGTGTAGGGTAGATGTCACGGCGCCAACCTCGTGAATCCATGGTCTGCCAAGGAGACAACTATAAGATGGGTGGATATCCATAACCTGAAAGGTGATCTGGAAATCACTTGGTCCAATCTTGATTGGGAGATCAACTTCCCCAATCACAGTCTTATGTGACCCATCAAAAGCTTTCACAACAACACCACTCTACCTCATGGGAGGCCCTTGATATGACAATCTAGAGAGAGTGGTCTTCGGAAATACATTCAGAGATGACCCGGTGTCCACCAGCACGTTGGACATGGTGTCGTCTTTGCAATTCATGGAAATGTGTAATGCCAGGTTGTGGTCTCTTCCCTCATCAGGGAGATCAGAGTCACAGAAACTCAAAGTGTTGCAAGCAGTAATGTTTGCAACAATGCTGTCAAACTGTTCTATTGTGACGTCGTGATCAACATAAGCTATATCCAAGACTTTCTGCAGAGCCTCTCTGTGCGGTTATGAATTCAGAAGCAACGATAACACGGAGATCTTGGATGGTGTTTGTAGAAGTTGGTCTACAACACTGTACTCACTCTTCTTGATGAGCCTCAACATCTCATCACAGTCTTCTTTCGAATTGCCACTAGGGCCAACAGAAGCAGGAGTCTTTTGTACGGAGGAGGGTTTAACAACAAGTGCCGAGTTCGGAGGATTCACAGCATTCCCAACCGGACGCTCAACAGAGTCAGCAACAGCCTGAGGCTTCGGGGGTGCAGAAAACACACGACCACTTCGGGTCAAACCGCTCACATCAGCTATATTCACAACAGATGGAGAAGGCAAGGGCACTTCTTTCCCATCTTCGACAGCAACGACATTATAGCGGAATGGAATTGCTTTGTCAGATGAATAAGGCACTGGACCGGCAGGCTTGATAATCAGGGAAGGAGAAACCTTCTGCTTGCTACCATCATATCGAATGACAACAGGCTCAGGGATCCTGAACACAGGAGAAATCACATTAACCTCTGGCTCGTCTTCATCAACATTTCTGTTCTGAAGGATCTCGATGGTCCCATCGTCCAACAATTCCTGAAGATCTTTCCGCACTCGGCGACAGCCCAAACGATTGACAGAGCAGATACGACATTTGTCATGGTCGTGCTCTAGATGACTGTAATCACACAGTAGACGATGCAACTCAACCAATGACTGTCGAATATGGCTAACATATTTGACCTTGTATTTGCCAGGGAAACCCTGGACCATGTGAACTGACTTCCCATGCTCGGGCAATGGGTTCTTCTTAACATTAGGACCTGCGTCCTCAAAGCTCAGAATGCCGCATCTCATAAGGTCTTGAACCTTAGTCTTCAGCTGAAAGCAGTTCTCCACATCGTGACCGGGAGCACCCGAATGATAGACACAGTGCTGATCAGGCTTATACCACCACTGAGGGTTAACAGGTATAGCCGGAGGATCCCTGAGAGTAATCAGTTTCCGCTCTATCAAAGAGGGATACAACTCTGCATATGATACAGGAATCGGATCGAAAGTGATCTTCTTCCTTTCACAATTTGTACTAGCTTGATTACTGTTGCGAGGCTGATAAGCCTGCTATTGAGGACGATGCTGTTGCTGATACTGCTAAGATGGTTGTTGATTGTTGTGTTGCTGATGATGATATTGCTGGTTGTTGTCTCTGAAGACAGGTGCTATGTGAGCCACCTGGTGCTGGTTGCTGGCTGAACGCACAGGCTTCCTCCTCACGGAGGGTCTTTTGGGTTTGACATGGGATTGCACAGCATATGCCTCTCCATCTTTCTTCTTCGCAAACGCCCCATATCGTTTGCTAGAAGAGCCTTCATCCTTGGTCAGACGTCCTTCACGGACTCCTTCCTCTAGTCGCATCCCCATGTTCACCATCTCGGTGAAGTCAGAAGAAGCGCTAGCAATCATCCGCTCATAATAGAATGAACTTAAGGTCTTCAAAAAGATCTTGGTCATTTCCTTCTCTTCCAGCGGAGGCACAATCTGAGCTGCCAGCTCTCGCCACCTCTGGGCGTACTCTTTGAATGTCTCTTTGTCCTTCTGGGACATGGCCCTGAGCTGATCCCGATCGGGAGCCATATCCACGTTATATTTGTATTGCTTGACGAAGGCTTCGCCAAGATCATTGAAGGAACGGATGTTTGCACTGTCCAAACTCATATACCAGCGCAGTGTAGCACCGGACAAACTGTCATGGAAATAATGAATGAGTAGCTGATCATTATCCGTTTGAGTAGACATTTTCCTGGCATACATGACCAGGTGGCTGAGAGGGCAGGTGTTCCCCTTATATTTCTCAAAGTCTGGGACCTTGAATTTGACAGGTATTTTCACACCGGGAACTAAGCAGAGCTCAGCAGTAGATTTGCCGAAGAGGTCCTTTCCTCGAAGATTCTTCAATTCCTTGCGGAGCTCAAGAAATTGGTCATTCATTGCATCCATCTTCTCATGAAAATCTGGGCCCTCAGACGGCTCAGAATGATAGATGGTGTCGTCTACCCTAGGAACGGTATGCACGATAGGAGGAGGAATAGCAAGGACCGGGCTAGATGTCGGCATTGAAGCAAATGTCAGAGCAGGAATGTCAGGCATAAAGCCAGGAGGCATCCCCCACGGAAACCCGTACGGCATGGCTGTTGGCACGAAGTGGGCACTGGCAGCAGGCACTGTAGAGGAGACAATCTCGGAAATAACAGTCCTCTGGGGAGGAGTTGCGGGTGTTGGAGAAGGCTGATTCTGAGCAGCTAGGAAAGATTCCATCAAAGCGCTCAGTCTGGCGACTTCCTCCTTTAGCTCTCGGTTTTCTTGCTCGATATGATCCATCAATTTGGAAGAGTTGGCTCTGGTGTACTACCGATGAGTCAGCTTGTCTTCAAAATAAATGAAGAGCACAAAGTCAAATCACAAGACCAGAGGACCGAAACAAAACCTGCTTATGCAAATGATGCATGCAATGCTCGTGCATATGATTTGTTTTTTATTTCAAAGGAACTTTTGGGTATTATTTGCAAATTTTGAATATTAAGCATTTGATCGCATATGGAAAATATCTCATCAAATATATTTGAGAAAGAAGTACAACATTGTCAATCATTACAAGAGAGAAGGAAAATAAACATCCTAAGGATCCCTAGAAGCTCGGGATGCCGGAAGATAAGCTGCACAAAGCCTCTTAACCTCTCTCTCATATGCTGCTTCCATATCCGCTTTCTCTTTGGCGAGTCTGTCATACCTCCTTTTCCAGAACTTGGAAGACTGAGGAAGTAGAGAATTCCATGCATCATCAGGATCATCAATGACCTGATGCTCGAGGAACTCGATCAGAGCATCCTTCTCCTTAAGTTGTTGAAGCAACTCTTCTCTTTCACGGATCCAGACATGTGAAAGGTCTTCATCTCTCAACTCCTCTACTCCTTGGTTAGGGAGGGTTGAAGGCCCAGCCACAACCAAAGGTGTAGGTCTCGGATAATCATAAGGCATGAGATACTCAGATGCTCTCTTCCTTACCCAGGCAGTATACGGCTCCAAAGCAATGCAGTTCTTCGGACCCAACTCATTTCTACCCTTCTTGTGAATCTTACGCCGCGGGCGGACCATCCTGCTCTTCAAGCCTTGGGGATCTTTACCCTCCTGAAAAAACACACCTTCTAACAGAATGTTATTAGGTTTATCCTTTAAAGGGAACCCAAGCTGACGACGTGCTAAGATAGGGTTGTAGCTAATCCCACCACATGTACCAAGAAGAGGCACATTAGAGAATTCACCACAAGAGTCGATGATCTAGACACCGTCATATATGCACGATCATACCAAGATATATCGTCATTAGTGAGAGACATAAGTCTCGTAGACCACCGTAGACATTCCTTGTTCTCCTTGAAAGCGACCGTCTGAGGTAAGTGAGAAATAAACCACTTATACAACAAAGGCAAACAGCACACAACAACACCACCACCCTTTGCATTCCTCAGATGCAAAGAGACATAGGTATCACCCAACAGAGTCGGAACGAGATTAAGAACAGAGAAGATCCTAATAGCGTTCACATCCACAAATTTTTCGATGTTGGGGAACAATACCAATCCATAGATGAGAAGTACAAATATGGCTTCAAAGGCATCCTCACTCATGGCCTTCCCATAAACGGTAGCTTGAGCAATGAGGAACTCAGAAGGGAGACCTTGAATTCCACCTTTGGTAGTCATATGAGCTTTAACCAGAGATTCATCTATGTGTAACATGTCAGCTATCTCTTGAGAAGTATGGATACTCTCTAAGCCACTGAACAACAACTGATCCTGGATAGGAATACCCACAAGATGAGCATACTCCTCAAGGGTAGGCAACAGCTGAAAGTCTGGAAAAGTGAAGCAGTGATATAGAGGATCATAGAACTGCACCAAAGTACCCATCAATCCTTCGTCAACCTGAGTAGTCAGAAGAGGAAGAAGTTTCCCATAACGAGCTTTGAAACCCAAGGGATCTAGTACATAGGATGTCAGATTCCTTAACTCTTTCAGATCGGGCTGTCTGAAGCTGTACTTCTTTGTATGCCTTTTTTATCTTTCCATATCTGAAAATTTTGCAAATAAACCCCTTAAGTTCCTTGAAAATTTTCTTTTCTGATGATATGGATGTTGATGAATGCTTGAATGTATGAATGCAACAATCACACTCAAGGATCAAGCAAAGCACACCAGACAAAGGTCATGGGATGGCTCATATTATCCTTAATATCAATCATCCATTTTGGTGGATTATGGTTTACACCTTATCGACACCCAAGTTCCATTGATATTAACGATATACGAACGGCTCAAACCTCCTTAATATCAATCATCCATTTTGGTGGATTATGGTTTACACCTTATCGACACCCAAGTTCCATTGATATTAAGGATGACTGAACGGATCAACCATGAATCACGAGTTTGTTGCGAGTCACGAGCATGGAGTCTCGGTTGAGAACCACCCAAAGGGAGTGTACTATGGTTTAAACCTACCGAACATGTTCTACCAGAGGTTCCCATAGTCATCATCCCATCTTTCGAATATTATCGGAGGAACGAATACTCGTATTCCAAAAATATTCTCAAGAGAGACTCTTATGAGTGTAGTATCGCGTAACAATCGCATCAAATCTGACATTTGAACGACCTCCGCACTACATCCTAAAAACAGGCCAAGATGGGCTTGGTAAACTAAGGTCCTTGGCTTCTACGGCACATATTGAAAGAATAATGCCTAACCACAAATGACTTGTGTGACATCATTAATCCAACATGACCTCTACCAAGTGAATGGACTCGCAAGTCAACTTGCTAAGGAATAACTCCACACAAGTCGACGAGACTATGTCATTCTCCTATCATAGGGTGCACTCGAGTTCGGGTATAGAACTCATCTCACAAAGATCACCAAGCAAGCAAGCAATTGATATATCAAGCAATTCAAACATTACAATCAATACAGTAATCCCAAATTGCACCAAAAATATGTCATAAATAATAGACAAATATAATACAACAAAGTGTGAAAAGTAGGCAAACCCACTAGGAAGATTTCTTCCCCAGCAGAGTCGCCACTTTTCTATAGCGGTGTATTCGTCACCATCGGAAATATTAATTAGATCCGAGGTAAATCATACAAGATAGAGTCGCCACCGCACTTCTATTTATCCAAAGGAATGGCTAGAAAGCGAACAAAAGCCTAAGAAGTTTTGCAAAGAAAACTAATAAAAGGTCAGAGATCTGGGTAAGGGGGTAATTATGTTGTGGGAAGGTGTTAGGCACCCACAACATCCTAGGTACTCCTAGGGAACCTCTTTTCACAAATGTTGTATTATTATTGTTTATGAAATTATTTTGTGCAAACACGATTGAAGGGATGAGAAAAGAATGTACAAGTTAGTTATTTTTGTGTTTGAATGGATGAACCCATTGCCTACGTACCTTTTCATGAAAGATAAGGATCAAAACGCCGTAGTTCGGCTAAAAGATTTCCAAAAAGATGAGTGGGTTGATTTTAAACAAAAGCCCTAAGGTCTTTCATTATCAAAGGGAGAACACTCGACCTGAGTCAACAATCCACCATGTGAGAATAACTTTGACATACTAGAGGGGTTAACCCTGTTATCAGTATGGAAGACTTACGATTCGATCACTAAGGATGAGGTGAGATTTACATCAACCGCTAAGATAATTCAGATCTATGGCTAATGCATGAAAACTTGATTAAGAAGTGGACAAGGGCCACAAAAGCAATTGAGTGAGTGAAATTAATCAATTAGAAGTATTCACAAAGATAGTCAAAGTTGACATTAAAGTTCAATTCAGAAGAAGTATTGTGAAAATGAAGTTTGAAAATCAAAGGCCTAAGGCCTAGGTTTCTAGTTTTGAAAACGAGTGAAAATGTTTGCACAAAAGTTTTCTGGTTTGGGCTAAGGATGAAAACAGATCAAGGTTAAGCACCAAAGAAGGGTGAGGGTTAAGGGACAAAGCCACAGGCAAGATTGCTTTCTCAAAATCATAGAAATGATTCAAGTAAGTTCCTTTGGAATAAGGCAACACAAAGCAATAAGCAAACAAGCAATGGTCTCAATAAGAGAGCAACAAAAATTGGAAATGGAGTGCCAATCAATGGTCTTACATCCAACTCCAAAAGCAAACGGGAAACAAATGGCCAATCAATGGTCTTACATCTAACTCCACAGAAGAAAACAAATAGGAAACAGATAGCCAATCAATGGTCTTACATTTGACTCCACAAGCGAAATAGGAAAGGAAATGGAGTGCTAATAAATGGTCTTATATCCAGCTCCCCAAAAGGAACAGGAAACAGATAGCCAATCAATGGTCTTACGTCTGACTCCGCAAAAGAAAACAGATAGGAAACAGATAGCCAATCAATGGTCTTACGTCTGACTCCACAAAGAACAAGATAGGAAATAGATAGCCAATCAATGGTCTTACGTATGACTCCACAAAGAACAAGATAGGAAACAGATAGCCAATCAATGGTCTTACGTCTGACTCCACAAAAGAAAAAAAAGGGGAAATGGAGTGCCAATAAATGGTCTTATATCCAGCTCCCCAAAAGGAACAGGAAACAGATGGCCAATCAATGGTCTTACATCTGACTCCTCAAACAAAGCAAATAACAAATGCAAAGACAATATGCAAAACAATATGCAAAATCAAACACAATCAATCACAGCAATCAATTAGCACACTCTATACACAAGCAAGAGGCTCAGACAAAGTTGGGCTTTAGCCAAGGGGTCATATCAACCTCGACAAACAAACCGGGCTTTAGTCAAGGGGTCATATCAACCTCGACAAACAAGCCAAATGTATGGGTAATGAGGCTCTTAACCACTGACATTGACCGTCAGGGTGAGCAGATGAAAGGGTAAATGAGGGTTAGACCTCATAGCTCTTAACCCGGGCCTGGGTGAGCTTGAATCAAAGAAGGTGTAGGAGTCCAAAATGAGGAACTCTACTCCACATGACTAACTTTATATACAATGATCTTGGGTGTTTATTCAAATGCATCAGCACGTAGTGCGAGCATAATGAAAGACTCAACTGAATAGCAGGGGATTGATTGCAAATCCCTTCTATCTGCCAATTGCCTCTTCACTTAGGAGGACTTAAGTCACATGCCTCGACAATGAGGTCTTTAGCACAAAATTAAACAATCACATTCATTGCCTCTTAAGGAGGACTTCAGCCAAATGCCTGCCAAAAGAAACGACAGGGCTTCCAGACTACATGGAGTTAGAGAGATTACCTAAGTGGTATGCCAACCACAAGCAAAGCAAAGCTCAAATAATGAGCTTAAGTGACTAATGTACCTGTCAGAAAAGCTAAACAATCAGTATTCACATTCAGACAACCAAACAATTAACAACAGTCAGACATTCCCAATATGTACAACATGTAAGCCATAAGAGGCAAACACTCAAGTGAGTTAGCCACCAAAGGACCTACAACACAATCAAAATTAGTTAAACAAAGTAAATTGCATCTCAAGCAAGGAGATCACATCATCCATTAGGACTAATTGCTTGAACCTGAAAGGCAAAGCTCAAATTGTGAGTACAAACCAACTAGTCCAATGACTAGGGTCCAAGGCAAAGCAAAGAGTCAAAACAGCAACCAATATTCAACATAAAGCTCATTTAAACAAGTAAGAACATGTCCTAAAAAGGACCAAGTCTAAAGCGTTAAGCAAAGTCATCACATGAGCAAGATATGGCAAAGACAATTACAAAGCACACAATTGGACATCAAGAATCAAAATTCCATATTAAAACAGAAATGAATCAAACAATCATGAAAACTTTTATGTGCATACAACATGTCAAACACAATCATCATGCCAAAAATTGTAAACACAAAAGCTCAATTGACATGTCAATGAAAATGAACAAGTATGACATCAAATTGTGTGACACACATTGTCACACCATACATTCATGTGTCTAAAACAGAGATGAAATATGATAAAAATGCACAACCAAGCCTAAAAAATCATGCAACATGTTGGGAATCAGCATACCAAATTTCAAAGCAATTGGCCAATGTATGAGCATTTCACAATAGAATTGGTACAACATGTCACATTTGCATACATGTTCAAATGATCATCACATTTTAAATTCCAGAAATTATAAAATCATGAAATTAGCATCACAAAATAATAGACATCCACATGAACATGTAGCAAAAAATTGGAAGTGATTTGGATTAATTTTCTAATTGTTATGATTTTTTGAAGTTGGATGAAATATTGAAATAAAAATGAAGAAAGCACATGATAATTGGAGGGAAATGAAATTGGATTGGTTAATTTGAAAAAAACACTGCCAGTGAGAATCGAACCGTGAATGCAAAAAATAAGAGGCGCTGGAAAAATAAAACACAATTTGCTGGAGCCAGGTATCGAAGGGAGGTTCAGAGCGCGCTTCATCATCAAAACACAGTCGTTTTGGAAATGTGAGGAATAAAAAATGAAAAAATAGAAGCGCGCTCAGTGAGGATCAAACACAAGACGCGAAGGTGAGAGGCGTCCAAACAGTAAAACGCAGGCGCTGAACCAGAAACCCTAACCTACTGTTCATGCACGGTGGCCAGCGGTGGTTTCCACCGTCTTCCTCATGGAGACGGTGGCGCTACAGTACACGTATGAATATTTTTTTTTTCGCAGAATTCTAAATGGCATACATCATTGGAAAGGTCATGAGGTGTAGAACACGGATCCATCATCAACTAAGCCTAAATCAACATGTATAATGCAAATCGAAGCAAAACATTTTTAACACACAAAACTTCAAATCAACATAACTCAATCAAATCTCAACCAAATTTCATGAAATTTATATCAGAATTCTCAGCATGGAAAGCTCTACAAGTCTATGCACATAAAAAGGAGAATTAAGAGGTTCAAATTTCCAACCTCTTGAAGAGCAGTCAATGGAAACTGTGGATTCGAGGCCTTGCAAGTGTTCAAATCTGCTCCATCAACCTTGTTATGAAGTCTGATGCACGAATCAATGCTTGGAAAGGCTTGGATCTAGCTTAACCTTCAATTTCCATGTTCATCTTCATGAGCTTGATGTGCTTGATTCTTCACCAAAACCTTCAATTCACAGCTTGATCTACACTCAATGATGATCAAAGAACAAGAATATGCAATAAAATTCAGGTGCTCTGTGGAGAATTTTTGAATTTGGAATGAGAGAAATTTTTGGAGGGAACTTGAATCTAGATCTAGAATGAGTGAAAAAACTCCAGAATTCTGTTATGATTTGATTTATATATGGTCTCTTAATCACATCCAAATCAAAATTAGGCATGAGTTAATTAGGATTAGTGAAAATAAGGTGTATGACCAAAATTGGAAGGTGTAAGGTGCATGGCAAATTTTGGACGTGAACAGTAGCATGTGAAGGTGCAAACTCACTCAAAATCTTCCAATGAAAACAATTGCACTGGTATTTAGCTCATGTGATCAATAGAATTCAAAATTTTCATTTTCCCTCCAAAATGAACATGCATGGGCAAAAAGTCATGTGATGAAATTTCATGCAATGTGATGATGGATTGGGAAAATATAGGTCATGAGAAGAAATATGCAAAAAGAGGCACTCAATTTGGAGTTTTGGATCAAAAGTTATGGCTTGTTGAAGTTCCATGCACACTTGGCAATCATTTGATCATAACTCCTCAACCATTCATCAGATGCTCATGATCTTAGACCTTTTGGAAATGGGAGAGAAAGATCTTCAACTTTCATGTAGGACAAAAATTCATTTGAAGCTTCTTTGATGTTGGAAAGTCAAATTGAATGTGGACTAAAAACTTTCCATTTTTGGAAACTTGAAATTATAGGTCACTTTCCATTTTGGGAAACTTTTGCTTTGACTTCAAAATCTTCAACATTGATGTTTGACATGATGAATAGGCCTTGTTTGAACATGAATGGGATGAAGAAGTTCAATTCCCACACTCAAAGCCTTCAATTGACTGTACAGTTGATCAAATGGTCCTCAGTTGACCTGAAAATATTCTGATGAACTTGGGCCTTAACCACTTGGGGAATTTGCTCCAAAATGAACCTCTAGCTCATATAAGCTCTTATGATGATCAAAAAGTCCTCATCTCAAGGAGAAACCTCATCTCTTGTACCATGGATTCACCTGATGTGCTTGACCTATTGACTGCTTATGCTGCAAGTAACAAAGGTTAATGACATATTTTTGATGCTTTTGGTTAGTAAACAAATGAGAAAAGCAAGGATATACAATGCACACATGCTTGGTGATCAAAGGAACACTCACAAAATATCCCACCCACAGGGAAAGGAGGCAAGATGCTCAAAGATCCTTGAGACTATGTAATGCTATGATATGATGCCATGAGGGATCTTAGGGACAAAATTAGGGTCTTACACATACCTATAAGGCAAGACTGGTTGCAAAACGATATAAACAAATTCATGGGGTTGAGTATGATGAAACCTTTTCACCAGTTGCAATGCTTAAATCTATTCGGATTTTACTTGCTATCGTTGCATATCATGATTATGAAATATGGCAAATGGATGTCAAAACTGCTTTCCTTAATGGGAATCTTCTTGAGGATGTGTACATGACACAGCCTGAAGGATTTGACATATCAGAAGAAGCCCAAAAGATATGTAAGTTACAAAGATCAATCTATGGATTGAAGCAAGCTTCCTGAAGCTGGAATCTTCGTTTTAATGAAACAGTAAAACAATTTGGATTCATCAAGAACAAAGGTGAGCCTTGTGTCTACAAGAAGGTTAGTGGGAGCATGATCGTTTTCCTGGTATTATATGTAGATGACATATTACTCATTGGAAACGATGTCCCTACCCTACAACAAGTAAAGTCTTGGTTGGTGAAATGCTTTTCTATGAAGGACCTAGGTGAAGCAGCCTATATATTAGGAATCAGAATCTATAGAGATAGATCACAAAAACTGCTTGGCCTAAGTCAGAGTACATACATAGACAAAGTGTTGAGACGCTTTAATATGCATGATTCCAAGAAAGGATTCATACCTATGCAACATGGGATGTGTCTATCAAAAACACAATCCCTTTCAACTAAGGAAGAAAGGGATCACATGAATAAGATTCCATATGCATCTGCAATAGGATCTATCATGTATGCCATGTTATGTACTCGACCAAATGTCTCGTATGCTTTAAGTGCAACGAGTAGGTACCAAACTGATCCTGGTGATGCTCATTGGGTAGATGTCAAGAATATCCTTAAGTATTTGAGAAAGACTAAGGAATCGTTCTTGATATATGGAGGTCAGGAAGAGCTGGCTGTAATTGGATACACCGATGCTAGTTTCTAGACAGATAAGGATGACTTTAGATCGCAATCTGGTTACGTGTTTTGCTTAAACGGTGGCGCTGTGAGCTGGAAAAGTTCAAAGCAAGACACAGTTGTTGATTCTACAACTGAGGCCGAGTATATTGCTGCCTCAAGTGCAGCAAAGGAACCTGTTTGGATCAAAAAGTTCATTAGTGAACTTGGCATAATTCCTAGCATTGTGGATCCCATTGGTCTCTATTGTGATAACAATAGTGCCATCGCACAAGCTAAGGAGCCTAGATCTCACCAACGATCCAAACACATACTTAGGCGTTATCACCTCATTCAAGAGATAATAGATAGAGGAGATGTGAAAATATGCAGAGTACCTACACTTGACAATATTGCTGACCCACTGACAAAGCCTCTTGCGCAGCAGAAGCATGATGGCCATACTAGATCTATGGGCATTAGGGGTATGCCTGATTGGCTCTAGTGCTAGTGGGAGATTGTTGGTGTAAGCCCTAGAGGCCAATACTTTTGGTACTTGTATCGAATTATTTATTAATAATAAAAGGCTTTTTCTTTATTATGTTTGTCTAATAAAGTCCCTAGAATAGATAGTCCATTTAATGTATCGAGTGTGACTTAATCATGAGATCACATTAAACATAAGGACACTATTAAATTATCCATAGTCGAGCTTTATTATGAAGTGGGATAACATTAAAGCATTAAGACTATTATGTATATAGACTGATGATCACATCTCATGGATCATGGATAAGGAGTTATCAAGTCTTAAACATAGGTATGAATATTAAGAGTAATATTTATACTGGATTGACCCGCTATGAGAATAATATATAGAATGTAATGCAAAGTGTCATAAGTTGTTCTCATGGTGATAATGGTGCATACCACCCTTCGACCTGAAACCACTATGGACCCTAGATGTAGAGTTGAGTGCCTTATTGCTGATCAAACATTGTCCGTAACTGGATGACCATAAAGACAGTTGATGGGTACTCCACGAAGCATGCTAAGGGACATGAGTGACCTAGATGGAATTTGCCCATCCTGCGTAACGTGATAAATGTATATGGGCCCAATATTGAACTGGACAAGGATGACACAGTTTATGCCTTGTGTTCAATATAGACATAAGGGCAAAAGGGTAATTGTATACATAAGTATTATCACAAAAGGATTTGTCAGATCACATGACATTTTCGTGTCTTGGGTAGCAGTGATGTGTTGCTAGATACCGCTCACTATTTATTATGTTAAACACGTGATTTAATATAATTGCCAATGCCGCGAAAACCTACAGGGTCACACACAAAAGGACAGATTGATGAGAGGTAGAGTAACTAAGGAATACCGTAATGTACGGTGCCCTTAAGTGAATTGTAGAACATCGTAAGGTACGATGTACTTAAGTATAATACGAAATATGGTAAGGTACCACGCACTTAAGTGATTTTGGCATATTATAAGATATGGGCCACATACACTTGAGTGGGCTTTTTAGCTTGCATCCCGCACAAGTGGTTCTATAAATAGAACCCTTATGTAGAAGCATTGGTGCAGTTGCAATTTCGTTTCTCTCTCTCTCTCTCTCTCTCTCTCTCTCTCTCTCACTCAAAGCCTTCATTCGTATCAGCTAGTTCTGAGATTGAAGGAATCCGTTCGTGTGGACTGAGTAGAGGCGTTGTCATCATTCAACGTTCATGATCGCTCCGTAGATCTACATCAAAGGTTACACTCGCCACAAGAGGTAATGATTCTATCACTGATCATGCCCATTCGTAAGGATCATTAAAGGAGAAATTTTAAATTCCGCTGCGTTTTGGATCGCTCTTCTCCTTCAGATGGTAAGCACAAAATTGATTTGCCTTGTACCAATAGGGAAGGTCCTTTGGCACAGGTGATGGAGACCTTGTCTGGACATGATTTTTAGCTAGCAGTGCAGGAAACAATTCTGCATAGGACATTGGGATAGGATCAAATTGTGGCCTTTTTTGAATAGGATTTTGATTGTTGAATTGAGAGCGAGCCTGTTGTGGAGGTTGTTGATGTTGTTGATTTGGTGGTTGTTGCTGAACATGTCGTTGTTGCTGATGTTGTTGAGGATAATGTTGTTGATGTTGATGCGAGAACTGTTGCTGATAAATTGGCGCTACCATTGGTGGACTAATGATTGGTGAAACGGCTGCAACATGTTGATACTTTCTTCTTTGTCTGCCATATGAAACAACACTAACATCTGATTCTTTCTTTTTGGAGAAATTATTGGCGAATTTCTTAACATGACTAGAAGCACCGGCTTCCTTAGTCAAACGTCCCTCTCGGACTGCTTCCTCAAGTTGCATGCCCATGTTTACCATCTCGGTGAAATCACTGGGTGCACTGGCGATCATGCGGTCATAGTAGAATGAACTCAGAGTTTTCAAAAAGATTTTAGTCATCTCTTTCTCTTCAAGTGAAGGGAAAATTTGTGCAGCAATTTCATGCCACCTTTGAGCATATTCCTTGAAACTCTCTTTGTCTTTCTGAGACATGGCCCGGAGTTGATCTCTGTCTGGAGCCATATCTACATTATATTTGTATTGACGAACAAAAGCTTCACCAAGGTCGTTGAAAGTACGAATCTTTGCACCGTCCAAGCCCATGTACCACTTAAGAGCGGCACCAGTTAAACTGTCTTGAAAGTAGTGGATCAAAAGCTGATGGTTGTTAGTCTGAGTGGACATCTTCCTAGCATACATAACCAAATGACTTTGAGGACATAAATTTACTTTGTATTTCTCGAAGTCTGGTACTTTGAATTTAGGAGGAATTTGAACATTAGGAACCAAGCAGAGTTCAGAAGCGGTCTTGCCAAAAAGATCCTTACCTCGAAGAGCATTGATTTCCCTTTGCATTTCTAAGAACTGGTCTTGAAATCCCTCTAACCTTTCATCTACTCCCACAACTTCACTTGGAGCAACGTGAAAAATGTTTTCTTCATTATAAGGAGTTGTATGCACTACAGGAGGAGGTACAAACATCACAGCAGTCACTACTGGAGCTTCAACGTTTTGAGGGCGGTATCCTGTTGGCATATAACCGTGAAGCATGCCCCAAGGGAAACCAGGTGGAATGTGATATTGTTGATCATTGACGGCCGCCACTGGAATGGGCGTCGAGACGTTCTTAGAGATTGCTGTTCGTTGCAATGGATCTTGAGAATTATTCGATGACTGATTCTGAGCAGCCACCAAAGTGTCCATCATAGCAGTAAGCCTTTCCAAACTGTCTTTCAAGGTGATTACTTCCTCCCTGAGCTCTTGGTTTTCTTGTCCAAGTTGACTCATCCTTCTCGGGCGACTGGCTCGAGTATTGTACTGGTGATTCAGTTTGACTATTGGAGGGAGAAGACACATGTAAGTTTCTTGTAATGCAGGAACTTGTGCTTGAATGATGCATGATATGCATATGCAAAATATGAGTTTTAATTTTTAAGAAACTCAATAATTTATTGCAAATATTATAGAGACAAAATTTGGTATAAGCTGAACAAAAACCTCTTTTTATTAAACAATTGAGGGATTACAAAGGTTGAAATACAATTTCAACGATCCTAAACAATACAAGAGGAAAACAGCTAAGTCTATGAGACCTAAGGAATCTCATATGTAGAAGGTCCTGCTGCTGGCTGATGCTTCCTTTTCTGCCTCTTTAGCTGAGCATTCTCGATCATAAGCTTGTCGACGATTCCCTTCCAAGCACCTGAGGTGGGAGGTATGCTGGAGTATTCATGAAAAGGCTGGACTTTAGAGAGAAGCAAACCTTCTTGTTCCTCCTGTTTCTTCACAGCTTGTTGTTCCAAAATCTCAATCAAATCATCCTTCTCCTTTAGCTGCTGCTCCATATTCATCTTCTTATCATTCAAGACACGGTACTTGCCTTCCCAAGTGTCTCTTTCCAATTTCAACCTATCCAAAATTTCTTGAAACTCTTTGTAATACCCCAAAATTTGCCCCCCTCATTCATGCATTCATTTTTAGGTCATTTAACATTTCATATTGCATTTCATCATGTCAATCGGAATTAGATCCAAGAAGCTTGAATATCATCAAGACACTTTGTGGGTCTTATCTAGGTGATCAGTCATCACAAGGGAATGGCTTGAGATACTTCCAACATGTTCAAATGGGGTCTATTCATCAGTCAAAACGTTAATCTTGAAGGAGCAAAAGTTTGTTCATGAGCTGTCATGCTCGCTAGGTGAGCAGAATGGGTCACCTAGCGAGTCCCAAGAAAAGCCACCAGAATCACCTACGCTCAGAGGAATTTCTTGAACTGTCATGCTCGCTAGGCGAAGCCCACACGTTTTGAAAAAAATAAAATAATAATAATAAATAAATAAATATAACAGAAAAATCTTGGACTTGGACCTCTCTCTTTTGAGCCCACAAAGTCACAAAAATTAGGTTATAAATTCTAGACTTCCATCTCCCAAAAAAAACCCTGGGAAAAAGATAGTGAGAGAAGAGCTAACAGAGTTTAGAGAAACCTCCAGAGACTACAAGGAACTCATCTGCAAAGAGCCAATTCCATCTCATATAAACCCTCAGATTGCTTTGCAAACCCAATCGGGCAATTCAATTTCATTCGATCTCTCCAATCAGGTTTGCCCTATTTCCACTACTTTATACTTTCAACCTGAAATTTTTGATACCCTTTTGATGCATGTGTTTGACAAGAGGTTTAGACCTCCTACACTTGGTTGCTTTTTGTGAGCTCTTTTTGTGAATTTTAATAGCATGATTCATGTGGTTACATAATTTGATTTGGGGCAACTCTTAATTGCACCCCATATTGTTTCTCTAACCTGTTTGTTGAGTTTTTGTGAGGGCTCACATGACTCCTGAAAGGATAGCTTGCTTGACATTCCATTTTATTTGTGGGATACCATTTGGAGGTTTATTCCGATTACCTCTATTGACTTGCTTTCTTTGATGGTGCCAGCTTGAGAGATCTCTGGGTTTCTTATTACTTTAGTCGCTGTTACTCCGGATCTTTATCCGTGTGGTAGATCTCTTGATCCTTTATCTTTCCCGCATTTTACCGCTTTCTTAGCTGGAAGACCTCAATAGGAGGCAATATTTTCTTTTGTTTGTTTACTTTTGTGCCCAAAGACCTCCAAGAAGAGGCATCAGTGCTAAAGACCTCCCTGAAGAGGCAATTGACGGATAAAAGGGATTAGTAATCAATCCCCCGTTATTCAGTGTGTCGTTCTTTATGCTCGCACTACGTGTCGATGCTTCAGAACAAAAGCCCAAGATCTTTTGTCCGGTCAGTCAGTGGAGAGGGTTCCACCTTTCTGAATCCCCACTTTTTGTCATGAGCTCACCCTGTTCAGGGTTAAGAGCTATGAGGTCTTATCCTCATTACCCTTTTGATCTGCTCACCCTGACGTTCAATGTCAGTGGTTAAGAGCCCATTTGATTACCTTTTTCATGGCTTGTTTGTCGAGGTTGATATGACCCCTCTTGACTAAAGCCCTACCCATGTATGTTTGAGCCCCCTCGTTGGTGCGTTTACTTTATGCATATTTGTTTTGTATGGTGTGATCATCTCCCCATAGGATTGCTAGGCTTCGTATAGTCTCCCGTTTGCATGTCAATTAAGGTAGCACCGTTCCTTCGTCTAGGACTTCCTTTTTTGCATGAGCATTCCTAAAACACAAACAAACTCATTGGTTTTTCTTCTCCTAAGAACACGTTAACTCCTTCTACTACAGGCGAGTAAGTCTCCAAAGGTCGAGCATCCGGTAGATTGCGTAGTAACGCCGTTCACCTAAAAAACACAACCTCTGATTCTCATTCCAGATGAGATACGTAGGCATAAGACGTGATGTCTTAGCGAGCACACTCCTCTGTAACCCATAGGTAGCCGAGCTACGAAGACTCTGATTCTCATATTCAGATGAGATACGTATGCAGTGGATGCAACATCCGTGCGAGTCATTTTCTTTTAACCCCTCTTTTAGTAAATAGTACATTAAATATACACACACCCTTTAGACAAGAACAACAAGAGTGGATCCTGTAGAGTAATACGGATGCGTAGGGGTGCTAATACCTTCCCTTCGCATAATCGGCTCCCGAACCCAAGATTTGGTTGCGAGACCTTGTCTTTTCCTTTCCTTTTTTCAGGTTTACTTCGAGCGTTTCCTTTCCCTTCTTTGGGATAAATAACGCGCGGTGGCGACTCTTCTGTCATTTCTTTTTTTCGCATTCCCTTTTTTAGGTTGCGACAGCTGGCGACTCTGCTGGGGACACATTTTCCCTAGTGGGCCTTTCCTAGCGTTTGTTTGTTTATTGTCTATTGTGTGTTATTTATTTATTGCTTTGCATACGTATCTGCTTGCATTGCATCCTATGTGCGCTTTACTGTCTCATGCATACTGTGCTGGCTGTGTATCTGTTTCACTGTTGGGTGGGAATCACAAGAGGTAAAAGGCCCAATACACAGGCTATGAGTGAACTTTAGGACACCTAGGAAAAGAGTGATTCATGGGAAGCGGGTGGTATGGCGCCACTTAGCGGAACATGGTATCACGAGCAGTTCAGATTCTGATGGGGTATTATCGTTGCATACACCTGGTATATATGATGATATTCTTGAAAGGATTGTTTATCCTGCGTTTCTCTTGACCTTACCCTGGCCTAGATTACACCCGTGAGTGGGGCGGGAATGATCATTTACAGGTACTGATGGTGACTTGTTCTGTTGGTGACCATGTTCTGTTGGTGACTTTTGTTTGGTTCTTGTTGGTGACCGTTGGTTCTGAAGTATGGGTTCTAAGTTGATGACTGTGTTCTATGGTTCCCGGTTCCGAATTCATGCTGAAGTTTTGATCCTGTGCTTCATGATATACAACCAACCAGCCATTGTTTCATCATTTTGCATCATAGCATGTTTATTTTCAAAAAAATGCATAAAAAAAAAGAGTTAACCCGCATTCATATCATTCACACATGTTTATCCATTTTTGTGGGGTTTATATCTTCTTCTTGATTCTAGTCGGGGTTTTCTGGTACTTTTAAAAAGGGATATTTTATCTGATGAGAGACTGGAATCAAGGGGTAGAACACCCTTTGGAATTGATAAACATGTCATTGCATTTACATATCCACTAGCATGTCATTCATAACAGGTACCGCCGCAGTGTTCTCAGTTTGTTAGGTACTCCACTATCAGGATAGCTAACTCAGGCATCCGCCGATACGGTAGCCGACCTATGAAAGAAGACAAGTTTGGGATTGGGTATCAGCCAGTTCTGACTTCTACAACTTCAACACTTCAGACTCGTCAGGGGCCGATTACTTTCTCCAGTGCTGGCGTCATCCAATATGGCTAGGTCTCTGCGGTCAACGATGAAGATGGGGATAGTGATTGCGACATCGATAACCGGGTGCGTCCGAGGATCCCGGGTGAAGTTCTCAACAATTGGTCTTCTGAGGAGATTGTCCAAGCCACTTTTCTGGAGGAGTAATTTTTCTTGTTTATTCATGCATGTCCAAGTCTTACGTTCTGCCCAGGGCGTAATGACTCATTGTAGGGCTCATCTATGTGGATACTTGCATTTTTTATCACAAATAAAGGACGTCTTTTTGCATTCAAATATTTTGTTCACTGTCTTTCTATTTTTGCAGTTTTCAAAAATCAAAAAATATTTGGCAATGTTTTGTTTAGTTTTTACTCTTTGTTCACACTCATAAGCACATACCATCACTCATACAGATGCACGTCACCGGATCCTATTGATAACGGTTCTGCTATGGCTCGCTTCGACTTTGAAAATCCAATCTTTCAAGCTGAAGAAGAGGGTGATGAAGACTGTGAACTCCCGGAAGAACTTACCAGGTTATTAAAACAGGAGGAAAGGGTCATTCAACTGCATCAAGAGTCTGTTGAAGTGATTAATCTCGGCACCGAGGACGCCAAGAGAGAGATCAAGATAGGGGTTGCTTTGGAAGATAATGTGAAGAAAGGGCTGATTGAATTGCTGCAAGAATATGTTGACATCTTCGCTTGGTCTTATCAGGACATGCCAGGGCTTGACACAGATATTGTGGTACACCGTTTGCCTCTCAAAGAAAGTTGCCCTCCGGTCAAGCAGAAGCTCAGAAGAACAAGACCAGAGATGGCTGTCAAGATAAAGGAAGAAGTGCAAAAACAGTTGGATGCAGGGTTTCTAGCAGTCACCCATTATCCGCCATGGGTTGCAAACATCGTCCTAGTACCTAAGAAGGATGGAAAGGTACGGATGTGTGTCGACTACCGGGATCTGAACAGAGCTAGTCCTAAAGATGATTTCCCATTACCTCACATCGATGTTTTGGTGGATAACACAACTCAGTTCTCGGTATTCTCCTTCATGGATGGCTTTTCTGGCTATAATAAAATTAAGATGGCACCAGAAGACATGGAGAAGACAACATTCATAACCCCATTGGGCACCTTCTTCTACAAGGTGATACCGTTTGGTCTGAAAAATGCCGGAGCAACATATCAACGAGCGATGGTGACTCTTTTCCATGATATGATTCATCATGAAATCGAGGTTTATGTTGATGATATGATTGCCAAATCTCAGACGGAAGAAGAACATTTGGTGAATCTGCAGAAACTGTTTGAACGTTTGAGAAAATTCAAGCTGAGGCTTAATCCGAACAAGTGTACTTTCGGGGTGAGATCTGGAAAATTACTGGGTTTTATTGTTAGTGAAAAGGGGATTGAGGTGGATCCGGCCAAAGTGAAAGCGATACAGGAAATGCCTGAGCCAAGAACAGAGAAACAAGTATGTGGTTTCTTAGGGAGGTTGAACTACATTGCAAGGTTCATCTCTCACCTAACAGCCACGTGTGAGCCAATATTCAAATTGTTGAGAAAAGATCAGGCTATCAGGTGGAACGATGATTGTCAGAGGGCTTTCGAGAAGATAAAGGAGTATTTGCAGAATCCTCCAATCCTTATGCCTCCGGTCCCAGGGAGACCGCTGATTATGTACTTGATAATTCCATGGGTTGTGTTCTCGGTCAACACGACGAGACAGGTAGGAAAGAGCATGCCATCTACTACCTGAGTAAGAAATTCACAGATTGCGAGTCGAGATACTCGATGCTTGAAAAGACATGTTGTGCACTTGCATGGGCTGCTAAGCGTTTGAGACAATACATGCTGTCTCACACAACCTTACTGGTCTCCTAGATGGATCCAGTCAAGTACATATTCGAGAAGCCAGCTCTGACCGGAAGGGTTGCTCGTTGGCAAATGGTACTGACAGAGTACGATATCTAGTATACATCCCAGAAAGCCATCAAGGGGAGTATTCTGTCAGACTATCTTGCTCAGCAGCCGATTGATGATTATGAGCCGATGAAGTTTGACTTTCCAGATAAAGACATCATGTTCCTCAAGATGAAAGACTGTGAAGAGCCAGTTGTTGAGGAGGGATCTGATCCAGACGAAAAGTGGACTTTGTTGTTTGATGGGGCTGTCAATGCCAGAGGAAGTGGAATTGGCGCTGTCATTACTACCCTGAAAGGTGCCCACATGCCTTTCATCGCTCGTCTGACTTTTGAGTGCACAAATAATGAAGCTGAGTATGAAGCCCGTATCTTGGGTATTGAGCAAGCCATTGATTTGAGAATCAAGACTCTGGACATCTTCGGAGATTCAGCTCTAGTGATCAATCAAGTGAATGGTGATTGGAACACCCTCCAGCCCAATCTGGTCCCTTACAGAGATTACACGAGAAGACTATTGACTTTCTTCACAACAGTAAAGCTGTATCACATACCTCGTGATGAGAACCAGATGGCAGATGCTCTTGCCATTCTATCCTCCATGATCAACGTGATTCGGTGGAACCACGCTCCCAGGATCGATGTGATGCGCCTCGACAGGGCCGCGTATGTGTTTGCTGCTGAATTGGTAGTTGACGACAAGCCCTGGTATCACGACATCAAGCGCTTTCTGAAGAGTCAAGAGTACCCTGCAGGGGCATCCAACAATGATAGAAAGACTTTGAGAAGATTGACAGGCAGTTTCTTCTTGAACAAAGACGATGTGTTGTATAAGAGGAACTTCGACATGGTTTTGCTCAGATGCGTGGATAGACACGAAGCAGACATGATAATGCAGGAAGTTCATGAAGGCTCCTTCGATACTCATGCCGGCGGACATGCAATGGCTAAGAAATTGTTGAGAGCGGGATATTACTGGATGACCATGGAATCTGATTGTTTCAAATATGCTCGGAAGTGTCATAAATGCCAAATTTATGCTGATAAGGTGCATGTGCCGCCAAATCCTTTGAATGTGATGTCTTCGTCGTGGCCTTTTGCTATATGGGGCATCGATATGATTGGAAAGATTGAGCCGACCGCCTCCAATGGGCATTGTTCATCCTTGTTGCCATCGACTATTTCACCAAGTGGGTCGAAGCAGCATCGTTCGTGAATGTCACCAGACATGTGGTTGCCCGTTTCATCAAGAAAGAAATCATTTGTCGCTATGGGATTCCCGAAAGAATCATTACTGATAATGGTTCTAATCTCAACAACAAAATGATGAAGGAGTTGTTCCAGAACTTCAACATTCAGCATCACAATTCTTCCCCTTACCGCCCTAAGATGAACGATGCTGTTGAGGCGGCAAATAAGAATATAAAGAAGATTGTGCAGAAGATGGTCGTTACGTATAGAGATTGGCATGAGATGCTACCCTTCGCCTTGCATGGGTACCGTACTTCAGTACGTACATCGACCGGGGCAACCCCTTACTCCCTTGTGTATGGTATGGAAGCAGTCCTACCTGTTGAAGTGGAGATTCCTTCTCTAAGAGTCCTGTTGGATGTCAAGTTAGACGAAGCTGAATGGATTCGGACAAGGTTCAATGAGTTGAGTCTTATCGAAGAGAAGCGAATGGCAACCATTTGTCATGGGCAGTTGTATCAGAGTCGGATGAAGAGAGCCTTTGATCAGAAAGTGCGTCCTCGATGCTTCCAGGTCGGAGATTTGGTGTTGAAAAGGATCCTTCCTCCTCAGACAGATCACAGGGGCAAGTGGACTCCTAACTATGATGGACCGTATATTGTCACCAAGGTTTTTGATGGTTGGGCCTTAATGCTTGCAACTATGGATGGTGAAAACTTCACTTCCCCTGTGAACTCAGACGCAGTTAAAAAATATTTCGCATAAAATAGACCCGCTGGACAGTAAAAAGAATAGTCCATGCAAAAATGGGCATCCCGACGAACCAAGAAAATGAAAAGGTTCGGGCAAAAATTAGGGATTAAAAATGAAAAGATCGTACACCCGGTAAGTTGAAAACCTGAAAAGGCAACTTAGGCAAAAATGGGTATCCCGGTGGATTGAAAACCCGAAAAGGGCGATCCAGGCAAAAGTTAGGGATTAAATGAATGACTGCGTTCTGAGTAGTTCTGAATCTCATCTCGTGTCAATGACTGGAAACTTTTGAAGGATAGGAAACAGTCCAATCACTCTTTTCAGAAAACTGATCATCTGGAGGATCTTGAAGACGAGCAAGTCATAGCAGAATTGGAACCCAATAGAAATCCATTTCACATTGCCATTAGATTAATTTCTGTTTTTATCTTTTGTGCGATTACCTCTTTCCAGGGATTGCTTCCTGATGTAAATGCCTATCCAGAGGCCATTCAATCCATAAAATCATGTTATTCAGTATATCTCTGTTTTTATTTTCATTTTACTGTTTTGTTTGCAAAAATGACGTCCGAATTTTTGATAAACATTGCATCATGAAACATAAGAGCTTTACAGGTACATGCTTAATACACATTTAAAATTGCTGTAAATTTTAAGTGCTTTGGATCGTCTATTCAGAATAGGTACACTCGGGGCATTTCCTTAGGGTACTCAGCAGATGATCGCGGATGTTTTTCCTCAACAGTTGGTATTTGGTATCTTATCCATGCAGAGCTGGTCCGAGCGTTGGATTCTTCAATCCCCAGCAGGCCCTCACTGTTGTGCGTCCCCAAGCATTTGTTTCAGATTATACACTCCCCAGTAGAGTTGACAGTGCCAAACTGTATATCCCCAGCGGAGTTGACAGTGCCAGACTGTATCTTCCCAGCAGAAGCGGCTGCTCCTCAGGGTTCGGTGCCAGATCGATGATCTCGATGCCAGATCCATGGTCTCTTTCCTTGAAGCAGAATCTCGGTACCGTATCGGTGTTTGCTTCCCTTGCTAAGTCGTCTCTCTCGCAGATTATGGTTGCCAGAACCACTATCGCTTTCCCCAACAACAGGTTTTCAGTGCCGTTCTCTCCCCAGTCAGAGTCTCGGTATTTCGTCATTGCTAGAACACCGTGTGGCGGGTCATTTCCCTACAGAGTTCTTTACGCTGTGCATCTCCAACAGCCTTGTCAGGGTCCAGAAGATGGTGATCATTTCCCCAGCAGATTCCCTTGCCTCGGCCTGGCATTCTACCTAGCATTTCGCATCCCTGCATGTAGAATCATATTGCATTGCATCCTCCCAAATCGCGTAGCATTTCCATTTTCATGGAGCATTACGCCATTGAAAAATTCAAACATACGCATATAAGCATAAAACATTCTCGGTATCCCAAGTGATAAGCCAGAAGTTGTTTCCAGTACTCAGACTGAAGATTGTTCATGACTTACCTTTATTATCCCCAGCAAGTGTCATTGGCCCATGCGCCGCCTCTATTATCTTTCCCTATTTCTGCCGATGCTGACAGGAATGAAGTTTGTCCGGTATTCAGACCGAAGTGGCATTCAGGCCAATTTTCCGATGTTCAGATCGAAGAAGTTTCCGACATTCAGGTCGATGCAACTTGTGGCATTCAGGCCAAGTTTCCGGTATTCAGACCGAAGTGGCATTCAGGCTAGTTTCCGATATTCAGACCGAAGTGGCGTTCAGGCCAGTTTTCTGATGTTCAAATCGAAGAAGTTTCCGACGTTCAGGTCGATGCAACTTGTGGCATTCAGGCCAGTTTCTGGTATTCAGACCGAAGTGGCGTTCAGGCCAGTTTTTCGATGTTCAGATCGAAGAAGTTTCCGACATTCAGGTCGATACAACTTGTGGCATTCATGCCAATTTTCCGATATTCAGACCGAAGTGGCGTTCAGGCCAATTTTCCGATATTCAGATCGAAGTGGTATTCAGGGCAATTTTCCGATATTCAGATCGAAGTGGCATTTGGGCCAGTTTTCCGATGTTCAGATCGAAGAAGTTTCCGACATTCAGGTCGACGCAACTTGTGGCATTCAGGCCAGGCTCTCGGTGTTCAGACCGATATTAATAATCTCATATCTTCCGATGTTCAGATTGAAGTCATTTCCAGTATTCAGACCGATGAGCAGCATTCAGGCCATGGTTATTTCTGTGTTACCATTTATTTTGGTATCCAGGTTAACATTCTTTTTCGGTATTCAGACTGACTCTCACCGTACCAGACAGATTCTTCTCTCAAGACCACCTCTTTGCCGATTCTGACAAGCATTGTTACTTCACTTCACTTCGGTGCAAATTTTCGGGCTTTTATTGTATTCAATCCCTTGATACCTCGAAAGTGCGAAAGCTGCTGCTATCTTCTTTTCGGGTATCCAGTTGATTGAATAAGGGCAGCTGTAATACCCCAAAATTTGCCCCCCTCATTCATGCATTCATTTTTAGGTCATTTAACATTTCATATTGCATTTCATCATGTGAATCGGAATTAGATCCAAGAAGCTTGAATATCATCCAAGACACTTTGTGGGTCCTATCTGGGTGATCAGTCAGCACAAGGGAATGGCTTGAGATACTTCCAACATGTTCAAATGGGGTCTATTCATCAGTCAAAACGTTAATCTTGAAGGAGCAAAAGTTTGTTCATGAGCTGTCATGCTCGCTAGGCGAGCAGAATGGGTCGCCTAGCGAGTCCCAAGAAAAGCCACCAGAATCACCTACGCTCAGAGGAATTTCTTGAACTGTCATGCTCGCTAGGCGAAGCCCACGCGTTTTGAATAAATAAATAAATAAATAAATAAATAAATATAACAGAAAAATCTCGGACTTTGACCTCTCTCTTTTGAGCCCACAAAGCCACAAAAATTAGGTTATAAATTCTAGACTTCCATCTCCCAAAAAAAACCCCTGGGAAAAAGATTGTGAGAGAAGAGCTAACAGAGTTCAGAGCAACCTCCAGAGACTACAAGGAACTCATCTGCAAAGAGCCAATTCCATCTCATATAAACCCTCAGATTGCTTGGCAAACCCAACCGGGCAATTCAATTTCATTCGATCTCTCTAATCAGGTTTGCCCTATTTCCACTACTTTATACTTTCAACCTGAAATTTTTGATACCCTTTTGATGCATGTGTTTGACAAGAGGTTTAAACCTCCTACACTTGAAAGGATAGCTTGCTTGACATTCCACTTTATTTGTGGGATACCATTTGGAGGTTTATTCCGATTACCTGTATTGACTTGCTTTCTTTGATGGTGCCAGCTTGAGAGATCTTTGGGTTTCTTATTACTTTAGTCGCTGTTACTCCGGATCTTTATCCGTGTCGTAGATCTCTTGATCCTTTATCTTTCCCGCATTTTACCGCTTTCTTAGCTGGAAGACCTCAATAGGAGGCAATGTTTTCTTTTGTTTGTTTACTTTTGTGCCCAAAGACCTCCAAGAAGAGGCATCAGTGCTAAAGACCTCCCTGAAGAGGCAATTGACGGATAAAAGGGATTAGTAATCAATCCCCTGTTATTCAGTGTGTCGTTCTTTATGCTCGCACTACGTGTCGATGCTTCAGAACAAAATCCCGAGATCTTTTGTCCGGTCAGTCAGTGGAGAGGGTTCCACCTTTCTGAATCCCCACTTTTTGTCATGAGCTCACCCTGTCCAGGGTTAAGAGCTATGAGGTCTTATCCTCATTACCCTTTTGATCTGCTCACCCTGACGTTCAATGTCAGTGGTTAAGAGCCCATTTGATTACCTTTTTCATGGCTTGTTTGTCGAGGTTGATATGACCCCTCTTGACTAAAGCCCTACCCATGTATGTTTGAGCCCCCTCGTTGGTGCGTTTACTTTATGCATATTTGTTTTGTATGGTGTGATCGTCTCCCCATAGGATTGCTAGGCTTCGTATAGTCTCCCGTTTGCATGTCAATTAAGGTAGCATTGTTCCTTCGCCTAGGACTTCCTTTTTTGCATGAGCATTCCTAAAACACAAATAAACTCATTGATTTTTCTTCTCCTAAGAACACGTTAACTCCTTCTACTAAAGGCGAGTAAGTCTCCAAAGGTCGAGCATCCGGTAGATTGCGTAGTAACGCCGTTCACCTAAAAAACACAACCCTTAACCCGTAGGTAGCCGAACTATGGCTTGCTCTGATTCTTATTCCAGATGAGATACATAGGCATAAGACGCGATGTCTTAGCGAGCACACTCCTCTGTAACCCATAGGTAGCCGAGCTACGAAGACTCTGATTATCATATTCAGATGAGATACGTATGCAGTGGATGCGACATCCGTGTGAGTCATTTTCTTTTAACCCCTCTTTTAGTAAATAGTACATTAAATATACACACACCCTTTAGACAAGAACAACAAGAGTGGAACCCGTAGAGTACTACGGATGCGTAGGGGTGCTAATACATTCTCTTCGCATAATCGGCTCCCGAACCCAAGATTTGGTTGCGAGACCTTGTCTTTTCCTTTCCTTTTTCCACGTTTACTTCGAGCTTTTCCTTTCCCTCCTTTGGGATAAATAATGCGCGGTGGCGACTCTTCTGTCATTTCTTTTTTTCGCCGGTTGTTTTTTCGCATTCCCTTTTTTAGGTTACGACACTCTTCCCTATTATCAATAGGAATGGTGGATGATGATGTTATAGCATAAGGAAATGAGGGCTTCTCAAGAGCATATGGCATCTTAAGTTCATTGGATTTAGCACAAACCCATCGGGTGTAAGGCTCAAAAGCAACACAAATCTTTCTTCATAACCGGTCTTTTCCTTTTCTATGAATGTTACGTCAAACATGTATGATTCTATCCTTCAAACCGGAACTCTCTTCGTCGTTGAGGTAAAAGAAACCTGACAACAAGAGGTTGTCGGGTTTATCTGCCATAGGATATCCTAACTGGCGTCTGGCAAGGATGGGGTTGTAGTTAATTCCCCCATGTACACCAATGAGAGGTACGTTAGAAAATTCACCACAACTGTCAATAGTTACTCCAACATCATAGGAAGGGTCATACCAATGTATACTCCCTTGATCAATGGACATGAACCTCTGAGACCATCTGAGCTTCTGCGGATTCTCCCTGAAGAGCCTGGATCTGGGCAAGTGAGAAATAAACCACTTATATAGGAGAGGTGCACAACAAAGAATGGTTCCACCACCTTTCTTAGTCCTGTGATGGATAGAATGGTAGGTATCTCCAAGTAATATGGGTACTGGGTTACCAATTAGAAGATTCGTATAACATTAACATCTACAAAGTCTTCAATGTTTGGGAAGAGTACAATTCCAAAAATGAGTATAGCAAAAATGGCTTCAAAGGCATCTCTACTATATGCTTCTGCAAAGATAAAGGCTTCCTCCAACAGTAATATAGAGGTTAGACCTAGAATCCCTCCTTTTTTAGTGAAGTTGTCCTTCACAACAGACGTTTCTAGGTGAAGTGCTTCTGCAATAGCTGTTGATATAGGGGTCTTCTCTGAACCACTGAATGGTAATTTGTTAGAGTCTGGCAAACCAAACCAGTAAGAGTATTCTTCTAGAGTAGGCATAAGCTGGTAGTCCGGAAATGTGAAGCAATGGAAGAGTGGATCATAAAACTGTACCAGTGTGTTGAGAACTCCATCTTCAACCTTGGTCTTCAAGATACCCATAAGTCTTCCATACTGAGCTCTAAAATCCTCTGGACTAACTATCATAGAACCAAGCTTCTTCAACTCTGTTAAGTTAGGACATTTGAAAGTGTATTTCTTGGTATTCCTCATTCCAAGTTCCATTTTACCTATCGATATTTGCAAAAGAAAACTATTGAGTTTCTTAGTTTTTATGCAAAAGGTTTTTATGGATGCATGAGTGTATGAATGAATGTTTCACAAATATGAGTTTAGGGTTTTGACATTAAGCATGGAGCCAATGGTCTAACCATCCCACAATGTATGAACTAATAGGTTTATTTTGTACCTGTAGAATAAGGTTCTAAAGTGGTCCCCAGAGTCATAGATCCATCTTTCGGATATTATCAGTTTAACGACTTGCTCGTAGACCAATAATATTCTCAAGAGAAACTCGTCTGAGTGTAGCATCGCGTAACAATTACCTCAGATCTTACACCTGAATAATCTCCGCACTACATCCTAAAAAGGCTTAGAGGGGTTGAAAGGGTTCTAAAGGTCCTTAGTTTCTTAGACTCCCAGATCGAAGATAATAATGCCACTAAGATTTACTCGTAACAACAAATATTACCATCAAAGGGGTCTCCATTGAGCGGGATTATATCATATGTTAATCATGCTTAGGATTACTCCAGACATGCAAGTTTGATTATACCACCATCCTATCTTATGTGTATTCTCAAATCCGGGTTAGGATTTCCTCACCACTTATAAATCTTCATAATGAAACCCAAGAAAACATAGCAACAAATAATAATAAACACATATAAACAAGTTAGGTATCACCCACTTAATATTATTTCCCCAACAGAGTCGCCATTTCTGTCGCGGTGAAGAATCGGAGACCAAGCTATTGATTAGACTTGACTCATGAATCAAAATATCACCACCGAACTTTAATTTATCCAAGGGAAGGGGAAAAGATTCAAAAATAAACCCAATATGTATATGCAAAGCTAGAAGATTAAACTTAAGCTAAGCAAAGGGGGGGGGGGGGGGGGGGGGGGGGGATTCTAAAGGTACGGGGATGTGTGATAAAAAGGGAAGGTATTAACACCCTAATCATCTGTAGTACTCTACAGGAACCTTTTGGATATATGTGTTTGGTTTAAAATTGCTTTCTATTTGATTGGGGAGATGTGAAAAAGAACATTTTTTATTTTTTGATGATTTGGAAAAACATTAAGTCTTATGCCTACGTACCCGTGAAGGATCAAAACCTCGTAGTTCAGGTTCAAAAGTAAGAAGGGATTTGTTGGGGTTGATTTTATGAGAAAGAGATAAATTGTCATCTTAAGGAGAAAACTCACATTGAAACCACCACAAACATGTGGAAGATAGATCTTTGCATCAAATTGAAAGAAGGGCTCTCACTTGGATATAGAATCAACAAGTATGCCACATACCTCTTCCAAATGGAAAGAATCAATATCAATCTAAACAATGTTATGGGGTAGGAGATTTAAATCTCAACTAGGGATGACTCACGTCTAATCCTTTTATGAAAAGGTTTTAAACATGGAAAAGCCAAAGTGGCAAAAGGGTTTAAATTAAGTTTGTGTTTTTTAGGTCTTATGAAAAGATCTTTGAATATGCTTAAGTGTTTTGAAGCATTTGATTAAGAAATAAAAGGGGAAACAATGACCTAAGTCAAAGTTTATTAAGAAAGTAGTTATAAGAAGGAGAGAGAGATATAATCCTAAGGTTTAAATTGAGGGGAACCTAAGATTGTATCTAAAAGTTTTTGGATTAAGGGGAAGTAAAGTTGTATAGAATGCAGATGAACACACACATGCAAAATGACAAAAATGTCATGATTCATTTCCCTTGGATATAAACAATAACAAGGTTGCACGTGCATTAACATTAAGACATAAAATATGTCTAGATACAATGGCAATCACAAGGTATGGATGACAATATTAAACATGGTTTTTTTAGGCATTGAGATAACATAAACAAGACATGACGAAGTTTCACACAACATCACAAGACACAACATATTGATGGTGAAGATAAAATCATACTTGACATGGTAAAAGCATTTATTGGTACATGGTAAACACAACATGAATTAATTTAGGTCAAACATGCATCACATTATAAGTCTTCACAAAATAAACATTAGACTTGAACCAAAGTTCATGATAAGACCAAACTTAAGTGGAAACCTAATCACCTCCTAACCATCCATTCAACATGTCTTCAAGGTGAATCAATCGATACATTGTATGACAATAATCAAGTTCAAACATGTTAAGGATAACAATCAAAATTTAACAAAGTGTGTTTTAAGCATATAAACTTTCAACATCAAGAACAAATAAGACATAAGCCGAAAGAATCAATTAGGAGCCTTAAAAAAACACTTAAAACACATGTTTTCCATCCAATCAGAAGTGGTGAAATAAATAATGTTTTTGGGATTTTTTTGGTGTCATCATAAAATAGACATTCTCATGAACACATGGCAAAAAGAATGGGTCAAAAATGTTAAGGGATCATGAAGTTATGGATATTTGAAGTTATAAATAAAAATGAACATTTAACAAGTGAAAACAAAAAAAATCATTACACTGCCCAGATTCAAACCCACACCCAGTAACTTAACAAACCAGTGTTTTACCACTGGGGCACAATGTCAATTCATATATTCAATTACATCAATTAAAATATATATTAAAGTGACTTTTAAAATTTAAAAAATGGCTCCAAACTTCATCTTCCTCATTCATCCCGTAGTCCATACTTTCCACCATTTTCACATATTGTTAAAGCTCTAACTCTCTCAATTCTTAACGAAATCAAAAGTTGTAAAGACCAAAACTGCTTAGAATTTCGCAAGGAATCTAATGGTACTCACCAATTTCATTTATTTTTCATAAATATCTAGAAATCAAACAAAATGCATATGAACCCTAAAAATTGAATTTAAAATTAAATTCTAAACATCACCGATTAAGACCAATGATCATAGGGGTTTTGTTCCTGACATCTTGGCAAGTGTAATGGTAACAAGAATGATGCAAAATGGTGTCTTAAATCATAAATTGCAGAAATGAATACATACCTCAAAAATGAAAATCGTCCTTTTGAGTAGGGGTGTTCCAGATGTGATTTTATGATTTGAACAACTTCCTTACACCTCTAGGAAGGTGTTTAAATGCCTGGCTTGAACTGAGAGTGCTTGGTTCTTCCTTTCCAAATCAAGTTGCAAGTTATGAAAATGTGATTTGGATGATGATGGTAGGGCTGTTACAGATGTTGTTCAAGTGTTTGGACAACTTCTATGTTTAGAAGTTGCTTGAAGTGTTGGTTTGGAGAAAACACAAGCACAATGGAATTTGGAAGTTTGAGGTTTGGAGAATTTGCTACAATGGAATTTTTGTGCCAATTATGGTGTGTTGATTTATGAGGCTTGTCTCTCTATTTATAGGGGCTCCATATGGTTCATGTAACTTGCAGAAATCAATCTTGGTTCAATTGGAATGCTAGTTGGGTGACTTGGTTTCATTTTTCACAAAAAAACATAATGGATCATGATGAAAAGGTGGAGTTAAAGAAGAAGCTTAGAGGTACTTTTAGGATGTTGCTTCTGGTTTAGAGGTTTCAGTGTGATCAGAAGAAACAAGTTAGAAGCTCAATGCAAGAGTGGTTGGAAAAGTTGGCCTTTATCAAAATGGATATGAAGCTTTTTGCAAAACCTTCCAAATATGGCATCAAGACTTGGTTAATGACTCAATCCCTTGTGTAATGCATCAAATGTTTGTGTAATCTTATGATTAAGGTGAAATTTAGAAGCAAGATAGCCTGTAAAGCAAGATCATGTAGCTTTGGCTCAAGGTTACATGATGAATTTGTCATGAAAATGACCCAAAATTCAGATTTGGAGAGCCAACGTCAACTCTTCGAAACTCCTAGCTCAAATATGATAATTTGATGCTCTTGGACTTTTTGGAAAGCTAAGACCATACTCTACAACTTTCATGTTGATCACTTTTCTTGAATCAGTTGGGATCTGGGTGAAAAACTGGAATAAAGTTGGTCATTTGACTAGGTCAGCATGCTGAAAATTTCACTAAGTGTTTTACCACTTGACAAACCAATGAATCATCCACTTCATGGCCCCATATCTCCTTATTCATGCATTTTTTGAGGTTTTATCACCTAGGACAAAGTTGAAGTATGAAGCAAGATCTTTAATATGATCGTTGGAGCAAAGAAAATGGTGGTTTGGATCATAAGTTATGGCCTTGGAAAGTTGGGTACTTGGACATGTATTTTTTCATAACTTAGAAAAAATTTCAAAACCAAATCTTGCCCTTTTTGCAAGTAACCTCAAATTTCTTGTTTACTCTTGATCAAATGACTTCAATGATCATATTTTCATAATCCTTGACTTGAAAAGTCCATAGTTGACCAAAAATCTTAAAAGTCAAACTTTGACTTTAAGCATTTGTTGACTTTTTTCATTAGTTGTGTTCAAACTTTCATCTGCTTATAAACCTAATCTCTTGAGCCATATGAATTGTATGAGTGGGTTATGAGTATACATTTTAATACCTTGGATCATGCCTCAAGCCATAGAATCATGCTTTGGTCAAAGAGCCAACATTAAACTGGCTTTGACCAAAACCCTAATTTTGAGTGTCAGATGAATTGTGGCTTGATGAACTTGAGATGGAATGATCTTGAAATAGATTCTTATTGATGGAAGTCACTTGATTACTTGGGAAGGATGAGGAGTTTGAAATGTTAAAACTCATGCCAAGTCTTGATTGATCAATCTTTGAAAGCTCTTGGTGCAAAACCCTAGCTTAAGACAAAAAAAGTAGAAAATCTTTTTGTATTTTCAATAGGTTAGTAGTGCAAAGATGCTAGATGTCATGCAAATGATACAAATGATGGTAGCATCTTAGGGTTGAAAATTAGGGTATGACACGCGCTCATTCCCTCTCCCTCAGTTTCACTATGCATCCACCGTGGACCACCGCGCCGGCGGCTGTCGCCGACGACGGTGGTAGCTTAAACCTAAATTATAACCACCATTTTATGCACAAAGATGTGCTGATGATGAAAATGGGGCCAGTTTTGGTAGTTGATCATTGCACTGGCCAAATCGAAGGAAATTTGGGAAGAACCCTAAGTCTCTAAGTTCAAATTAAATGGAATTTGGAATAAGTTAACCTCCTACACCATAGGGATTTCATTCCCTGGCCTCAAAGCTACACTATGGTACGCTCAATGCAAGAAAACATCACAGAAGAGAAATGGACTTACCGGAGAAGACGATCAGAAACTTCAGCAGATGAGTTCTTGATCTCGTTTTGCACGCTTCTTTTTCCTTTTTCTTCTTCTTCTTCCTCTTCTTCTGAACTTGAGAATAGCGAGCAATGAAATGAAAGTGTAGTGGTCAAGCTCAAGCGAGATTGAAGTTTTAATGGATTTTTGAGAGAGAGATAAAGCTTTGGTGAAGGTGAGGGAGTATATTGCAGAGTGTGTGAGTTTCGAGCAAAATGTCCAAGGTCCTGAAATGATGATGATGGATCTGTTTGAATAGAGATAAGGTTTGGGATGTGGCTAGGCTAGGAATGAGGTTTGGATTCTATTAGACTTAGGTTTGGAGTTAGTTAACCTTGGCTCACTGAGTTAGTGGTGAACTCAGTTAGTTGAACCTTACTCAGTTAGTTATGATTGATTATGTTAGTTGGTTAATGAGTGAAGAAAAATTTGATTGGCCGTTGTAGGTTAGAAAGGAGGTTGAGGTTAAATTGAAGTGGTTTTTAGTGACCTGTTATCCAAGTCACAGGTTAGCTTTAGGTGACCTTGGTTTGGCTTAAAAAGAAGGGTAGCTTTAGTTAGTGGTCTTGATGCACAACTGGCTGTAGCAGGTAGCATTTGAATTAGGATTAAATGATTGAAGTAAATGCAACTTGTTGAACGGGTCATTGTTAAGTGCAAGTGTGTTTTGGTTGGCATGATGAATGTGATGTTTTGGCTCACTGCTTTCATGTTCCTTCTGCTGCAGCAAATTTGGCTATGGCCTTGCAATGCCCTGTTGGATCTTTTCAGTTAAGTAGGTGAGTGGATCATCATGGTTTTTGTGTGCAAAGCTCATGCTGACTTTGGCTTCTATAGGATATAAGGCCAATGCACCTTGCTCCATGATGTAACTAAACTCAGGGTGTTAGTAGCTTTACCTGGCTTGGTGCGGGATTTGAGGTATGTCTCATTTTGGTGACTTTGTAATAACAACCATGAGTTCAGTTGGTTGGTTCATGTGCTATGCAATGTTTGGTATTGTTTTGGTCTATAGTGTTGCTGCAGGATGATGTTTAGCATTGGTTTTGCAGGTTTGGTGCAAGGCTGTTGAGATTTGGTGTGGTGGTGTGCAAGTCATGAGTTGCTCACACTTGGACACGTTATGAAGATGTAACATCTAGGCCAGTTCAGTGGAGCATGGTACTACCATCTAACTAAATCAAAACCAAAGGCCATGTAGCCTGGATCAAGGTATCTCAACTTAACCATTAGTTCCTGTTTTCTTGGATGATGGAATGTTGTTATGTGATGTATCATTGGCTTGTTTGCTCAAAGTCCATGGTAATGTATTGCTTGTTTTGCAGACTGCTGGTTCTTGTTAGAGATGCTACAGATGCTGCTGGTAAATGCAGACATTGCATTTCCCTAATGTAGATGGAGTATGGTGACTTATTCTGGATCCTTGCATTGCTTGAGTGCTGCCTGTGGTCATGCCCTTACAGGACAATGAATCAAGGAATTTCTTACATGATTTGTTTGCCTCTGTTATGATCATGGCAGTGCATTAGTTTGATGACTTGCCAAGGTAATGGTTGTTGAATGATTTAGATTATGGTCTGTTTGGCATGACAATATGTGAGGTATGTCTACTATTGATGTTGCTGTAGTTTATTGTTATGAATTGAAGTGAGTCCATGCTATGGTTTTGGTTTGCTTCATATTGTAGTCTGCTTTGATTGACTTTGGTATGCTAACATGATGCAACACTGTTACTGATCCCAGGTGCATTTCAGGTTTTGATCTTGACAAGCTTGGCAATGAGGATATTTCCTGCCAGTTATAACCTTGATTTGATGAAAAATGTTGGCCAGGCTTTGAGTGTGTTACAGGGTTGTACATTGCTAGCAGGATTTGGTTCAATCTCACAAAATGGACATGATACATTGATACTTCAACTGCATCAAGCATTGTAGTTTGGTCTGTGGATTGCTTTGTTTGTTTTGGTGATTCTTGGCATGCCATGACAACATTTGGTTGTGTAGGCCTGTTGCTGCAGGACAATTCCCAGGTGGCATCTCCCATGAGCTATCACCACCATTAACTCCAAGTGTGAGCATGTTCAGCTGGTTATGGCACTACTATCAGGTTGCAGGCAAGGCAAGGTGCAACATGGCATTGAAATGGCCGCTGTAGCAGCAGGGCTGTCATGTATCCCCATTGGCTTGGTCACACATTTCAATGGTTTTATGTGTAAGATTTTGTTGCAACCAAGGGATATGAGCAAAAGGACAAAGGTTGGACTGTTAAATGACTCCTTGGTCATTGGTTAAGGGCAAGCCAAGGGCAAATGGTCAATAGTTCAAAAGCCAAAATGATATGGCACACCACATGTATTACTTGCAATGGAAGTAACCAAGAACAAAACATCAACCAATATGAGGATTGGATGAATAATCAAGGCAAAGTAGCATGGGATTGGGAAATTAGGGTTTTAGAGTTTTAGGGTTGACTTTGATCAAAGCTGACCAAAAAGTCAACAATTGGTCCAAATTTCTTTTTCTTTGCATTTTCTTTGTAAATGGACAATGGATTGATGATCATGGTGATATTTAGGGTTTTTGGAATTTGGGTTGACTTTGGTCAAAGTTGAACAAAAAGTCAACTGTTGACCAAAGTCAACAATTGGTCAAAAATGTCAAATTTTGTATTTTCTTATGTTGAATCACATGTAATGGTTTAAAATGACATGAAATAGATTGAAATGGATTAACAAATGGTTTGAAGTTGGTTTCCAAATTGTTTTGTTTTATGATTTGGATGTTGGACTTTTGAAAAATAACTTGACTGATAATGTACATGAACAAGGCCATGAAATGAGACCATAAGGTTAGGGTTTTGACATAGTATCCATGAACCAATAGCATGACTAGCAAGTGGCTTAAAACACGGGAGGTTTGGTTGTTCAGATGACCATGATCAAAGATGTGTCCACAACCAAATGAATAACACCAATACTTTGGATCAAGACCAATGCTCCAAGAAAGGTTAGGCCAAGCAAATTGACAATGTGTGAAGATTGAGGGGTCATGAATGCACAGTCAAGCCACCAAGTTCATCTGATTTACCATCTCCTGATTAGGACTTTGGAGACCAAGATAAGACCTGAGGAAGCTCCATGAAGTCATGCCTTGAGGAATTAGGGCTTTGAAGACCCTAGAGAATTGTCTAGCCACATCTTTGTTGAAATCAAACCTTCACCACCATCATTAGGGTTTCACATCCCCCATGATGATGATATAGTTAGACCGTGCCTTTGAGCTTTGATATCCATATAAACCCTAGCTTTATAAGCCCAAGTTTCTTCTGAATCCATGATGAATGATGCATGTGGATGAATTATGAATGTATGCAAGTGATCTTCTGATCAAGTGATTGGATGGATAGGTGAGAAAGGGGAGAGAAAACTTTGGGGTACAACAATCTGAAGAAGTATGAGATTGAGGCTCATTGGGTGAAGAAAGAAGGAATCTTTGGGTTGACTTCCGAGGTCCTTATTGGGAAAGTTACTGCCTTTGCTCAAGCTGGTAGTATGGATGCTTTTGAAGCTATCTTTGTGTTGCTCATCTATGGTTTAACTTTGTTCCCTAACGTTGATAGTTTTGTTGATGTTAACACCATTAGAATCTTCTTGATTGGAAATCATGTGCCTACTTTGTTGGGTGATATGTATTTCTCTTTGCATCTAAGGAATTCTAAAGGTGGTGGAACGATTGTATGCTGTGTTCCTCTTATGTACAAGTGGTTTATTCCGCACTTGCCTCAGACTCCTGCTTTTATGGAGAACAAACAATGTCTAAGGTGGTCTCAGAGACTTATGTCTCTCACTAATGATGATATAGTTTGGTATGATTCTTCATTGGGTAGCTTGGAGATTTTCGATTGTTGTGGTGAATTCTCTAATGTGCCTCTCATTGGTACACAAGGAGGAATCAACTACAACCCTGCTTTGGCTCGTCGTCAACTTGGGTTCCCCTTGAGAGACAAGCCTAATAACACTCAGTTAAAAGGTATTTTCTATCAAGAGGGTAAAGATCCCCAACTTTTGAAGCAGAAGATGGTACATGCTTGGCATAATGTGCATAGGAAAGGAAGATCCAAGCTTGATCCGTGTAACTGTGTAGCTTTGGAAGCTTACACTCTTTGGGTGAAGAAAAGAGCTTTGGAGTTGAAGATTTTGTATGGTTGTGAGAGACCTATGTCTATGGTTGTGGTTGAGCCATTAACTCTCCCTAACCAAGATATAGAGGAGTTGGAAGACGCACTCGCCAAGATGAAGCAAGAGAAGGATATGTGGGAAGAGCGGTTCCATGCTTTGAGCAGAAAGCATGAGGAGTTGTAGCTTGAGTCTAAGGACAAAGATGCGCTTATTGAACTTCTCGAAGACCAAGCAGTGAAGGGACAGAGAGAGCCAAAGGGTCCATCTTCCCCTAGTATGCCTCAGCCTTCCGGTGCTTGGAAGAAGATTGTTGATCAGCTTGTCCTCAAGAAGGATCAGATGAAGACTTCTTTTGAGTCTGAGATTCGACGCATCTGAAGGAAGTATGCGCCTGCAGCCAGATCATCTGACACCGCCGTTGTTAGGGGATCCTTAGGATGATTAGTCTCCTTTTCTCTTGTATTTGTATTTTGGTTTCTGAAATTGTATTCAGTGTAATCCTTCCAAATTATATGAATAAAAGAGATTTTTATGGTCAATCAAATTGTTACAATTGTTATTATTATATATTTGCAAAGAAAATAGTATGTTCCTTGAAAATAAAAACAATCAAAGCATTGCATTTCATGCATCATTTGCATAGCAGGTTTTTCTTCCGCCAGATGTCTTATTGGTTATTCTTTTGTGCTTCAGCCAAGTTGACTCATCGATACAATACTCGCGCCAATCATCCAAGAATTATGGAACACTTGGAACAAGAGAGATGAGAGTTGAAGGACGAGATTGCCCTCCTGACAGCCATGATGGAGTCATTTCTAGCTTCTTAGAGTCAATCATCTCCAACGCCTGCAACGCCTCCTCCTCAAAGGACTGTCATTTTAGAGAATGTTACTTCAACTGTGCCTGCCACTCAGTTTGTGCCTGCTATGCATGCCGGATTCCCGTGGGAAATGCCGCCAAACTTTATGCCCGAAGGGTTTGCGCCTACTTTTGCTTCCATGCCAGCATCTATCCCGGTCATGTCTGTGCCGCCTCTAGTTGTTCACACCCTACCTCGTGTTGAGGACGCCATCTACCATTCCGAGCCGTCTGAGGGTCCGGATGTTTATGAGAAGATGGATGAGATGAAAGACCAATTCCTTGAGTTGTGAAAGGAATTGAAGACCTTGAGGGGAAAAGATTTTTTTGGTAAGAGTGTTGTGGAGCTTTGCTTGGTGCCCAATGTCAAGATCCCAATGAAGTTCAAAGTCCATGACTTTGAAAAATATAAGGGGAACACCTGCCCACTTAGCCATCTTGTCATGTATGCCAGGAAAATATCGACGCAAACTGATAATGATCAGTTACTGATTCATTACTTTTAAGACAGTTTGACTGGTGCCGCTCTGAGGTGGTACATGGGTTTGGATAGTGTGAGTGTCCGCACGTTCAATGATTTGGGCGAGGCTTTTGTAAAGCAGTATAAATATAATGTGGATATGGCGCCGGATAGGGACCAGTTGAGGTCGATGTCTACTAAGGACAAGGATACGTTTAAAGAGTATGCCCAAAGATGGAGAGAGCTTCCTGCTCATATTAACCCTCCATTGGAAGAAAAGGAGATGACCAAGATTTTTCTCAAGACCCTGAGCTCGTTTTACTACGAGCGAATGATTGCTAGTGCCCCCAGTGACTTTACCGAAATGGTAAACATGGGGATGAGATTAGAAGAAGGTGTCCGTGAGGGACGATTGTCTAAGGAAGAGGTATCTTCGAGCAAGAGGTATGGTAACAATTTCACTAAGAATAAGGAAGGTGAGACCAATGCAGTGTCAGTTGGGAGGCAGAGGAGGCCTCATGTCAGAAGAAGTCCGCAACCGCGTCAACATCATCATCAAGTTTCATCCGTTATTCCAGTCTTTTCCAATAATCAATCAGTTCTAGTTGAAGCTAGCGGAAATATACCCGAATGTATCGCACGCTCGAACATACAACAGAGTCGCCATCGAACTTTATTTATCCCCTAAGGGAAGGGAAAACATCGATAAAACCCGAGGGAAAGAGATATATTGGGTAAGGAAGTCGGTTATGTACGGGGAAGGTATTAGCACCCCAAACATCCATAGTACTCTTTGGGAACCATTTTGATCGTTCTCACTCGAATAGGAGTGATATCTAAGATTACTCGCGAAAGATGGGAAAATGAGGAAATAGATAAATTGCTCGGTGAGGATTGGGACCCTCATGCCTACGTATCCTCATAGTGCAATGAGGAATTCAGAGCTTCATAGTTCAAGGAACTAGAGGCAGGAGGTGGAAAGAAGTGTGATCAAAGTATGGTCTGAACCAAAGGATAATGTTGTTTGAACTCCAAAAAGGGTGAAAACGTGAACCCAAGAGTAAACAGGTATGAACCGACAAGTGACGGTGTATCGCACTTGTATCACTGTACTGGAACGACCGAAAAAGCAAGGAATTAGGTGTTTGGGATAAGTGTAGATGTTTGGTTGGCTGTATTTTATGGTAAAACACTAATTGGACTATGATGTCTTGACTGATGTCATGACATGCTTTGGAGATGTTTGATTGGCTTCATTTTGTGTTAGAACATCTAACTATACTCTGATGTCTTGACTAATGTCATGACATACTTGAGTAGTATGTTGCAGGTTTAGCTAATACAGGATTTACTGAATGTCAAACTAGATATTATGACATTCATTCCTGACAGCAGATACTGAGGTCTAGAGCAGTTGGTTGTCTGCTATAACTCAGTATTTAATTTCAGTCTGTTTATCAAGGGAATAACAGACCTGGCATAAGGCCTATTGTCTGAATGTCAAACTGGATGTTATGACATTCATCATTGACAACATATACTGAATAATAGGCAGGTTGGTTTTCTGCTACAGTTCAGTATGTACCTCAGTCTGTTCTTCAGGAGAATAACAGACCTGGCATAAGGGAATTTCTGTAAATGTCAAATTGGAGGTTTTGACATTTGTTACTGTAAGCTGGTACTGAAGTATAGACTGGTTGGTCTTTTACAGTACAACATTTTGTACAGTCTGTTTTCAGGAAAAACAGACTTAGCATATGGTCTATGATTTGGATGTCAAACTGAATGTTGTGACATTCATTCCTGACAGCATATGCTAAATTGTAGGTTGGTTAGTTTTTCTGTTTCAGCAGTTTTCTCAGGCTATTCTTCAGGAAGTCAACAGCTAAGCTAAAATCCAGGAAACTAACAACTAAGCTACAATTAATGAACCTAACAAATAGCCTATTTGTTAGTACCCTAATATGTGGAAATTAGGTCAACTTGCTTGACCTTAATTTTAGGAAATACAAGTACAAGGCCCAAGTGCTGCAAACTAAAAGGATGGCAATCCTTCATTCAGAACTGGGGGATTTTAGGCGTGAAGATTTTGTTGGTCCATTATACTTCACTGCTGTATTTTTGTGTGTGTCTTGTATTAGGTGTATCTTGTGAGCCAAGCTATTATCACTTAGATGATTGCATTGGACTAGGGTGTTCATTGAGTTGTAAGTGTTGTGTCACTCTAAGCTTTTAAGCGTGAGTGCTGTGTATCTTGATTAAAGCTGTTAAGCACAATCAAGAGTTGTTTGAAGTGTGACTTCACCATTAACTTTAATCTAATTAAAGGTTGTAATCACTGAGGTGATTGAGGGGGAGTGAGTAGGAACTCTGATCTTAGTGTAAGATTGAAATTGCATTGGGTAGGTATTAAGTGATAGGATTAAACAGTTGGTTTAAGGTCTAAATTAATACTACTAATAATGGATTTCCTCCCTGGCTTGGTAGCCCCCAGACGTAGGTGTGTGTGACACCGAACTGGGTAAACAATTCCTTGTGTTATTTACTGCACTTACTTTTTAAGTTCTGCATAATTCTTGTCTGCGCAGAATTGGATGTCATAACATCCCGTGTGACATCGAAAGTCTGTTAACTAGAATTTCAATTGGCATCAGAGCAGGAACCCTGCCTGTTAATTTCTGGGTGAGATCTAGGGAAGTTACTTTCTAGTACCATGGACAAGGATGTAGAATACTCAAATAGACCATCCATGCTGGATGGTTCTAACTATGATGACTGGAAGCCTCGTATGATAGCCTTCTTAAGGTCTCTAGATAGCAAAGTCTGGAGAGCTGTCAACAAAGGATGGGAACATCCAACGAAGACAGGTAAAAATGGAGTCAGTGTGCAAATTCCGGAAGAAGAGTGGGACAAGGAGCAAGAGGCATTAGCCCTTGGAAATTCTAAGGCCTTGAATGCATTGTTCAATGGAATAAGTAAGAACATCTTCAGACTGGTGCACCACTGTGAGCTGGCTAAGGAAGTTTGGGACACCCTCAAGATAACTCATGAAGGTACCTCCAAGGTGAGGATGTCTAAAATTCAGATGTTGACCACCAAGTTTGAAAATCTGAGGATGAAAGAGGATGAGACTATTCATGACTTCCACATGAATATTCTTGAAATTTCCAACACCTCTGGTGGCTTAGGTGAGAAAATGGCTGAAGAGAAACTTGTAAGAAAGATTCTCGGGTCATTACCTAAGATATTTTCCATGAAGGTCACTGCTATAGAAGAGGCTCAAGAGATATGCAATATGAAGGTGGATGAGCTTATTGGTTCTCTTCAAACCTTTGAAATGGGCTTGTGTGAGAATGTTGAAAAGAAGAACAAAAGCGTAGCTTTTGTATCAAATACTGAACAGGATTCAGAAGCAGGAAGTACTGGAGGTGATGAAAGCATATCAGAAGCCATAGCCATGCTTGGGAGACAGTTCAACAAGTTCGTAAAGAGGATTGATTAAAAAGGTAGACCAAATGTCAAGAACATCTCGTCTGACATCAGGAAAAGATCAACTTCTGAAGAAAAGTTCAACCAAGGCAAGGGAATCCAGTGTCATGGATGTGAAGGTTTTGGGCACGTTAGAGATGAATGTCCTAGTTACCTCAAGATGCAAAAGAAGGGGCTATCTGTCACATGGTCTGAAGGAGATTCTGAGAGTGAATCTGAAGGAGAATCTGCTAAACATGTCACTGCACTAACTAGTGTTTGTGCCACTGATGATGACTCAAGTGGAGATGAACTGACCTTTGATGAACTTGATGCATCATATAAAGAGCTATGTGTCAAAAGTGCAGAAGTGCGTGTACAAGGAGAAAAGCAGAAGAAACTCATCAAGGAGCTGGAGGATGAGAAACAGAAGCATCTGACAGTCATAGATGGTCTAAATGGTGAGATAACCTTGCTGACCTCCAAGCTAGATCAAATGACAAAATCAATCAGAATGCTAAATAAAGGAACTGACACGTTGGAAGAGATCCTAAAGGTGGGACAAAAGTCAGGAACCATGTCTGGTTTAGACTTTGTGAAGAAATCCTCAACTGAACTCAAACGCTCAAAGGCTGAAGTTCAGAAATTCAAGCAGAAGTCACACCCAATGTCTCAACATCAGGGAACCAGGATGAGTAACCATCAGAAGAAGAAATTTCAGAGATGGAGATGACACTACTGTGGTAGGTTTGGTCACATAAAAGCCTTCTGCTACAGGCTGCATGGTTATCCTAACCAAACCCCTCATGTCAGACCTCAGCATAAGGCATATAAGCATAATTCCCCCATCAAGAAACGAAAATGGTTTGCTAGGTTAGCTCACACAGCTCTAAGGGCATCTACCAGAGAAGACTGGTACTTTGATAGTGGTTGCTCAAGAAATATGACTGGTATGGAGAACCTATTGGTGGATATACAACCTCACACTACTAGTTATGTGACCTTTGGTGATGGTGCGAAAGGAAAAATCAAAGGTGTGGGTAAGCTGGACAGCTCTGGAGTTCCAGAACTGAATAATGTGTTGTTAGTAAAAGGACTAACTACTAATCTCATCAGCATAAGCCAGTTGTGTGATCAAGGGTTCTATGTTTAGTTCACCAAGGAGCTATGTGTTGTGACGAATGGAGATAATTAGGAAGTTATGAGAGGATCCAGATCCAAAGATAACTGTTATCTGTGGGAACCGAAAGTCTCAAACTACTCCACAACTTGCTCCTCAGCCAAGGAAGAACAGGAGGTGAAGCTGTGGCATAGACGCCTTGGTCATCTCCATTTAAGAGGAATGAAAAAGATCATATCCAAGGAAGCAGTTAGAGGAATCCCAAAGCTTCTTATTGATGAAGGAAGAGTCTGTGGAGAATGCCAGGTTGGCAAGCAAACCAATATGTCACATCCTAAGCTGGGACATCCTATAACTTCCAAAACTCTGGAACTGTTACACATGGACTTAATGGGACCTATGCAGGTTGAAAGTCTGGGTGGAAAGAGGTATGCCTATGTGGTTGTTGATGACCATTCCAGATACACTTGGATAAGCTTCATCAGAGAAAATTCAGATGCATTTGATGTCTTCAAAGAACTGTGCATCAGACTTCAAAGGGAAAAGGACAGTTGTGTTGTCCGAATTAGGAGTGACCATGGGACTGAGTTTAAGAATTCCAAGTTTGATGAGTTTTGCTCGTCTGAGGGAATAAGTCATGAGTTTTCCTCTCCTATAACTCCTCAGAAAAATGGGATAGTTGAAAGGAAAAACAAAACTATTCAAGAATCTGCCAGGGCAATGATCCATGCAAAGAAGCTTCCTATGCACTTTTGGGCCGAAGCTATGAATACAACTTGTTATGTTCACAATAGAGTTACCTTGAGAAAAGGAACCTCTTCCACTCTGTATGAAATATGGAAAGGCAGAAAACCCACTGTAAAGTACTTTCATATCTTTGGAAGCAAATGTTACATTCTTACAGATCATGAACAGAGAAGGAAAATGGATCCCAAAAGTGATGAGGGTATATTCCTAGGATACTCAACTAACAGCAGAGCCTACAGAGTGTTCAACTACAAGACCAATGTCCTGATGGAATCCATAAATGTTATTGTGGATGATAAAGAGGAAGGAGTCGATGTCATAGAGGATGTTGGAACATTCCTTGATACTTCAACAGACATACCAGTCAAGTCTGAAGAAGTACAGGAGACTCCTCCTGAATATGAGGTAGATGCATCCAACAAAGTGTCGTCTATCCGAATTCAGAAAGACCACCCTAAGGATCTTATCATAGGGGATCCCAATAGTGGCGTGACTACCAGATCAAGGGAAATTAGCTCTAATTCCTGTTTTGTATCCAAGGTTGAACCAAAAAATGTGAAAGAAGCCCTGACTGATGAATATTGGATCAATGCCATGCAAGATGAACTGGAGCAGTTTAAAAGGAATGAAGTATGGGAGCTAGTTCCACGATCTGAAGGGACTAACATCATTGGTACCAAGTGGATTTACAAGAACAAGTCGGATGAGAAAGGAGTAATCACTAGGAATAAAGCAAGACTAGTGGCACAGGGGTATACTCAAGTTGAAGGGGTTGATTTTGATGAGACGTTTGCACCCGTTGCAAGACTTGAGTCAATAAGATTGCTGTTAGGTGTGGCCTGCATTTTGAAGTTCAAATTGTTCCAAATGGATGTGAAGAGTGCCTTTTTAAATGGCTACTTGAATGAAGAAGTCTATGTGGAACAACCTAAAGGGTTCTGTGATCCTAACCTGCCCAAGCATGTGTACAAGTTGAGGAAAGCCTTGTATGGGTTGAAGCAAGCTCCTAGAGCTTGGTATGAAAGGTTAACTGAATTTCTGACCTCTCATGGGTACAAGAAAGGAGGGATCGATAAGACCCTGTTTGTGAAAGATGAAGATGGCAAAATCATGATTGCCCAAATTTATTTGGATGACATTGTCTTTGGTGGAATGTCAGAGCAAATGGTGAAACATTTTGTTCACCAGATGCAATCTGAGTTTGAAATGAGTCTGGTTGGGGAATTGACTTATTTTCTTGGAATGCAAGTTAACCAAATGGAGGATTCTATGTTTCTCTCACAAAGCAAATATGCCAAAAACATAGTTAAGAAATTTGGTATGGATAATGCTAGACACAAAAGAACTCCTGCACCTACTCATCTAAAATTAACCAAATATGAAGGAGGTTCCAGTGTTGATCAATGCTTGTATAGAAGCATGATAGGTAGTCTACTATATCTAACTGCAAGTAGACCTGATATTTCCTATGCAGTTGGAGTGTGTGCTAGATACCAAGCAGAACCGAAAGTGAGTCACTTAAATCAAGTCAAGAGAATTCTCAAGTATGTCAATGGGACTTGTGACTATGGTATGCTATACTCTCATGGCTCTGAGCCTATCTTATCTGGGTATTGTGATGCTGATTGGGCTGGGAGTGCTGATGACAGAAAAAGCACATCAGGAGGATGTTTCTTCTTGGGAAACAATCTCATATCATGGTTCCGCAAGAAACAGAACTGTGTATCTCTGTCCACTGCAAAAGCTGAATACATAGCAGCTGGAAGCAGTTATTCCCAACTGGTGTGGATGAAACAGATGCTGACTGAGTACAATGTCTCTCAGAATGTTATGACATTGTTCTGTGACAATCTCAGTGCCATCAATATTTCAAAGAATCCCATCCAACACAGCAGGACCAAACATATTGACATTAGACATCACTTCATCAGAGATCTGGTGGAAGACAAAGTGATTACCTTGGAACATGTAGCCACTGAACTACAACTTGCTGACATATTCACAAAGGCTTTGGATGCTACTCAGTTTGAAAATTTAAGGGGAAAATTGGGAATATGCCTTTCTGAGGATTTATAGCAACCAATGATGTTTGGGATGTATTGTTTAATATCTCAACCTATTAAACAATTGAAAGTGTGCTATGATTGGACAAAAGATCACAACTATGTTACTTGCTGCAAGTGTGGTAGCAAGATGAGACCGCCTATGTGCCTGCTGGACTTCAAGAAAGTGTTCATGCAGGAGTGGTTCAAGATGTCAGACTCAAAGTCATGGCATCTGATATGGGTGTACCCGCTGTAAAGCAAGAGTGTGTGACTACTTGATCAAAGCTGTGAAGCAAGATCAAGTGGGTGGTGTCTTGATCAAAGCTGTAAAGCAAGATCAAGAGGGGGTATTCTTGATTAAAACTGTGAAGTCAAATCAAGATTGTGATTCTGTCATTTGTGTGTAATTCTGTTTTATTTTGGTCTGTAATTTAAGGTGTTGCTTTGGCAACATTTTTGACAAAAAGGGGGAGTAACACCTGTGGGGCCCCAGGATAACAGATATTGAAGATCCTATAGTCCAGAGGTTGTGCTGCAGCTGATGTTCCACTTCTATGAGTGTGTGTGTGTGTGTGTGTGTGCTGTTGTTAGAAGTTTTTATCTAACTTCTAAATGTGTTGAGTGTGTAGCTGCCCTGAGTGTATTAGCTAGGTTAATTTCCCTGCTAGATGTGTATTTTCCGCTGCTGTGAACTCTGTTGTGATGCTAAGTTGTTTTAGCCAAAAATTTGCCAAAGGGGGAGTTTGTAGATGTTTGGTTGGCTGCATTTTATGGTAAAACACTAACTGGACTATGATGTCTTGACTAATGTCATGACATACTTGAGTAGTATGTTGCAGGTTTAGCTAATACAGGATTTACTGAATGTCAAACTAGATATTATGACATTCATTCCTGACAACAGATACTGAGGTCTAGAACAGTTGGTTGTCTGCTATAACTCAGTATTTAATTTCAGTCTGTTTATCAAGAGAATAACAGACCTGGCATAAGGCCTATTGTCTGAATGTCAAACTGGATGTTATGACATTCATCATTGACAGCATATACTGAATAATAGGCAGGTTGGTTTTCTGCTACAGTTTAGTATGTACCTCAGTCTGTTCTTCAAGAGAATAACAGACCTGGCATAAGGCAATTTCTGTAAATGTCAAATTGGAGGTTTTGACATTTGTTACTGTAAGCTGGTACTGAAGTATAGACTGGTTGGTCTTTTACAATACAACATTTTGTACAATCTGTTTTCAGGAAAAACAGACTTAGCATATGGTCTATGATTTGGATGTCAAACTGAATGTTGTGACATTCATTCCTGACAGCATATGCTAAATTGTAGGTTGGTTAGTTTTTCTGTTTCAGCAGTTTTCTCAGGCTATTCTTCAGGAAGTCAACAGCTGAGCTAAAATCCAGGAAACTAACAACTAAGCTATAATTAATGAACCTAACAAATAGCCTATTAATTTGTTAGTACCCTAATATGTGGAAATTAGGTCAACTTGCTTGACCTTAATTTTAGGAAATACAAGTACAAGGCCCAAGTGCTGCAATATAAAAGGATGGCAATCCTTCATTCAGAATTGGGGGATTTTAGGCATGAAGATTTGGTTGGTCCATTATACTTCACTGCTGTATTTTTGTGTGTGTCTTGTATTAGGTGTATCTTGTGAGCCAAGCTATTATCACTTAGATGATTGCATTGGACTAGGGTGTTCATTGAGTTGTAAGTGTTGTGTCACTATAAGCTTTTAAGCGTGAGTGCTGTGTATCTTGATTAAAGCTGTTAAGCACAATCAAGAGTTGTTTGAAGTATGACTTCACCATTAACTTTAATCTAATTAAAGGTTGTAATCACTGAGGTGATTGAGGGGGAGTGAGTAGGAACTCTGATCTTAGTGTAAGATTGAAATTGCATTGGGTAGGTATTAAGTGATAGGATTAAATAGTTGGTTTAAGGTCTGAATTAATACTACTAATAGTGGATTTCCTCCCTGGCTTGGTAGCCCCCAGACATAGGTGTGTGTGACACCGAACTGGGTAAACAATTCCTTGTGTTATTTACTGCACTTACTTTTTAAGTTCTGCATAATTCTTGTCTGCGCAGAATTGGATGTCATAACATCCCGTGTGACATCGAAAGTCTGTTAACTAGAATTTCAATAAGGGCCAAACAACTCTTGGTTCACAAGGAGGTACAAGATGGAGCACAAAGGTATAGTGTATTTGGCTCAGAGAATAAGGTGTATCACATGGAGTGAAGGAAGATAGACTATGAGTGTATCGCGAAGTGACCGAAGTCACAGAATTGGATATTTGGTAATAGCTGACAGAAGAAATATTGTTTGAAATCGAAAGGTGAAAGTGTATTGGAATCCATAAGAGAAATGAGATTTCTATCATAGAGGGAAACAACTCTGGCCGCGACAGGGTGTTAGCCAAAAAAGGAAGGAATTAAATGTTTGGGATAAGGGCCAAACAACTCTAGGTATGAAATGCAGACTATTCGTTAGGCGTCCTAAAAGGGTGTATATGGAATTCCAAGGGAAGTGTATTTTGATGTCAAAGAGACAGTATGTCACTGAGCGAACGGTTTATGATCGAAGGTAGATAGTGAATTGTGAAAGATATGAATGATTCCCTAAGGCGAAGGAAGGAATAATTAGTAGTATGCTTGCCTAGGATTCGCATCCTCGTGCTTACATATTCTCATTGTGCAATGAGAAAGTCAGAGTAATCGTAGTTTATAACTACGAGAATAGAAAGAGAGAAATTTGTAGTACTGGAATGCAAGGAGTAGTGTGTCACTTGATGGGGAGTTGGAGATTCGAGATCAACTCAGGATAGTATCTTGGATCCAAGAGAAGGATAAACTCTTAATCGTAGAGCAAAGTGGCGTGTTAGCCGAAAAAGAATGAATTAAATGTTTGGGATAAGGGCCAAACAACTCTCGATTGAAGAGATGGACTGTCATCAGGACATCCTAAAAGGATGGACAAGGAGTCCAAGGAGAAGTATGATTGATCTCAAAAAGATGGTATTGGTTGAGTGAATGGAGAGTGATCCATGGGATAGAGAAGGTAGGTTGATAAATAAGATATAGATAAGATAGAGCTCGCGAAGAAACCGGGTTCTCCTGCCTACGTACCCTCATAGTGCAATGAGGAAATCAGAGCTTTCGTAGTTCAGCCAACTAGGACTAAAAAGAAATTGATAGAAGGCAAGAAGAAATGAATGATTGAGATTGATTAGAATGGAATGGAGAGTAAAGTGATAAGAGACTTGACAGTCGATTGGTAGGAATCACACTAAAGTCTATGAATAAGGGCGAACGCTTTGAATATTTGGAGCATACGCCCCATATGCAAAGTCACTCTAGACGAGGATGGGAGAGACTCTGTCTCGTCATTCCTTATTACTTAAGACTCGAAGCGCATGATACTTCCCTTGACTGACAAGTTGTTGGTGAAGAACTTTTGTTGTTGACCCTTGTGTTGATGTTGTCTTTGCATGAAGAAGACTTGGTAGTTTAATCGATTCGTATTGTACTAAAGTCTATGAATAAGGGTGAACACTTTGAATATTTGGGGCATACGCCTCATACGCAAAGTCGCTCTAGACAAGGATATGAGAGACTCAATCTCATCATTCCTTATTACTTAAGGCTCGTTTCGTACAATTTGAATCGTATTTACCAAGTGTTAACCTTTGATTTGTCTTGTATAATTCGCTGCTTGGTGTGGCTGAGGATTCCTTGATTGAAGATCTTGTCTTGAGGCCTTGAGCTCCATAGCTTGGAAGAAAAGTCTTATTAAGTGACCAAGGGTCTTTTGGTCACTCAATTTAGACTGTGGGATTATACAAGTTCAAAGGATTTAATCAATCAAAATTGCTTTTGATTAATTTAATCATGGGTTTTGTTTTGTTTTTAGGGAACTATGTTTGGATCTAATCAAAGTTAGTCATTGTTAGAAACTATCCTAAGGGATCATGCTTTGATTTATTCAAATTGATTGAAAATTCTAAGTTAGAAGTCCTAAGGGAGCATGTACATATGGTCAAAATATTGATTAAAATTCTATGTTAAGTCCCAAAATTGTAAGGAAATGATTAACTTCTATGTCACATTTTAATCCTAAAGGGAGCATGTAATTCTAACACAAAAATACCAAAAATAAGCCCATAAGGGCAAAATGGTCATTTACCAAAATATGTCTAATTTTATTCATGGTCTAAAGTTGATTAAATCCTAAGATGAATCTTAACCTAATATTAAAATAGTGTAATTCTCAATTTAATCAAAAGCTAAATCATTTCTAATTAGAATCTAAAACCTAATTAAAATTCTAAAGAAAAGTCCTAATTAAATTCTAAGGGAAATTCTAGTTAATTTCTAATATCCTAATGATCAAGATTAAAATTCCAAATCTAACAATTATCCTAATTAAACTAATTATACTAATTAACCTAATTAAGATGTAAAACAAAAGAAAATAGAGAAAGCCAATAAAATTGGAAATGGATGTGTGAATGTCAAATGGGGATTGTGAGTTGAATTATGGTTAACGGGCTGTAAAGCGAGCCCACTGCTGTTTTTGTACAACAAGCTAATTCCAAGAAAATGTTGGTGTGTATAGGAATCCAGGTTAATGGGCTGCCTAGTGAGCCCATTACTAGTTTTTGTTCATCCAAAGCAAACCAAAAATAGGGGGTGTACGCAGTGTAAATGAAAATGGGCTTCTGGAGCCCAAGCAGTGTCTCAACACTCCAAACAGGGGGTGTAAACTAAAATTCAGGGTGAGTTAGCAAGAGCTCTAATGGGCTTGGTGAAGCCCGTTTCAGTTTCCTTTGTAAACGTTGGGGGTGTATCGGAGAAACGTTGTGTAAAGAGCAAATTGCCATGGGCCTCAATGATTGAGCCCAAACACTCATCCCTGTTGACTTGTGCAAGTCAACAGGTTTTAAACTTAATTCCAAACACGCGTAACTCACCCTCCTTCTTGATTTATTGCACTGGCATCCGTCACCGGCGCCGGTGTCAGCTTAAGGCCTCAAACTCTACCTCATTCGAAACGTCACGCCATGCTGAGTACCAAAATGGATGTGAATCAGAGAGGCGCTCCTTGCCCTGGCCAAATCGCACCTCTAAAGGGAAGAAACCTAATCTCTACAAGCTAAATTAAACGGTGTACGGTGCGAATCCAACCTCACAGCCATAGGGCTTCCACTCTCTGTTCCAAATACTACCTATTGGTGGGTTCAAATCAAGAAAACTCAACTGAAATTGAAATTACATACCGGAGAAGACGATCGGAATAATTCGCCGGTGAGTTTTCTGACCTTGATTCCTTCTTCTTATTCTCCTTGCTTCGTCTCTTTCTTCTTTCTCTGGCTTATAACAATGGAAATTAGGAATAGTGTGGCTTAGCTCAAGCGAGATTGAAGCTTCAATGTGAAGCTTCAATGGCTTTTTTGAGAGAGAAATAGAGCTCTGGTGAGGGTGAGGGAAGAGATTGCAAGATAGAGAGAGTGTTGGTTCAAGCAAAAATTGCAGGGGGCCTCAAAATGTGAGTGATGAGTTTCTTAAATAGAGGCTAGGCTTGGAACTTGTTAGCTTTGGAGTGAGGTTAGGAATTAGTTAAGTGTGGTTAGGAGTTGGTTAATGCTGACTCACTGAGTTAACTGATGACTCATATAGTTAGGAATGACTTAATTAGTTGGTGATAGTTATGTTAGTTGGTGAATTATTTTTGTTTTCAACTGGTTGCTGCAGGTTACCACTTAAGTGGATTTGGCTTTGTTCTTTAATCCTTGACCTGCTGAACAGCTATCTTTGAGTGCCCATGGCCAATGATTCACATTGTAGTGAATGTTACTTCTTTTGCTTATGTTTTGATCCTTTCTCTACAAACTCACACATATGTATACTTCCACTGCTTGCACTCACTCCTTTGCTTTTCTTCCTATAACCTCCTTGGTTTTGCTGCAGAGCTTTTGCATGACAGGAAATTCATTTAGCCAGTGGTCATGGTTTAAATTTGCTTTTCATAGATATCTGCTTGTTTTCATCACCTTGTGGGAAGTCTTGCTCACACTTGGTTTAGTTGTGGCTAACAATGGAATCATTTTGATGCAGGCTTGGAACATGGTATTGTTTTAAGGTGTGTATTACACTGCTATGATGATGCACTACATACTTCAGGTTCATACTTGGCTTTGCAATGCGTGTGTGAACTATGTTGTGTAGGTATTATGGTTATGTCATTTCAGGGTTTACATGGTTGGCTACTGATGTTGGTTGTGTTAGGTTAGTTGATTGGAATTTGATGTCATGATGATTGTTGTAAACACTGGATCATGTTGTACTGAAGGTTGCACTGGGTTTGTAATGTTTTGCCTTGGCATGTTACATTGAGCAAGATGAATGGTCATCTATTGCTGCAGATGTAATAATGGATTTTGAGTTGCATTGACCAAGTTAGGTATGTGACATCTAGGTATTTCTTATGGTCTTGTTTTGCAATAGGTCTGCAACTCTGATGTACAAGCTTGATAGGCATCATGCAGGTGTTTCTGTTCGATATTTTGTGGACTGGTTCAGGGTCATGCTGCCACTAACTTGTAATTGGCTTCACTGCAGGATTATTGTTCATTGTTGCTCACCTGCTTGTTGCCTTGATAAACCTGTTATTGAAGCATCCATGTAGGATTATACAGGGCCTGCTACTTGCTTGGTCTGATGCTGCAGAAACATGGCAGGTATTATTCATATATGTGTGACTGTGCTCATTCTACATTAGGCCTCAATGGTGGTTTTGCAGGTTTACTCATGTTGTGCCTTGTTGATGCTTCCTTGTTTGAACTGTTAGCCTGATTTCATGGCAAGTTGTGTTGTGAGGCAGAAATGCAATTTTTATGCTTGCATTACTCATTCTACAGCAGGTAAATCATGTCTTTCAAATCAGGTTAGGCTTTGATATTGATAACAACTCATGGCTCTAGTTCATGGCATGTTAGCAACACTTCATGGCTTGGCTTTTATGTTGGTTATAACTTTGGTATGTGCAGGTTTGGCATTGCAGTAGGTTGGTATAGCAGGGCAGATGCAGCAGGATGAAAGTTAATTGGCAAGGCAAAATCTCCAAATGTTCAAGGTGTGACCAAGCATGTCGGCATTAAAGTGAAGAAATCAAGTTCAAGTGGTTAAACCAAAGATAACATGGACATGAAGGATAAAATGAGAGTTAGGACTAGTCATTTAGTGATTAGGGATGACCAAGGATCTAGGGTTGACTTTGGTCAAAGTTGACCAAAAAGTCAACCGTTGACCAAAGTCAACAATTTGTAAACATTCATTTTTTGGGTGTTTTTCTTGTAAATGGAAAATGGATTGATGATTAGGGTGAAAATTTAGGGCATTAGGGTTTTGGGTTGACTTTGGTCAAAGTTGACCAAAGTCAACAATTGGTCAAAAATGTCAAATTTTGCATTTTATTGTGTAGAATCATGTATGATGGTTTAGAATGATGTGAAATGGATTGAAATGGCTTGAAAAATGATTTGAACTTGGTTCTACAATAAGTTTTTTTTTCTTTTTTATGATTTGAATGCTTGACTATGACAAAGAACATGACTTGGCTGACACCATATGTTAACAAGGCCATGAAATGAGGGTATAAGACTAGGGTTTGAATGGGATGTCCATGAATCAAATGGCATGATTAGCAATGGCTTGTGACACAAGAAGACTGGTGGTTTGGATGACCAAGACCATAGGTGTAACAACAATCACATAATCAATATCATTGCTTTAGACCAAGACCCGTGCCCATAGGAGACCAAAGTAGGGTTAGGCCAAACCTATTGATAAAAGGTGAAGATTGAGGGGTCATGGATGCATAGTTATGCCACCAAGTTTATCTGACTCACCATCTCCCAGGTTAGGGTTTCCCTGAGGTTTACCCCTCAAGCACATTTCTTGAATCAAGCCATAAGTTCCAACTATCACCCTTCCAGCATGTGAACCTGCATTAGGGTTTTGAAGGCCAAGATAAGGCCTAGGAAACTCCATGAGACCAGGTCTTGAGGAATTAGGGTTTCACATCCCCATGCTGGTGACATGGTCCTTGGGCTTTGATATTCCCACAAGCCTTAGCTTTGTAAGCCCAAGTTTCTTCTAAATCCATGAGGAATGATGCATGTGGGTGAATTATGAATGTATGCAAGTGATCTTATGATCAAGTGATTGGACTAATAGGTGAGAAAAGGGAAGGGAAAATTTGGGGTACAACACCAGTTCAACAACAACGTCAACAACAACCACCACAAAGAACAAACTACAACAACAACAACACCAACAATAATAAACAACAACAGAACTTTGAAAGGAAAAAGGTCTCTTTCGACCCGATTCCTATGTCGTATGCTGAATTATATCCATCTTTGGTTCTCAAGAACCTACTCCAACCAAGAAATTCGTCACAAATTCCAGAACCACTTCCATAGTGGTACAAGCTAGAGCACCATTATGCCTTTCATCAAGGGGCTCCTGGCCATGATATCGAGAATTGCTACCCATTAAAATATGAGGTCCAGAAGTTAGTGAAGAGTGGGATGGTGTCCTTTGAGGACCATGCGCCTAATATGAAAGCAAACCCATTGCCTGCTCATGGTATTCCTCTGTTAACATGGTAAATGGTTGTCCAGGGAGTTTCTGAGTGTTTGATGTACGACGTATTCATCGATCTTTGGTTGAGATACACAAGACCCTGTATATGATTAGTGATTGTGAACACGACCACGATGGTTGTGCAGTTTGCAGTGTGAAACCCCGTGGGTGTTTGGTTGTCAAGAGAGATATCCAGAAGTTGATGGATGAGAATGTAATCTAAATTCAACAGTCGAGGGATATAGATGATGTCAACGTGATAGTACTAGTGTTCAAAACCCCTGAGTGGGTGGTAATTCAGTTTGATAGCAGCAACATTAATACGGTTAATGGGTCCAGTCCCGTATGCATCCGATAGAGCTGTTCCGTATCAGTATAATGCAACTATGTTGGAGAATGGTCAAGAGGTTTCGTTGCCTACGACCAATTCAGTTGTAAGAATTATAGATGTTACGAAGGTGACCCGTAGTGGTCGTGTTTTTGGGCCTATTTCCCCAAAATATGTAGAGGATGTCAGTAAGAAAGTGGAAGTTCCTGTAGCAAATTCGGTTAGTGCTCCAAAGTGTCAGTCTGGTGAATCCAGCGGTTTGAAGCCTAATGATGATTACGAGGTACTACATTTGATTAAGAAAAGTGAATTTAATATGGTGGAGTAGCAACTCCAAACTCCCTCCAAAATTTCAATGTTGTCTCTGCTTATGAACTCTGAAGCGCACAGAGAAGCATTGCAAAAAGTATTGGAGCAAGCTTATGTGGAACATGATATGACAGTAGATCAGTTTAACCATATTGTGGCTAACATCACTTCCTGTAATAATCTGAGCTTTTGTGATGAAGAACTTCCCGAAGAAGGCAGAAATCACAACCCAGCACTATACATATCAATGAATTGTAAGGAAGATGCATTGTCAAATGTGTTGGTTGATACCGGTTCTTCATTGAATGTACTCCGAAGTCAACTCTGTCCAGATTGTCATATCAAGGAGCTCCGATGAGATACAGTGATGTGATCGTCAAAGCTTTTGATGGTTATCGCAAGACTGTTATTGGTGAGGTGGACCTTCCAGTGAAAATAGGTCCGAGTGATTTCCAAATTACTTTTCAGGTAATGGATATCCACCCGACCTATAGTTATTTATTAGGAAGGCCATGGGTACATGAGGCAGGAGCTGTTATGTCAACTCTGCATCAGAAGTTGAAATTTGTGAAGAATGGAAAGCTCGTTATTGTTGGTGGAGAGAAAACTCTGTTGGTGAGCCATCTATCATCTTTCTCATATGTTGAAGCAGAGGATGAGATTGGAACTCCATTCCAAGCTCTATCTATTGCCGAAGAAAAGAGAGTTGGGGCACCTATGTCCTTTTTTAAAGACGCGCAGAAAGTTATTGAAGATGGTAGTTCTGATCAGTGGGGTCGGATGGTAAAGGTCGCCAAGAACAAGGATCGTGCTGGTTTGGGATTCCAGCAAGGGTCATCTGTGATTAAAGTTGAAGACTTGCAACCTAGCTTTCGTAGCAGAGGTTTCATTCATGGTAATGAGCAACACTCAATTGCTGTGATCGAAGGGGATGAAGATGAAGACTGCACCAATTTTGTGACGCATGGAAAAGCTTGCAACAATTGGACTGTTGTCGATGTTCCTGTTATTGTTCATCGCTCTAGGTAATTGTTTTTTATTATTTTTGAAAATCCTTCTCCTATTCCTAAGGGGGAAGTGAACATTGTTTGACATCTTTCAATTTGATCATTAATAAAATGCAATTCTATTCATCCACATCTATGATGTTTTATTTTTACTTTTTTGCTTTTTCTGAAAATGGTAATCACAAAAAAACATGAATAAATAAATAACAATTGTCCATCTGCATAATATTTGGCCATAATTCACTTCTCTAAAATCAAAATATCAAATCATTATGTAGGTTGGTTTCTAAACCCATTGAATACAATGATCCTACTGCTTCTTCAAACTTTGAATTCCCCATGTTTGAGGCTGAGGAAGAAAGTGATGAAGAAGTTTCTGATGAATTGTCTCGTCTACTTGAGCACGAGGAGACAACCATTTAGCCGTTCGAAGAACAAATTTGGTTAGTCAACTTGGGTTCCGAAAATGATGTGAAGGAAGTCAAGATTGGGTCTCGATTGTGTCCAGAGGTGAAGAAGGGGTTGATTGATCTTCTTCGACAGTATTCAGATGTATTTTCCTGGTCCTATAAACACATTCCTGGTTTGGATTCTGAGATTGTGGAGCATAGATTGCCATTGAAGCCAGAATGCCCGCCAATCAAGCAGAAGTTGAGGAGGACTCATCCTGATATGGCAGTGAAGATCAAAGAAGAAGTGAAAAAATAGATCGATATCGGTTTCCTTGTTACTATTGAGTATCTGCAGTGGGTGGCCAATATTGTGCTTGTTCCTAAGAAAGATGGAAAAGTACGCATGTGTGTTGATTACAGAGATTTGAATAAAACTAGTCCGAAAGATGATTTTCCTCTGCCACACATTGATATGTTGGTAGACAATAGATCTAAATTCAAAGTCTTTTCATTTATGGACGAATTTTCCGGTTATAATCAGATTAAAATGGCACCCGAGGATATGGAGAAGACCACATTCATTACACCCTGGGGAACATTCTGTTATAGAGTGATGCCTTTCGGTCTAAAGAATGCTGGTGCAACTTGCCAGAGAGCAATGACCACTTTTTTTCATGATATGATGCATAAAGAGATCGAAGTCTATGTTGATGATATGATTGCTAAATCCAGTGATGAAGAATAACATGTCGAGCATTTGTTGAAGTTATTCCAGCGTTTGAGGAAGTATAAACTCCTCTTAAATCCCAATAAGTGTACTTTTGGTGTCCGTTCTGGTAAGTTGTTGGGCTTTATTATCAGCGAGAAGGGTATTGAAGTTGATCCCGCCAAGGTCAAAGCAATACAAGAGATGCATGCGCCCAAAACTGAGAAGCAAGTCAGAGGTTTTCTCGGCCGCTTGAATTATATCTCAAGATTCCTTTCACACATGACTGCCACGTGTGCGCCTATATTCAAGCTTCTTCGGAAAGATCAGTCTTGTGATTGGACTGAGGATTGCCAGAAAGCTTTTGACAGTATCAAAGAATATCTGCTTGAGCCTCTAATTCTGTCTTCGCCTGTTGAAGGAAGACCGTTGATCATGTAGAGGTTGTCAAGGATCTGATTGTAGATTCTGAAGACTCTGAAGATTCTTAAGATACTGAAGATCTCAAGCCAGACTATTGACGTTGTCAAGATTCTGAAGTTTCTGAATCTAGCTTTATGTTTCTTCATTTCCTATTTCATCAACTTATATCAGGAGCCAATGAACTCGAAGATAAGATCAAATGGGTACGTGATCAAATAGTACATAGTACAAATCAAATGTTCTTTCCACTACCTAATATCGTGGGCAAGGACATTACTATATAACACACATGTCACTTAATTTGTGGGTGAAGGATAATACACAATATCACTCCTTTCACCATCCAATAATAAACAGTCACTCTATTTGGTTTCCCCATTTTTCCCTTCAAAGGTCTTCTTCTTATGCTATATAAGTAGGACTTAGAGACTTGAAGAAATATATAACTCTGCTAAAGCGCTACAACTTTTGACAAGTATATTTTCTTTGTGAAAAGCTATCAATTTTTGTACACAGTTTTTCTTTAAGAGTTTTTATTTCATTTGTGTAAAATCTATTTGTGTAGAAGCATCTTGTAAACACACAAACTTTTATTCAAACTGTTTGTTTGGTTTTCCTTAAGGAGACTATGGTATAGTTGAATTCTTGAGAAGACAAAGAAGGGTATTCTTTACGATTATTGTAATTAGTTGACTATAGTGGATTAAGTCCTTGTGTATAAGGAAAAATCATCTTAGCGGGTGGACTGGAGTAGCTTTGAGTTTTAAGCGAACCAGGATAAAAATACCTGTGTTTTTATCTCTTTGTTATTAACATTTGAGTGGTGTTCTTGGTTTGAGTAAAAGCTTTTGTTTTTAAAACCCAATTAAAACCCTTCTTTCTTGTTTTTTTCACACCTTCAACATGGATATGGATAATATGGTGGAGGAACCATAGGAGTTGGATATTGCGGAACACTTGCTGTTATGGAATTCGTCTCTCCTTCTTTCTTCTTGGTATACCCACTAGAAGGTCTTTTAACTGCAGATTGTTGGTTACCACCACCGACAATTTTCCCTGTCTTCAAAGCACTTTCAATCCTCTCTCTAGTTATGACTTGATTGGCAAAATTGGAAGAGGAACTCCCAACCATCTTTTCATAGTATAAGCTTTGGAGCATCCCCATGAAAATGTATACTAACTCAGTATCTGTCAAGGTCGGCCTGACCCTTGAGCCAATTTATGCCATCTCTACGCGTACTCTTTAAAAGTTTCATTAGACCGTTAGGCTTGATTCTTAAGTTGTAACTAGGTAGGAGCATGTCTATATTATACTTCTACTGGTTCAAAAAAGCATCAGACAAATCTTTCCAGGACCTTATCTTCCCTGGCTCTAGATTCATATATCAATCCAGAGATGCCCCAGACAGGCTGTCTTGGAAGTAATGGATCAATAACTCATCATTATCAATGTAAGAGGCCATCTTTCTGTAGTACATGGTAATGTGATTGCAAAGACAAATTAAGCCCTTGTACTTGGGTATATCAGGTACTTTGAACTTTTGAGGAAGGACAACATTGGGTACCAAACATAGTTCTCTTGCATTCAAACCGAGAGCGGAGAAACCTTCGATAGCGCGAATTCGCTCCTCTAAGAGTTGATATTAAGCAGACTTAGGTGGATTGATCCCAGGTACCCTTTGAGTAACAATCCTAGGAGGTTGAACAATATTTTGAGAAGGCAACTATGGCATAAACTGAGGAAACATCTGAGTGCCCTCCTGAGCAATTTGTCCCCCAGGCTGCACATTTGGAGCAAGAGGTGCCCCCATAATGGGCATATTAGAGTGCAACATTGTTAAGAAATTGTGGGACCATAGTAGCATAAGCGTAGGGTTTGGTTAAACAGGTGAATTAGAATATATGGAAATTGAGATGAGGACCCCTATATTCAGGTTCCTGGTCTTCAGCATTATCAACATTCGCAACACTCTTCTGTTTCAAAGCCATGAGAAGAATAAGGATTAGGCATCCCCCATGGGAAAGTAGCATAATTTACATTGGCAGGAGCGACAACAAAGGACTAGTATGGCATGAACGGATTTCCAGTAGCAAACTGAGGGTTGTAGGTATGAGGCAGTTGCCACAGGTAGGCAGCAACAAACCTACTGGGAGTAACTTGAGACAAAGGTTGGCAAATATCAGCAGGTTGAACAACTGGGTCCATAGGATCCATCACAACCAGAGTTGTGTCAGCAGCAAAAGTCACCATAGTAACATCAACTTGATTGACAATAGCAGTGTTGTCTCTCTGAGTCTGCAGATGTTCCAGGATGGTACCTATCTGCCCTTGGAGAAGAGCTAAATCCTCCCTTGTTGCGTCATTCTCTTGTTCAAAGTCATACATAATTCTCTGTTTGTTAGATTTGTTGTAGTATCGGCGAGTCATCGTCTTTCTGAAGATGAGGAAGACTGACATAAGCATTTTGCAATTTTGGTTTTCTTGATAAAAAATGCATGTATGAATGAATGAATGAGATGTATGCCTAAATTTTTTAATATTCAACGAAACCATCAATTGTAAAATATTCATTCAATTACGGGAAATAAAACAAATAGAACCATGAATATTTTTCATTCACATGTCAAATAGTACAACTCAGGAATCCGCTCAATGAGCTACAAGAAGTCAACCTTAAGTATGAATACAAAGCAAAATTTAACACTAGACAAATAAAGTTATGGGACATGATTAGACTCCTCCAACAACTTTTGCAAAATAACCTCCTTCTGATCCAAGAGAACTTGCAAGTGATGACTGTTCCTTTCCCAATGCATGGCCTCTTGCTGAAGTTGATCATTCTCTTCTCGACTTTGGTGCACTTAATCCTTTAACCCTTGAATCTCCTCAAACCATTTGACAAGTTCTGTCTGGTGCGAAGACAAACAAACCTCTAACTTCTTAGTACAAATTATTTCTTCCTTCAACTCTTTCTTGCACCCCTCCAACTGTTCTCAAAACTTCTTAAGATGGTCTTGGCAGTTGATCTCCCTCTTGCAAGCTTGATATTGGGCATCGACGAGCTGTTTCTTCTTGACGAACACTGTCAATGGTCCCCTTTAAAGAGTTGCCTACTTTCCTCCTCTTGAATTTCTCCTCTTGGACTTCCTCCACCGCTTGGGATTTCATGGCCCTCTTTTGGTTGAGGTTAAGCTCCAATTCTTCTTTCTCCCTCATAAGCATGCCAAGATTAGATCGGAGACCAACATTCTCTTTTTTTAAGCTCTTGATAGTTTTCTTGAGAACATTCTCCTCAGGAATAACATCAACAAAATGCTTGGGTGCCTTAAAACTCTTGGAAGGTTCCCATGTATATGGGAGCTTGATACTCTTAGCTCTGGAATTTAGCCACTCTGTATATGACTCTACTGCGACACAATTCTATTTGACTTACTCCTTATTCCCTACACGGCGAACCTTGCCCCAAGCACAACATATTATCTTCATCATGTCTGCATCCTTAACCCCTTCAGCTATAAGAAATTCTTCTAATAACTTGGCTTTGGGCTCTCCCTTTGACTGATAACCCAACCGACAAAGTGAAAGAACCAAATTGTAATTGATGACTCCACCTCTGGCACTAATAAGGGGAACATTCTGGAAATCCCCACAACTATAAATAAGCTCCACCCTATCATAGTCACGACAAAACCAAACAACATCCTCAACATCAACCTCCGAAACCACTTCAAAGCTCTAACGTTGTCTACAAAGGGTATCCTCCCAGGCAAGTGAGTCAAAATCCACTTGTAAAGAAAAGGAATGAGACAATTAATCGGACCCTTTCTTTTCTGATTTCTCCAATGGAAAGAGAAGAGAACATCGGTTAAGAGCGTAGGAAACAAATTTACGGAGATTAAAATAGTATCAACAATTTTATCGACAAACCCCTTAATGTTTGGAAAGAGTACAACCCATACATAAGGAGAGATAAAACAGTAGAGAAGACATCCCAACTTCCACTACTAACAAACATAGTGGCCTTCTCAAAAAGGAACTTCGAAGTAAAACTTCTAACATTTCCCTTTGTACGAAGATTAGCTTCCACCATATTCTTCTCAAGATGAAGAGCTTGAGCCACCAAAGCAACCTCTAGAAATCCAACAACACCCATGTAAGGAGCCTGGTCTCTAACTCGAATGTGGACAATATGAGAAAACGCTCTAGAGTAAGAGCTAGGAGAAAATCCTGGAACACGAAACAATGCAGCGTGGGATCATAGAACTAGGCAAAAGTAAGTATCAACCCCATATCTACCTTGGTCATCAGAACACCCGAAAAATTACCATAAGCCCTCTTAAAGACATCCTTCTGCTCACCAATAAACAAGGAACCAATCTTCCTAAGCTCATCAAACTTTGACTTTATGAGTTTGTACTAATATGTATTCCTTCTGACAGATTTCTCCATAACTAAATGAACCACCTCAAGTGACAAATTGATGGTCTCCTGAAAATGCACATGCTAAAAATTAATTTAAATGTGATGTAATGATAATGCAAGCATCATGGATTCACAAGCGCCACTTGTTCTGGATAAATGGTAAATACTACTTTGCACCAGTTAAAAAGTCTAACGTTATATGAGAACAAAGGTATGCATGGTCTTTGTTTCCTGCAAAAACCCAATATGCCACTCACATGTGTGAACTAGTCTTCAAAGGAAACCCTAAAAGGTCCCTGGAGTCATGGATCCCCATTGAGAAACCATTTCCTGAAACGAATGACTCGTTGGACAATGATGCTCTCAAAAGGATCTACTGTAGGTGTGACGTCTCATGTCAACCATAAACGAGGACTAACTCCCAGTAGGTCTCCACGACTATAGTCATGATACTATCCTATGTTTATGCTCGAGCTCGAGTATAGAGATTCTCTCATGGAACATCAGCCCTAACCTGTAAAGAGTATAACAATACTATCTATAACATGGTTAGCAAAATATGAAAAATAAAGTAACAAACAAATGAAAAAAAGCAACATAAAATCTAAAAGCAGGCAACATGAAAATAAACACCCAAGAAAACAAGGAACAAACAAAACTAGGCTCGACTCCTTCTAGCAACTAGGTGGCAAGAGTGTGTCCCTAGCAGAGTCTCCAATTGAAGTAAGCTGAAATATGCCCACCGAATGCATCACACACTTGAAGGTACAACAAAGTCTCCATCAGACTTTATCTATCCCAAAAGAGGGAAGGGAAAACATCTAGAAAATCCAAGGGGAAAGAAACAGAGAAACGGGTAAGGGAATCTGTTATGTGAGGGGAAGGTATTAGAACCCCTCACATCCATGGTACTCCCTGGGAACCATCTTGAATGTTATTGCTTGGATGGGTGTCACTATCTTCATGTACCAGCAAAACAGAAAAGGGTTAGAAAAAGAGTGCTCGAGGAGGATTGTGGTCCTCATGCCTACGTATTCTCATGGTGCAATGAGAAAGTAGAGCCTCATAGTTCGGAGAACAAAGTCTGAAAAAAGGAGGAGAGGAAAGAAGGATGGATAAAGGTGCTCGTCAAGGATTTGTATCATCGTGCCTATGTATCCTCATAGTGCAATGAGAAAGTCAGAGCTCCGTAGTTTGGAGAACAAAGACCGAGAAAAGAGATAAGATTGGGGGTGGTGTTTAAACCAAATAAAAAGGATATGAGGTTAACCATAAAGGTGTTTCCCAAAATAAAAATAAAAATAATGGTGTTTAAACCAACAGAAAGGAAACTTGCCAAAGCCGAAGACTCACATGACAAGGGTCTTACCAAAGCACTGGGCCTAACATGGTAAGGAAGAAAAGCAGGAACTTGTCAAAGTCGAAGACTCACATAACAAGGGTATTATTAAAGCATTGAGTCTAACATGGTAAGGGAAAAAAGTAGGAACTTATCAAAGCAGGAGACTCACATGACAAGGGTCTTACTAAAGCACTAGGTCTAACATTGTAAGTAAAAAATAGGAACTTATAAAAGTCAGAGACTCACATGACAAGGGTCTTACCAAAGCACTGGGTCTAACATGGTAAGGGGAAGATGTTTAAACCAAGAAAAGGGAATAACCATGAAGATGTCAACCCAGGGAATAACCATGAAGGTGCCAACCCCAAAAGGAAATTGCAATGGTGTTTAAACCAAAAGGAGGGAATAACCATGAAGGTGTCAACCCAGGGAATAACTATAAAGGTGTCACCCCTAAAAGAAAATTGCAATGGTGTTTAAACCAAAAGGATCTTAAGAGAATAGCCATAGAGGCTAGCTACAGACTTGTCAATAGGTTGACTAGAGTTGCAATAAGTTCCATGAATAGAAACGAATACTCTATGCAGCTAGGGTCTATATCCTATGCACAGAGGTACTCTAGACAAGGGTAGGGAAGATCCAATCTCATAATTTTCTAATTCTTAAGGCTCATGGCATGCAAGCTGTAAGACCCTAATTTTGATCCTAAGATCCCTCATGGCATCATAACATTGCATTTACATTGCCTCAAGGATCACAAGCATCTTGGCTCCTTACCCTTTGGGTGGGATCTCTTGTGAGTTGGTTTGAGATCACCAAGCATGCTTGAATTGTATATTATTGCTTTTCTAATTTTTATTTACTAACCAAAAGCACAAAAATATGTCACTAACATCTTTTGTTTGAAGCTTGAGCAGTCACAAGGTCAAAAGCTTCTAGGAGATCCTATGTGCATTGATATGACCAAGAGAAGATGAAGGCAAGCATGGCAATGGTTCCCAAAGCTCTCATCCATCAAATATGCCTCCCAAGTATCTTAATTCATCATTTTGATCAAAGCAAATCAAAGGGGTTTGAGGTTTGTTTCCTTAGGAAACCCTAATTCATCTGTTCATCAACTATGCCTTGTTCATGAAGCAACCTCAACCCATGGTCAAATAAAATCAAGGGAAGTTCTTTAATTCATCATTTCATGCATATTTGAACTTATTTGAGTTTCCTCAATCATCCATTCATCAAGATATGAGTCTTGGACTTGAGAAGTTGATCAGTCAATTCATCTGACTATTTGGAAATACACCGAGACCTAACTTTTAATGTGTTGGTCAAATGGAGATGACCCCAAGAGAATAAATATTCTTAAGAACCATATGAACAACTTTCATGTTCATCAAAATTTGATTTGAAGCTTGTAAGGTCATCATTCATTCCAAGACATTATAGGTCATTTTGACTGAAACCCTAATTTCATGTCAACTTCCCAAAGACATAACTCCTTAATTTTTCATGATTTTGAGGTGAGACTTAATGCATTGGAAATTTTAATGTGTCTACTTCAAATGTTATGTTGAGCAAAATTACAAAATATCAAAAGAAATACATGTGATAATGCAAAACATTATAGGTCACTTTGGACCAAATGCATTGAAATGTGAAAAAGTCCAACTTCAAGTGCCCATAACTTCTTCATAAAAAATCCAAATGATGCAAATTTTAAGTCCAAATTGATTGTCTGTAAAATATATACAACTTTCATGTTGAAGGTTTTATCATTTGGAGCTTGCATCATTGAGACAGAAGGGCTTGAACTTTGGCCAATTTTGAAAATTCCACAAATGCATGTTTTGCACCCTACACTTCAAGCTCAATTTTCATTAATTTCCAAGACCCAAATGGAGTTTTTATCAACATGACATTTTTTCCTTATGCAACAAGCTTTCCAACCATTACTCATAAGGTTGCATTTTATTTTTGGACATGCCATTTTCGAAGAGGAGAAAGTTTTAGTGCATTTTTGGAAACTCATTGAAAATACATTGCATAAGCTTATGACCTCATTTCTGCACGTCCATTTCATCTTAATTTGGTAATAGCTTGCAATTCCAATCAGAATTGGGCCCTCCATGCGCCTGTACAGGCCCATGCATGGAGGCCCTCTTCATCCATGCACACACTTTGTTCATGCATCTCAGCTGGCTTTGGCTATAAATACATTGCATATGAGCTTCATTTGAGCAACCTGAAGGCGCCCTAAATGCCGTGCAATTGATTCCTCGCCCTCACACCAAAGGAACTCACCAATTTTTCTCTCAATTTTCAGATCTAGAATTCGGTTTCCTCGACTGTTTTCTTAGATCTAAAGTTCCTTAGCCTTCTTCTCCTTCATCCATAGAGTAAATTGCAAGCATCCATAGCAAGGAATTGTGACTCCAAGCTCTGCAAATCAGAGGTTTACTTCTGATTTTAAATCCTTCGAATCTACTCATATATTGGTTGTTTCTTGCTGTTGTTGTGTGATCTGAAGTCCTTTGTATAGAGGCAACATTCTTGAGCATTTAATTTTCAAAATCCAATAAGTTTCAATTGAACTCCATGAAATTCAACCTCTGATTTCTCTCTCAATAGGAATCTAGAGTGAATTTGGTTGGTACAGGAGTGATGTACATCACTCCACCTTTCGTTTGGTACCAGGATCGCGCATTTTGGTTAACTTTTTATCCTCTGCAAATTTGGACCTTCGCCGGAGCTAGCCGGAGAAGACGGTGGCGTTGGCCACCGTCTGTTTGCCAGTTTTGATCCAGGCCGTTGATGATGATTCCCAGATTGAATCAGGGCTCTTGGATCTTATGACTTTTTTTAAATGTTTGTGTTATTCAGTTGACTGAGGATCATGATGCGCGCGCATTCCATAGCCGTCTGACGCTCCAGCTCAATTAATGAGCTTGGATCCAACGCGTGTGGATTTTCCATAATTTCTAATTTTATTTGTATTTCTTTTATTTCTTTTAATTCCATTTTATTTCTAAAATTCATATCTCTCTCATTATTGGTCCAAAAATTATGGGACCAATTGCATTATTTCTCTTTTAATTTCTAGTTTCTAAAAATGATTTTTAATATTTTTTATTTTATCATTTGATATTTTTCATGAATTTTCTCCTTTCTGGTTATTTTTAATTCATTTTAAATAGTTTTTGATATTCAAAAAATACAAAAATATTTTTCCAACCACTTTGAATGACGATAGGTCTATGAAAAATATTCTCATCAATTTATTAATTGATTTGAGATTTATTTGAGATATTAGTTCAATTAGGTTATTTTTATGCATTTTTAATTGATTTAAAATAGTTTCTGACTTCTAAAAATGCTTAAATTTTTTGTCAAACTTTGTTTGACCTTGTTGAACTTGGGATAATTCACTTGGACTTTTCAAAGTTGATTTGAAGTGAGTTTGAAGTTTGACCTTTCTTTATTATTTTAATTCAAGTTTTATTTTAAATATTAAAAATGCCAAAAATATTTGACTTGTTTCTTGACTTTTAATCTTCATCTTGCTTCTGTTTTCTATTGCTTGACCTTGATCTTCCCTATCTTTGGTCAACATTTATTGATTAGTACATACCATTTCCATTAATGCACTTTAATATTCTTCATCTTCTTCTTCTTCTTTTCTTTTTTTGATCAATGAGTTAAAGATTGGTGGTTAGCATTGATACATGGAGGTTTAATCTTCCTTGATTCAAATCTAATTCATCTTGATCATGGATCAAGTGAATGGCTTTGCATTAAGGATAGATTGCTTCCTAAATCATGCAAAGGACCTAAATCAATACAAGATCATTTCTCATCTTCTTTTTGGCATGGCAAGTTGTTGGAGTTTGATTCACTAATCAAGACCTCTAACTTGTGTTGTTGCCTACGTTATTATTGATCGGCCTCAGATAGTTGTGATTTCTACATAAGTCCAATTACGATTGCTTAACATAGCGCTAAATTTGCCTTATGGCACACTAACTACTAACATTGACCATTAACCATTAACATTTAATTCTTGCTCTTTACATTTATGCAATTTACTATTCTTGTACATATTTTTCATTTGCTTTTTCCTTTGCTCATTTGAGCACATGTTTATGTTAATGCAATTTGCCTTTTGCTCACTTGAGCACATAATTGTATATATATCATTGTGCTTGTGTTTTGTTTTGATTATTGTGGACCAAATGCAAAGAAATGGACAAATGGACTTAGACTTTAGTACTTTCCCTATGCAAATTTGGAGTCAAAGAGCAACTAGGCATTGTGCCTTTAGAATGCTATAAATGCTAAAGAGAACTTTGAAGAGACCACTTTCTAAACTCCTTCTTGTTCATTCTTGGTTTGTTTGATAGAACTTTTTAATGTGTGTGTTCTTGTGCTAGGGATTCCAACATTGAGCCTAATTGAGGAACCATTGCCATGAGCTTCTAAGAGAGATAGATCTAAGAGCCATTGAGGAACTTTCCAAGACCTTGTTTGATTATGTTGATTGCTTGAGCTTACTATTATTTTGCTTGCATATTCCAAAGGATGGGAGCTACTTGGATCATCAATATGATCTCAAGAGAGGAACTCCATTTGTGGTCTTGCTTCTTATCCCTTATCTCTTGTATGATTAGGACTTTAGCCATTCTTCTTCTTCCCCCCACTCTAACCCAAGCCAAAACTTTTGTGCAAACATTTAACATTTTTTTTCAACATTAGAAACCTAAGCCTTATGCTTTTGATTTTCAAACTTTCTTTTCATAACACTTATTTTGAATTGAATCCTTAAATCAACTTTGACCATATTTTGTAAATACTTCTCATTGGTAAATATAACTCATTCAAATACTTTTGTGGTTTTAATGGCCACCTTCTTAATCAAATTTTCCATAACCTTTAGCTATTAGGTTTGAGTTATCCTTGAGGTAGATGTAATACTAACCTATATCCTTAGTGATGGACAATGAGTCTTCCATGCTTATTATAGGGTTAACCCCTCACTAGCATGTTGAAGCTATCCTCACATGGTGAATTTTTGGTTTTAGGTTGAGTTTTCTCCCTTGGATAACAAAAGACCTTAAGGCTTTTGTCAAATCAATTCACCAACTTGTTTTGAGATTTTTTACCCCGAACTACGAGGTTTTGATCCTAATCTTTTTTAAGATGGTTCGTAGGCAATGGGTTTATCCATCCAAACACAAAATGTAAATAACTTGTATATTCTCTTCTCATCTCTTCAATCATGTTTGCACAAATAAATTTTCACAAAATACCAATCTTACAACAAATGTGAAAAGGGCTCCCTAGGAGTACCTAGGATGTTTTGGGTGCTTAACAGCTTCCCATTGCATAACCAACCCCCTTACCCAGATCTCTGACATTTTTACTAGTTTTTTATTCGATAAAACTTTTAGGTTTTTGTTCGCTTTCTAACCATTCCTTTGGATAAATAGAAGTGCGGTGGCGACTCGACTTGTATGGTTTACCTTGGATTTAGTCAATATCTCTAATGGTAACGAATACCCCGCTATACAAGCCTAATCAAAGACTGACAAGTTGTTGATGCAGGCTCCCAAAGATGCTTATGGGGGTGAGTCAGATGACTGATTGCTGAGGAAAGCTATAGTCCACTGAGGGTCTTGAACTGGTTGGGAGGTTGAAGCTCCCAAGTAACAGAGGCAAGTCACATCAAGTGACCAAGAGACTTATGGTCACTTAACAAAGACAAAATGGGAAAGTAACATATGGAAGGATTTAATTGATAAAATGTGAATTTGATCAATCTAAATCAAAGGAAATGATTGATGAACAAACAAAGATGCATGATCATACAAAGACTAGCCTAGGGTCTCATTGTTAGGTAGCCCAAGAGGAAGCCATGTGGGGGAAAAGTATAATTTCCTTTGTCTAATTGTTAGGTAGCCCAAGAGAAAGCCATGTGTGTGTATGAGTGTGCTAAACCTAAGCACATGAATGCAAGAGGCATAAGGAAAAAATAGACGAAACAAAGCAACAACTCAAAAGCTTAAAAGGAACCAAGGAAAATCAGAGTGTTTATATGGTCCAAGGGTCCAATGTCACTCCAAGTCAAGAAAAGGGCCTAACTCCTAAGTTAAAGTCCAAAGTCTCAAAAGGTCTTCAACACTCCAGATCAAGCTTAGGGTTAAGATTAGGTCCAAATTACTTTATCATGTTTTAATACATTAAGATTAACAAGCAAGTAATCAAACAAGATAAGAGCAACAAATTAATATAGCAAGATGAATAGTATAAAGTGATATGATGATTAATGAGATATGAAATTAAAGTGCATTAAGTAAATGACATAAACTTAAATGACTTGAATTAAAATAGCAATAATAAAGAACAAGAATTAATGTTAGGAGTTAATGGTTAGTCAATTGTGTCAGGACAATTTAGCGCTATATTAAGCAATCGTAAGTAGGCTTATGTCGAAGTCATACCTATCTGAGGTCGGTCAATAACAACGTATGTGTCAGACATGTTAGAGAATTAACATAAAGTTAATCTCTTACAACATGCAACACAATGATAAAAGTAAAAGACAAAGATGAAGAGTGAAAGAAAGAGATGGAGAATCAAGTCAATTACATAGGGATCATTCTATCCTCAAATCAAAGGATTCAAAATATGGTGGATCGAGGGTTAACCTATCATTGATGCAAAGTTTTAAAGATGACTCACAATCACCTATCAACAATTTTGGATCAAAGAATGTTGATTAACCTTAAGTCCATCTATCAATGATTTGAGATGAGGAAGACATCATATACCAAGCAATCAATTCAACTCAAAAAATCAAGTGATCAACAAAAAAACAAAATAAAATGAATTAATAATGATTTATTATTTATTAAATAAGGAAAATAAAAGGAAAATGTCTAAGAGGGGTCAAAGCATCAAGCAAACGCGAGGGAAGCATGTTCATCTTCAACCTCGGTTTAGATTTTTGCAAAGTCATGAACTCGTATTTTTAACATGAATCAAGCATGGATTCAGTTTCTAAACATCTCATTGTTCATGTCTTCCTGCATCAGAGCAATTGATTTTCTCTTAGCAGGGAGAATTTGCTCAAGAACTCGAAGAACCTGTAAGACGCTAATTTTGACCCTAAGATCCCTCATGGCATCATATCATTGCTCAGTGCATTGCCTCAAGGATCATAGCATGTTTGGTTCCTTAACCCTAGGGTTGGGATTTGTTTGAGTGTTTTGAGACCACCAAGCATGCTTGTATTGTATATTATTTCTTTTCTTATTTTGATTACTAGCCAAAAGCACAAAAATATGTCACTAATTCTTTTTGTTTTGAAGCTCAAGTGATCATGTGCTCCAATGCTCCTAGGAGGCTCCTAAGCTAAATGAAATGGCTAGATGAAGGTGAGAACAAGCATGGAAATGGTCCACAAAGCTTCTAATCATCATATATGTCTCCCAAGTATCTCAATTTTCCAATTTGATCAAGATAACCCAAAGGGCTTGAGGATTGTTTCCCAAGGAAACCCTAATTCAATTATGCCTTGATTGTGCCTTGCTCATGAAGCAACCTCAACCTATGATTAAATTTAGTCAAGGGAAGTTATTTCATTCATTATTTTATGCATATATGAGCCTATGTGAGGCCCCTCAATCATTTATTCATCAAGATTGGAAGTTTGGCCTTGAAAAGTTGACCAGTCAAGCCATCTGACTAAACTGAGGTCCACTTAGATACAACATGTGATGTGTTTGTCAAATGAAGATGACCCCAAGATAAAATATGTTCTTAAGAACCACATGAAAAACTTTCATGTTCATCAAAAATCCGCTTGAAGCTTGGAAGGTCATCATTCATTTCAAAACATTATAGGTCATTTTGATTGAAACCCTAATTCTGGGTCAACTTCCCAAGGACCTAACTTCCTTAATTTTTATGATTTTGAGGTGATACAAAATGAATTGGAAAGCTTAAGATGTATAATTCAAATGTTATGTTGGACAAAATTTCATAATTCTAAAATAAATACATGTGATAATACAAAACATTATAGGTCACCTTGGACCTAAGTCATTGAATTTGAAAAATGCCTAACTTCAAGTGCCCATAAATTTTTCATGAAAAATCCAAATGATGAAACATTTGAGTCTAAATTGATCATCTTGAAAAGATCTACAACTTTTATGTTGGAGGTTTTTCCATTTGAAGCTTTCATCATGGAAACAGAGGGGCTTGAAGAGGCTTGCTTTTAGTGAAAATTTTCAAAGGGTGACTTATACATGTTTTGTGCCCAAACTTTCACAGCTAGTTTTCATTAATTTCCAAATGCCAAATGATTTTTTTCCCAACATGACTTTTGTTCCTTATTTCAAGGGCTTTCTAACCATTAGTCACATTACTTTTTTGGACTTTCCATTGGTGAGTTTCGAAGAGCTCTTTCTTTATGTTCATTTTTGCATTTCATGTCAAAACTTCAAGTGCGAGCCAATTCCACTTCAATTACACGTCCAATTCCATTTCATTTGAGTTCAGCTTGGTTTTTCATCCATTATTGGGCCTCACATGCGCCTGTACAGGCCCATGCACCAAAGTTCAAAGTTGCCATGCACACGAGGGAATCATGATCTCAGCCCTCTTCAGCTATAAATAAGAGTTCAATCTCATTCATTTCTCAACTTGGTGGAGACCTGAAGTGCTGCAAAATTAAAATCCCAACCATTACCAAAGGAATTTTCGGATTTTTCTCTCTTTTTCAAGCTTGAAATTCAACATCATTAGTTGATTTTCAAAGCTCAATTCCTTAGCCTATCATCTCCATTACATCTCCAGAGCAAAAGCATATCAAAATCTTGAAGAATTCGTGGCCTTAGAAGCTCCATTTTAGAGGTAGAACTTCAAACTTTTTGGATCTAGATCTTGCAATTTAATGTAGTTTTCTTTGGTTTATGTGGTTTTCTGAAGTCCTCACACTTGAGGCATGCCAGTGGTGGTCTCAATTCTTCATTTCATGCATTTCTAGTTGACACACCATAATCTTACATATCACGTTTCTCTCAAAATAGGAAGGGTGAGGAAGATCCATGGATACAGTGGTGATGTACATCACCTGAGCTGCATTTTGATGTCCTTATTTTTTATTTTCGTTACATTTTTTTTCTCTGCAAGTGGTGGCCGGAAATTGGTATCTCACCGGAGAAGATGGTGGTTTCCACCACAATCACCACGTGTGCACTTTCCTGATCGTTGGATCACTTGGCCATGTTATAATCTCATGTGTTGGTTGTGTTTACTTATTTTAAATCATCATGTCGCGCGCTTGACTTAAGTCCACCATGCGCCCTCACCTCTGAGCCTTTGATCTATGCAACGTCAATTAATGAGTTTGATCTGGTGGTTGCGCTTTTTTCTATTATTCCTATTTTCTTTAATTTCAGTTAATTCCTTTTATTTTCAAAAATTCATAGAAAATTTATTTGAAGTCACAAAAATATGAGACCAATTCCAAAAAAATTCTTGAAAAATCTAGTTTCATATTTTGATTTTTAATTATTTTTGTGACTTCATTTAATATTTTTTGTGAATTATTTGATTTTTAATAGTTTTTATTCATTTTTAATTACTTTCTGATATTTGAAAAATCCAAAAATATTTTCCTAACACCTGTGGATAATGATAAGTCAATGAAAAATAGTCTCATCAATTTCTTATTTGATTTGAGATTTATTTGAGATTTTAATTCATATTGTGTTATTTTTTATTGCTTTTAATTGTTTTTAAATAATTTCTAATTTCTAAAATTGTTGAGAAAATTTGTTAAAGTTTACTTGACCATGTTAGACCTATGAGAATTTAATTGGACTTGTTGAAGTTGATTTGAATTAAATTTGAGGTTTGACCATATTTTGATTATTTTATTTTTGCATTTATGTTTAATTCAAAAATACCAAAAAAAATATGATTGACTTGTTGACTTGTAATCTTCATTTCTTTTCTGTTTAGCATTGATTGATGATGACTTGGTTCACATTTGACAAATTGAGTTTGATACTTGAATTCTCTTTCCCTCCCTTTCATCTCCATCCCATTCTTTTCATCATTTGGCCAATAAGTTAATGTCTTATGGTTGGTCTTGACAAATGAGAGGTTTAACCTTCTTTGATCCAAACCAAACTCAACTTGATCCAAGATCAAGTGAGTTGTTTTGTGTCCAAGATAGGTTGCTTCTTGGTCAAGCAAATAACCTAAAGTCCATACAAGGCCCTTCCCCTTTTGTTTTGGCATGGCAAGTTTGCGGAACATTTAACTCATAGCGCTACATTGTCTTATGACAAACTAACATAACTTCACTAATTACTAACTTTAATTTGAACATTTAATTTCTTGCCCTTTACTTTTAATGCCATTTATTTCTTGCTCATTTATTCATATTGCTTTTCATTTTGCTCACTTGAGCACACATTTTATGTTTATGTCATTTTTCTTTTGCTCATTTGAGCTCATTATTGTATATAAATATATTGTTGTCTTGTGGTTGTTTTGTCTTTGTTTTGTGTGAACCCAGTGCAAAAAGGAGAAAGGACTTAGAATTAGGACATACTCATGTTGAAAGGAGTTCAAGAGCAACTAGGCCTCATGCCTTTAGAATGATAAACTTGTTGAAGAGAAACTAGGCCTCATGCCTTTAGAATGCTAAATTTCAAAGTTGACTTTAAAGGACTTCTCATCTAAACTTATTCTTTGTCCATTCCCCTTATTGTGTTGTGAACTTTTTGATGTTTGCTCTTGTGTGATAGGGATTCCATCTTGAGATAGTAAAAAGGACCATTGTCATGACTAGCCAAGTTAAGAGAGATAAGCCAAATGGAGATCCTAGGAGCTTGAATCCAAATTGTTTGATTGCTTGTGTGTTTGCTAAGTCCAAAAGAAATGAGCATCTTGAATCATCTCTATGATTTCAAGAAAAGGAACACCAAGGGTTTATCTTTTCTCTCTCATCTTTGTATACTTTAGGACTAGCCCTTCTCTTCTTCTTCTCACTCTAACCAAGCCAAAATCTTTTCTTGCAAACTTTGACTTTGTTTCAAACTAGAAACCTAGGCCTTATGCCTTTGACTTTTCAAAATCTTTTCATAAATACTCATTGTGAATAAATCTTAAATCCTACTTTGATTCCATTTTTTTGTGAATACATCTAACTTGTAAATACAACTCACTTCAAGTTGTTTTTGTGGTTCCAATGGCCACCTTTGTTAAAACTTTTCATAAACATTAGTCATAGGTTTGAGTTATCATAGTGGTTGATGTGAATCTCACCTTATCCTTAATGATTGGATTATAAGTCTTCCATACTTATTATAGGGTTAACCTATCACTAGTATGTTGAAGCCTTCCTCACATGATGGATTGTTGGTTTAGGTTGAGTTTTCTCCCTTTGATAACAAAAGACCTTAAGGCTTTTGATCAAATCAATTCACCAATCTTTGTAATTTTTACCCCGAACTACGAGGTTTTGATCCTACCTTTGTGATGGTACGTAGGCAATGGGTTCATCCATTTAAACAACAAATTTGTAAATATAATCTATTCTCTTCTCACCCCCCAATCTTTTGTACAAATCTTTTCACAAATACCAACCTACAACACATATTTGCAAAAAGGGTTCCCTTAGAGTACTAAGGATGTTTTGGGTGCGTAAAACCTTCCCATTTCATAACCGACCCCCTTACCCAGATCTCTGACATTTTTATTAGTTTTTGATTTGAAAAACTTCTTACCTTGGCTTTTGTTCGCCTTTTAGCCTTTCCTTTGGACAAATAAAAGTGCGGTGGTGACTCGAATTGTATGTTTACTTTTGGTTTAGTCAATAAACCTAAAGGTAACGAAAACCCAGCTACAGAACCCTAATTCTTCAAAGTAAAATTCAATGGCTTCAGATTTTTTTTTGGATTTCAAAGGGTTCCAATAAAGGCAAAAGATTTTTCTATTTATAGGGAATGTGTTGGGATTCAAATATGTGTGAACTCGGTCTGAATTAATATGATTTTACTTGGAAAATTTCAGATCTCGATCGTGTGAAATTTTGGTGCCAAACTCGTGATTTTGGAGCTTCTCAAGTCGCTTCAAGTTGTCCTCAAGTGAGTTTAGTCATGGTTAATTGGTTTGCACGCGTGAGAATTTGTCCCAATTTGATTTATGCATGATTCAACATTATAGGTCACAGACCAAAATAGAGTTCAGGCCACCATGTTCAAGCTTTGGCCAAATCCAATCCACTCGTGCATTTTCCAATTTTCTTTGAGTTAAATGATCACTTCATGGAGTAGAAAAATATGAAAAAAGAATAAATCCAAAAGTAGCTTTGAGGTGAAAGTTGTAGTCTTGTGAAGTTGAGGTCGTGACCTGAAAATTGGGTTGGGCAACTGGTCAAGCACTTTGCAGCATGTTTGGTCAATTTGAGGTCCCATGTTCATGACACCATAGCTTTTAATTCCCTCGTGCATTTTGAGTCAAACTTGGGCAAAATGGTCTTTGATATAAGCTTAACAAAATGAAAAAGGAATATAACATTAACTTCATCCTCATCACGATTCTGAAGTATCTCGATCACACCCTGATCCAGCATCTCTTGGATGTCCTTCCTGACTTGGCGACATCCCCTCTCGTTGACAGTGCACACACGGCAGTTGTCATGGTCATGCTCGTAATGACTGTATCCACATAACAGTCTGTGCATCTCGACCAACGATTTCCTGATGTGACTGACATACAGGACTTTGTATTTGCCAGGGCAACCCTGGACCATGTTCACAGCAGATTTCCCATGCCCGGGCAATGGGTTCTTCTTAACGTTTGGACCTACGTCCTCGAAAAACAAGATCCCACTTCTAACAAGGTCTTGAACCTTGGTCTTCAGGGGATAACAGTTCTCCACATCATGTCCGGGGGCACCGGAATGATATACATAGTGAAGCTCAGGCTTATACCACCACTGAGGATTAGTCGGTACAACAGGTGGGTCACGTGGAGTAATCAGCTTTCGGTCTATCAGCGACTGATAGAGCTCAACATAGGTCATTGGAATTGGATCAAAAGTGACCCTCTTCCTATAATAAGTAGTGTTGGTATTGTTGTTGTTTCGAGGCTGGTAGGCCTGCTGTTGCGGACGATGCTGTTGTTGTTGATATTGTTGATGTTGTTGCTGATAATGTTGATTTCCCCTGAAGGAAGGTGCTATATGAGCCACCTGGTGCTGGTTACTGGCAGGGCGCACAGTCTTCCTCTTCACAGAGGGCCTTCGTTTAGTATGGGAAGACACGGCATGTGCCTCTCCCTCCTTTTTCTTTGCAAAAGCCCCATAACGCTTTGCAGAAGAGCCTTCATCTCTGGTCAGGCGTCCTTCCCTGACTCCTTCCTCTAGTCGCATCCCCATGTTCACCATTTCGGTGAAGTCCAAGGGAGCGCTGGTAATCATCCTCTCGTAGTAGAAAGAGCTTAAAGTCTTTAAAAAGATCTTCGTTATTTCTTTCTCTTCGAGTGGGGGCATAATTTGTGCGGCCAATTCACGCCACCTTTGGGCGTACTCCTTAAATGTTTCCTTCTCCTTCTAGGACATAGCCCTCAGTTGGTCCCTATCGGGAGCCATATCAACATTGTACTTGTACTGCTTGACGAAAGCTTCGCCAAGGTCGTTGAAGGAACGGATGTTCGCACTATCCAGACCCATATACCATCTGAGTTCGGCACCGGACAGACTGTCCTGGAAATAGTGGATGAGGAGTTGATCGTTGTCAGTTTGCGTTGACATCTTGCGTGCGTACATCACAAGATGGCTGAGAGGGCAAGTGTTTCCCTTATATTTTTCAAAGTCAGGTACTTTGAACTTGATGGGAATATTGACATTGGGCACGAGGCTCAACTCAGCAGCAGATTTACCGAAGAGGTCCTTCCCTCTTAGAGTCTTCAGCTCCTTGCGCAGCTCAAGGAATTGGTCATTCATAGTATCCATTTTGTCATAGACATCTGGGCCCTCAGACGGCTCAGAATGATAAATGGTGTTGTTGACTCTCGGTAACGTGTGCACAACAGGAGGTGACACAGCAAGGACCGGGCTAGATGCCGGCATAGAAGCAAAGGTTGGAGCGAGACCCTCTGGCACAAAATTCGCAGGCATCCCCCAGGGAAACCCGGCTGGCATAGCAGGAGAGAAATAAGCAGTAGCGGCAGGCACAGTTGAGGAAGCTACCTCTGAGATGACCGTCCTCTGGGGAGGAGTTGCAGGTGTTGGAGAAGACTGGCTCTATGGTGCCAAGACTGACTCCATCATGGCAGTCAGCCTAGCTACTTCCTCCTTAAGTTCTCTATTTTCTTGCTCAAGGTGATCCATCAGCTTTGAAGAATTGGCCCTGGTGTTGTACCAGTGCGTCAGCTTGTCTTTGAAGTAAATGAAGAACACAGAGTTAGACCACTGATCAAGAAACTCTGAACAAAACCTGCTTATGCATATGATGCATGCAATGCTTGTGCACATGATTTTATTTTTATTTGAGGAACTTTATAGAGATCTATTTGCAAATATTTGGAAATATTAATCATTTAGACATATAATGGAATATTCATATCAATAATATCTGGAAAAAAAATTAGACCAAAGAAGTACAGTCTTGGTAACCAAATACAATACAAGAGAGAAGGAAAAATAACATCCTATGGAACCCTAGAAACAATCGTCCAAAGCTCTCGAGACCGGAAGATAAGCTGCACGAAGCCTCTTCACCTCTCTCTCATAGGATGCCTCCGTATCTGCCTTCTCCTTGGCGAGTCGATCATACTTCCTCTTCCAAAACTTGGATGACTGAGGAAGAAGAGAAGTAACCACATCATCAGGCTCGCCGATAACCTGATGCTCCAGAAATTCTATCAAAGCATCCTTATCTCTGAGTTGCTGAAGTAGCTCCTCTCGCTCACGAACTCAAGCATGCGAATGATCTTCATCTCTCAACTCCTCTACTCCTTGGTTAGGGAGGGTTGAAGGCCCAACCATAACCATAGGTGTAGGTCTCGGATAGTCATAGGGCATGTGGTACTCAAAAGCTCTCTTCCTCACCCATGAGGTATAAGGTTCCAAAGCAATACAATTCTTCGGACCAAGTTCTTTCCTTCCCTTCCTATGAATCTTGCGCCAAGCGCGGACCATTCTGCCCTTCAAGTTTTGGGGATCTTTACCCTCTGGAAAGAACACACCTTCTAACACAATGCTATTAGGTTTATCCTTAAGGGGAACCCAAGCTGACGGCGAGCCAAGATAGGGTTGTAATTAATCCCACCACATGTACCAAGAAGAGGCACATTGGAGAATTCACCACAAGAATCAATAATCTGCACACCATCATACACACAGTTGTACCAAAAGATATCATCATTAGTGAGAGACATAAGTCTCATGGATCACCGTAGACATCCTTTGTTCTCCTTGAAGGCGAGCGTCTGTGGCAAGTGCGAAATAAACCACTTGTGCAACAGAGGCAAACAACACACAATGGTACCACCACCCTTTGCATTCCTCATGTGCAAATAGAAATAAGTGTCACCCAACAGAGTCGGAACGGGATTAAGAGTAGAGAAAATCCTAATAGCGTTCACATCCACAAAATTGTCGATGTTGGGAAATAACACTAGCCCATAGATGAGAAGTACAAATATGGCCTCAAAGGCATCCTCACTCATGGCCTTCCCAAACAAAGTAGCTTGAGCAATGGGGAAATCAGATGGGAGACCTTGAATTCCACCTTTGGTAGTCATATGAGCACCAATATCAGATACATCTATGTGTAACAGATCATCAATCTCTTGGGAAGAAGGAATTCTCTCCAAGCCACTGAACGGCAACTGATCTAAGATAGATATACCCACAAGATAGGCATACTCCTCAAGTGTAGGCAAAAGCTGGAAATCTGGAAAAGTGAAGCAACGGTACAAGGGATCATAGAACTGCACCAACACACTCATCAGACCTTCATCCACCTGAGTAGCAAGAATAGACATAAGCTTCCCATGGCGCGTTTTGAACTCCAAGGGATCCAATACATAGGATGCCAAACTCCTTAACTCTTTCAAGTCGGGTTGTCTGAAACTCTACTTCTTTGTATTCCTTCTTTGCTTATCCATGTCTGAAAATTTACATATAGACCTCTTAAGTTCCCTTGAAAATTTTCTCATTGTTGATGATATGGATGCAAATGAATGCATGAATGCATGGATGCAAAAATCACACTCAAGGATAAAGCAAGTCACACCACACAAAGGTCACGGGATGGATCAAGTCATCCTTAATATCAATCATCCATTTTGGTGGATTATGGTTTACACCTTATCAACACCCAAGTTCCATTGATATTAAGGATATACGAGAACGGATCAACCGCGAATCAAGGGTTTGTTGCAAGTCACGAGCATGGAGTCTCGGTTAAGAACCACCCAATGGGAGTGTACTATGGTTAAACCTGACAATCCTGTTCTACAAGAGGTTCCCATAGTCATCATCTCATCTTTTGGATATTATCGGATAAACGACTACTCGTATTCCAAAAATATTCTCAAGAGAGACTCTTATGAGTGTAGTATCGCGTAACAATCATATCAAATCTTACACTTGAACGACCTTCGCACTACGTCCTAAAATAGGCCAAGATGGGCTAGGTAATCTAAGGTCCTTGGCTTCTAAGGTTTATATTGGAAAGAGTAATGTCTAACCACGACTACTCGTGTGACATTATTGATCCTAACATAACCTCCACCAAGTGAATGGGCTCGCAAGTCAACTTGCTAAGGAATAACTCCACACAAGTCAATAAGACTATGCCATTCTCCTATCATAAGTGCACTCGAGTTCGGGTATAGAAATCATCTCACAAGAGACCACCAAGCACACAAGCAATTGATATATATCAAGCAATTCATACATTACAAACAATACAGTCATCCCAAATTTGCACAAAAATATGTCACAAATAAATATAAACATATAACACAACAAGCAAAAAGTAGGTTAAACCCACTAGAGACTGCTAGTTCCCCAGCAGAGTCGCCACTTTTCTGTAGCGGGGTACTCATTACTTTTAGATTTATTGACTAAATCAAAAGTAAATCATACAATTTGAGTCGCCACCGCACTTCTATTTATCCAAAGGAAAGGTTAGAAAGCGAACAAAAACCGAGAAGTTTTATCAAATCAAAAAAACTAATAAAAATGTCAGAGATCTGGGTAAGGGGGTTGGTTATGCAATGGGAAGGTTTTAAGCACCCAAACCATCCTTAGTACTCTAAGGGAGCCCTTTTTGCAAAGTTGTATGGTAGGTTTGTATTTGTGAAAATATTTGTGCAAACATGATTGGGGGGATGAGAAAAGAATATACAAGGCATTTACAATTTTGTTATTTGAATGGATAAACCTATTGCCTACGTACCATCACAAAGGTAGGATCAAAACCTCGTAGTTCGGGGTAAAAATCTCAAAATAAGTTGGTGAATTGATTTGTCAAAAGCCTTAAGGTCTTTTGTTATCAAAGGGAGAAAACTCAACCTAAACCAACAATCCACCATGTGAGGAGAGCTTCAACATACTAGTGAGGGATCCACCCTATAATAAGTATGGAAGACTTATAGTTCAATCACTAAGGATAAGGTGAGGTTTACATCAACCACTATGATAACTCAAACCTATGGCTAATGTTTGTGAAAAAAGGTTTTAACGGAGGTGGTCATTGAAACCACAAAAATAACTTGAGTGAGTTGTATTTATAAGTTAAAAGTATTCACAAAATGAAGTCAAAGTTGACTTAAGATTCACTCAACATAATTATTAATGAAAAGAGTTTGAAAAATCAAAGGCATATGGCCTAGGTTTCTAATTTTGAAAACAATGTCAATGTTTGCACAAAATGAGTTTGGCTTGGGTTAGAGTGGAGAGAAGAAGAGAAGGGCTAGTCCTAAACATGCAAAGATGAGAGAAGAGATAAAACCCTTGGAGTTCCTTTCAAGCAATCAAACAAGTATTCAATCAAGCTTCTAGGATCTTCCAATTGGATTTATCTCTCTTAACTTGGATGCTCATGACAATGGTCCTTCTAATTAGCTCAAGTTTGGAATCCTTATCACACAAGAACACACAATCAAAAAGTTCACAATGCAATAAGAGGAATGGACAAAGAGAGTTTAGATTAGGGGGGCTTTCAAGTCATCTTCAAGATTAAGCATTCTAAGGGCATGAGCCCTAGTTGCTCTTCAACAATTTTATCAAGCATGAATTTGATCAAGTTGAATTTGATTTGGATCAAAGAAGGTTAAGCCTCTCATATATCAAGGCTAACCACAAATCATTAACTCATTGGTCAAAAGAAAAAGAAGAATAAAAGAGATGAAGATGAAATGTACCAAATGGAAATTCAAATGACATAACCAAAACACAATGATCAAATGTGAATGGAATCAACATCAATCAATGGTAAACAGAAGTGAAATGAAGATTAAAAGTCAAGAAAGGTCAAACATATTTTTTGGTATTTTTTTGGAATTAAAATAATACATAAAATAAAATGAACAAAATGAGGTCAAACTTCAAATCCAATTCAAATCAACTTGGATAAGTCCAATTGGATCATCATAAGTCTAACATGGTCAAACAAGGTTTGACAAATTTTCTCAACATTTTTTGAAAACAGAAGCTATTTTTAAACAATTAAAAATGAAGAAAATATAACATAATTGGACTAAAATCTCAAATAAATCTCAAATCAATTAAGAAATTGATGAGAATATTTTTCATATACTTATCATCATCCAAATATGTTAAGAAAATATTTTTGGCATTTTTGAATATCTAAAAGTATTTAAAATGAATTAAAAACAATTAAAAACAAAACAATTCACAAAAAATATTAAATGGAATCACAAAAATAATTAAAAATCATATTATGAAACTAGAATTTAAGAGAAAATTTTGCAATTGGTCCCATATTTTTGTGATTCCAAATAAAGAAGTTATGAATTTTTTGAAAATAAATGGATTTAAAGAAAATAAAACAGAAATTAAGAAAATGTGAAAAAAAGCACAGCGCTCAGATCCACTTTCATTAATTGACGTGGTTGATCCTAAGGTCATGAGTCGCACGCGCATGGTGTTCACTAGTCAACAGCATAACACATTGAATTAAAAAAAGTAAACATAACGTGTGGTCATGATTAAAATGGAGAAGCCAGATCTAAAGGTTGTGGATGTTCCACGTGTGGACGGTGGTGGAAACCACCGTCTTCTCTGGTGAGAAGGCAAAAACCGGCCACCAGTTGCAGGTTTTGCAACCTTAACCAAACCACACGATCCTTATACCAAATTAAAGTTGGGGTGATGTACATCACCCCTGTAACCTTGGATTGTTCTCTAGACCTCTATGGAAGGAGAAATCAGAGATGTAAAATCCAGGTACTTGATCTGAAGTTCAACAATTCACAAAATTAAAGCCACCATTGGCTTGCCTCTCACATGAGGACTTCAGAAAACCAAACCAGCACAAGCAATGCACAATATATAGTGAGATTCAAAGCAAAACAGTTAAGTTGCAAACCTTTGAAGTGCAACTTTGATGAGCATGATCCAACCAAATGCTTGCTTGCAGCTTGATCTTGATGTATGATATGATACCTAGGCTTAGGAATTAGTATTGAAAATCAACTGATGTTGTTGAAAATCAAACTTGAAAAGTGAAATGAAAACTCAAAATTCCTTTGGTGTGAGGTTGGGAAATGATTTCAGCAGGGTTTCAGGCGCCTTCCGGTTGTCAATTCAATGAAGTGATGCATCTATTTATAGCTGAAATGCAAAAGGGGAATGGATGGAACTTGTGTGCATGAGAATTGGATCCTCCATGCATGGGCCTGTACAGGCGCATGTGAGGCCCAAAATCAAATGGTTTTGCATGCTGAGCTCAAATGAAGTAAGTTTGGACATGCAGATTGCATTACATTTGCTTGTGTGTCAAGATTTAACATGAAATGCGTAAATGGTCATAAAAGTTCCCCTCTTCGAAAGTCCTATTTGGAAAATCCAAACAGAGGCATGTGAGTAATGGTTGGAAAGGTCTTGACATAAGGAACAAAAGATATGTTGAACAAAAATCTATTTGGAGTTTGGAAAATTGTGAAAACTGGCCATGAAGTTTTGATGTACAAAACATGTATTTGAAAAATTTGCCAAAAATGAACAACTTCAAGCCCTTCTGTTTCAATGATGTAAGCCTAAAATGGAAAAACCTCCAACATAAATGTTGTAGATATTTTCAATAAAATTGATTTGGACTTAAATTTTGCATCATTTGGATTTTTGATGAGAAAGTTATTGGCACTTGAAGTTGGACTTTTTCAAGATTCAATGGCTTTGGTCCAAAGTGACCTATAATGTTTTGTATTATCACATGTGTTTATTTTAGGATTATGAAATTTTGTCCAACATAACATTTGAATTATACATATGAAAATTTCCAATGCAATTGGTCTAACCTCAAAGTCATAAAAAATGAAGGAGTTAGGTCCTTGGGAAGTTGACACAAAATTAGGGTTTCAGTCAAAATGACCTATAATGTTTTGAAATGAATGATGACCTTCCAAGTTTCAAATGAATTTTTGATGAACATGAAAGTTGTTCATATTGTTATTAAGAACATTTTTTCTCTTGGGGTTATCTTCATTTGACAAACACATCAAAAGTTAGGTCTCAGTGGATTTCAAATTAGTTAGATGAATTGACTGGTCAACTTCTCAAGTCCAAACTTCAAATCTTGATGAATGAGTGATTGAGGATACTCACATAGGCTCACATATGCATAAAATAATTAATTAAAGAACTCCCCTTGATTTAATTTGATCATAGGTTGAGGTTGCTTCATGAGCAAGGCACAGTCAATGCACAGTTGAATTAGGGTTTCCTTGGGAAGCAATCCTCAAGCTCTTTGGTTTATCTTGATCAAATTGACAAATTGAGATACTTGGGAGACATATATGATGATTGATAGCTTTGTGGACCATTGTCATGCTTGCTTTCATCTTCATCTGGTCATCTCAATGAGCATAGGGGCCTTCTAGGAACCTTGGATCTCATGATTGCTTGAGCTTCAAAACAAAACAAGTTAGTGACATATTTTTGTGCTTTTGGTCAGTAAAAAAATAAGAAAAGCAATAATATACAATTCAAGCATGCTTGGTGGTCTCAAACCACTCACACAAGTCCCAAACCTAGGGTAAGGAGCCACGCATGCTATGATCCTTGAGGCAATGCAATGAACAATGATATGATGCCATGAGGAATCTTAGGGTCAAAATTAGGGTCTTACAGCGATACTACACTCATAAAAGTCCCTCTTGAGAATATTTTTGGAGAATGAGTAGTTGTTTTATCCGATAATATCTGAAAGATGAGATGATGACTATGGGGACCCTTTTAGAACATGATTGTCAGGTTTAACCATAGTACACTTCTGTTGGGTGGTTCTTAACCGAGACTCCATGCTCGTGACTTACAACAAACCCTTGATTCGCGGTTGATCCGTTCTCGTACATTCTCAATATCAAAGGAACTTGGGTGTTGATAAGGCATAAACCATAATCCACCAAAATGGATGATTGATATGACGATGACATGAGCCATCCCGTGACCTTTGTGTGGTGTGACTTGCTTGATCCTTGAGTGTGATTGTTGCATCCATGCATTCATGTATCCATATGCATCCATATCATCAACAATAAAAATATTCAAGGAACTTAAGAGGTCTATTTGCAAATTTTCAGACATGGATAAGCAAAGAAGGAATACGAAGAAGTACAGTTTCCAACAACCCGACTTGAAAGAGTTAAGGAGTTTGACATCTTATGTATTAGAGCCCTTGGAGTTCAAAGCTCGCCATGGGAAGCTCCTGTCTATTCTTTCTACTAAGGTGGATGAGGGACTGATGAGTGTGTTGGTGCAGTTCTACAATCCTCTGTATCGGTGCTTCACTTTTCCAGATTTCCAGCTTTTGCCTACGCTTGAGGAGTATGCCTATCATATGGGTATACTTATTCTTGACCAATTGCCATTTAGTGGTTTAGAGAAGGTCCCGTCTTCCCAAGAGATTGCTGACATGCTTCATGTAGATGTATCTGACGTTGTTACTAATATGACTACCAAATATGGAATTCAAGGTCTCTCATCTGATTTTTTGATTGCCAAAGCTACTTTGTTTGGGAAGGCCATGAGTAAAGAAGCTTTTGAAGCCATATTTGTACTCCTCATCCATGGGCTAGTGTTATTTCCCAACATCAACAATTTTATGGATGTGAACGCTATTAGGATTTTCTCTTCTCTTAATCCCGTTCCGACTCTGTTGGGTGACACTTATTTCTCTTTGCATATGAGGAATGCAAAGGGTGGTGGTTCCATTGTATGTTGTCTGCCTCTATTGTACAAGTGGTTTACTTCGCACTTGCCTCAGACGCTTGCCTTTAAGGAGAACAAGGGATGTCTACGGTGGTCCACGAGACTCATGTCTCTCACTAATGATGATATCTCTTGGTATAACCGTGTTTATGATGGCGTTCAGATTATTGACTCTTGTGGTGAATTCTCCAATGTCCCTCTTCTTGGTACATGTGGTGGAATTAACTACAACCCTGCTTTGGCTCGCCGTCAGCTTGGGTTCCCCTTAAAGGATAAACCTAACAACATTTCGTTGGAAGGCTTATTCATTCAAGAGGGTAAAGATCCCCAAAACCTGAAGGATAGGATGGTCCGCGCCTTACGCAAAGTTCATAGGAAAGGGAGGAATGAGCTTGGTCCGAAGAATTGCATTGCTTTGGAACCTTACACCTCTTGGGTAAGGAAGAGAGCTCTTGAGTACCGCATGTCGTACGAATATCCGAGACCTACCCCTATGGTTATGGTTGGGCCTTCAACCCTCCCTAACCAAGGAGTATAGGAGTTGAGAGATGAAGACCGATCGCGTGCATGGGTTCATAAGCGTGAGGAACTTCTTCAGCAGCTCAAAGATAAGGATGCAGTGATAGAGTTTCTAGAGCATCAGGTTATTGATGAGCCTGATGATGTGGTTACTTCTCTTCTTCCTCACCCATCTAGGTTTTGGAAGAGGAAGTATGATTAGCTCGCCAAGGAAGAGGCCGATATGGAAGCAGCTTATGAGAGAGAGGTGAAGAGGCTTCGTGCAACCTATCTCCCGATCTCGAAGGCTTTGGACGATTGTTTCTAGGGCTCCATAGGATGTTCATTCTCCTTTTCTCTTGTATTGCATTTGGTTACCGAAACTACATTACTTCCTTGGTGTAAAAAGTTTCCAAATATTATTATGAGTATTCCATATATGTCTTAAAAAGTTAAATATTTTCCAAATATTTGCAAATAGATCTCTATAAAGTTCCGCTAATAAAAAACAAACCATATGCACAAACATTGCATGCATCATATCCATAAGCAGGTTTTGTTCCAAGCTCTTGATCAGTGGCCTAACTCTTTGCTCTTCATTTATTTTGAAGACAAGCTGACGCACCGGTATAATACCAGAGAAAATCATCTGAAGATAATGGAACATCTCGAGCAAGAGAACAGGGACCTGAAGGAAGAGATTGCTAGGCTGACTGCCATGATGGAGTCAGTTCTGGCTGCACAAAGCCAAGCTTCGCCAACTCCTGCAACTCCTCCCGCGAGGACGGTCATATCTGAGGTAGCTACTTCAATTGTGCCTGCTGCAACAGCCCACTTTGCTCTGACTATGCCAGCCGGGTTCCCTTGGGGAATGCCTTCTAATTTCATGCCAGAGGGTTTCGCTCCTACTCTCGCTTCTATGTTGGCATCTAGCCCGGTCCTGTTTGTGCCACCTCCCATTGTGCAAACCCTTCCCCGCGTTGAAGACACCATTTATCATTCCGAGCCATTTGGGGGCCCGGAGGTATATGAGAAGATGGATGAAATGAAAGATCAATTCCTTGAGTTGCGCAAGGAACTGAAGACTTTGAGGGGTAAGGACCTCTTTGGGAAAAGTGCTGATGTGTTGTGCCTGGTGCCCAATGTAAAGATCCCGGTTAAATTCAAAGTGCCTGACTTTGAAAACTATAAGGGAAATACATGCCCGCTCAGCCATCTTGTGATGTATGCTCGCAAGATGTCAACACAGACTAATAACGACCAACTACTAATTCACTACTTTCAAGATAGCCTGACAGGTGCTACGCTCTGGTGGTATATGGGGCTGGAGAGTGCAAGCATCCGCACTTTCAAAGATCTAGGTGAGGCCTTTGTAAAGCAGTACAAATATAATGTGGATATGGCTCCAGACAGGGACCAGCTGAGGGCAATGTCCCAGAAGGATAAGGAGACCTTCAAGGAATACGCCCAGAGATGGCAAGAACTGGTAGCTCAGATAGTGCCACCCCTGGAGGAGAAAGAGATGACAAAGATCTTCTTGAAGACTTTGAGCTCTTTCTATTATGAAAGAATGATCGCTAGTGCTCCCTCAGACTTCACCGAAATGGTGAATATGGGAATGAGGCTAGAGGAAGGGGTCCGTGAAGAACGTTTATCTCGAGATGACGGTTCCACAGCAAAGAAGTATGGAGGCTTTGCTAGGAAGAAGGAGGGAGAGACTCATGATGTGTCCTCCCATGTTAAAAGAAGGCCCTCTGTAAGGAGGAAAGATGTGCGATCAACCATCAACCAACACCAGGTGGCTCATATAGCACCTACTTTCAGAGAAGTTCATCAACAACATCAACAACAACAACATCGTCAACAACAACAGACTTATCAGTCTCGCAACAATAATAGCACCAGCACCAGCAATTATGAGAGGAAGAGGATAACTTTTGACCCGATTCCGATGACATATGCTGAGCTTTATCATTCCTTGATTGATAGGAAGCTGATAAATCCACGAGATCCTCCCGCTGTACCGACCAATCCTTAGTGGTGGTACAAGCCCGAACTTCATTGTGTGTACCATTCCGGTGCTCCCGGACATGATGTGGAAAACTGTTATCCATTAAAGACCAAGGTGCAAGACCTTTTGAGAAGTGGGATGCTGTTTTTTGAGGACGTAGGTCCAAATGTGAAGAAGAACCCATTGCCCGAGCATGGGAAGGAAGCTGTTAATATGGTCCAGGGATGCCCTGGCAAATACAAAGTCTTTTATGTGAATAACATAAGGCAGTCCTTGGTTGAGATGCATAAGTTGTTGTGTGAACACAGCCACTATGAGCATGATCATGATAGGTGTCAAGTGTGCACTATCAACGAGAGAGGATGTCGTCAAGTGAGAAAGGACATCCAAGAGATGTTGGATCAAGGGATGATTAAAATACTTCAGAGTCATAATGAGGACGAAGTTGATGTTATCACTCCCGTGTTTAAAATTCCTGAGCCTGTCGTTATCAAGTATGATGGCAGCAAGAAGAAAGTATCGACAGCTCTTGTGTTAAAGCCAGTGGGTCCTGTCCCGTATGTATCAGACAAAGTTGTTCCTAACCGATATAACGCAGTCATGCTAGAGGATGGAAAGGAGGTGCCATTTCCCTCAACTTTTGTGGTGAGCATTTCAGATGTCAGTGGAGTGACCCGTAGTGGTCGTGTTTTCTCGGCTCAGCCGAAATCCCATGAGGACATTGTGAAGAGAACTGCTGTTAATCCTGCCGGTCCCGTGGGGACTTCTTCTCCAAACAATTATGTTCCTGCTGTTAAGGGTGTTGACCATGTTGCTGTTAAGAATAATAATACTCCTATCCTAGTTGGCCAGTCTGGCATTTTGAAAGAGGATGGTGATGAGATGCTGAGGCTCATCAAAAGGAGTGAATATAATACTGTTGATCAGCTACTACAAGCTCCATTAAAGATATATGTCTTATCTTTGTTGATAAATTCCGAGCCACACCGCGAAGCTTTGTAGAGGGTGTTGGATGTGGCATACGTGGATCATGATGTCACAATTGAGCAGTTTGATAGCATTGTTGCAAATATAACTGCCTGCAACAATCTGAGCTTCTGTGATGCTGAGCTTCCCGAGGAAGGAAAAGACCACAATTTGGCTTTACACATCTCCATGAACTGTAAAGACGATGTCCTGTCCAATGTGTTGGTGGACACAGGGTCATCCCTTAATGTATTGCCAAAATTCACTCTTGCTAAACTTTCATATCAAGGGCCTCCCATGAGGCAGAGTGGAGTGGTTGTGAAGGCGTTTAATGGATCGCGTAAAACCGTGATCGGCGAATTAGAACTCCCGATCAAGATTGGACCTAGTGATTTCCATATCACTTTCCAGGTCATGGATATTCATCCATCTTATAGTTGTTTGCTTGGCAGACCATGGATTCACGAGGCAGGCGCCGTGACATCCACCCTACACCAAAAGTTGAAGTTCGTGAAGAACAAGAAGTTGGTGGTGATAGGGGGTGAAAAGGCTCTCTTGGTCAGTCATTTATCTTCCTTCTCCTATATTGATGTTGAGGATGAGGTTGGGACTCCGTTCCAAGCCTTGTCTATTGCTGAGCCTTCAAGGAAAGGACTTTCTTCATTTGTCTCCTATAATGATGCGAAGTTGGCCATTGAGCATGGTGCAACTACTGGTCTGGCGAAAATGATCAAGTTGGAAGATAACAAGTCCCGAGCTGGCATAGGGTATTCTTCTGGTGTTTCCAATGATCGTGGGTTGTTCCATAGTGGAGGTTTCATCCACACCGTTGAAGATCAGGAAGCTACTGCCATTGTTGAAGATGATGAAGAGGAAGACCTTGGCAACTTTTCATACCTGGAGGAATCTGCAATAATTGGGTCGCTGTTGATGTTCCAATAATTATCCACAAGTCAACGTAATGTGTTCATTTTGTTCAAAAACCCTTCTCCCATGCCAAAAGGAGAAGTGAAGATATTGTTGGCATAATTTGATTAATACAATGATATTCATTCAATAATCACATGTTAAATGTTTGTTTTCTCAAATTATTTTCCTTTTTCCTTTTTGCATGAAATTGGTGATCACCATAAAACCCTAAAAAAAGAAAATAAAATCAGTTTTTTCATCTGCATAATGATTTGCATTGTTTGAATTCTGAAATCTCTTTTATACTCAAAATCATTATGCAGGTTAATCAAACCCATTGAACATAATGATCCAACACCATCCCCCAATTTTGAGTTCCATGTATTTGAGGCAGAAGAAGATGATGTTGAAGAGATTCCTGATGAGATTGCTCGTCTGCTTGAGCACGAGGAGAAGATCATTCAGCCACATCTTGAGAATCTGGAAACAATCAACTTGGGGTCTGAAGACTGCATTCGTAAAGTGAAGATTGGGGAACTCCTTGAAGAATCTGTTAAGAAGGGGTTGATTGAGTTGCTACAAGAATATGTCGACGTCTTTTCCTGGTCATATGAAGACATGACTGGTCTAGATATTGATATCGTGCAACATTTCTTGTCGTTGAAGCCTGAGTGTGTGCCTGTGAAGCAAAAGCTCAGAAGAACTCATCCTGATATGGCAGTGAAGATTAAAGAAGAAGTTCAGAAGCAAATTGATGCGGGGTTTCTGGTGACTTCTACATATCCTCAATGGGTGGCCAATATTGTGGTGTATGTTGATGATATGACTGCAAAGTCGAAAACAGAAGTTGAACATGTAAAACACTTGTTGATGCTTTTCCAACGTTTGAGGAAGTACAAACTCCACCTGAATCCGAACAAGTGTACATTTGGAGTCCGTTCCGGCAAGTTATTTGGCTTTATTGTCAGCGAAAGAGGTATTGAAGTTGATCCTGCCAAGGTCAAAGCAATACAAGAGATGCATGCGCCCAAAATTGAGAAGCAAGTCCGAGGTTTTCTTGGCCGCTTGAATTACATTTCGAGATTTATATCCCACATGACTGCCACATGTGCGCCTATATTCAAGCTCCTCCGGAAAGATCAGCGTCATGATTGGACCGAGGATTGCCAAAAATCCTTTGACAGTATCAAAGAGTATTTGTCTGAGCCTCCGATTCTGTCTCCACCTATTGAAGGGAGACCATTGATTATGTACTTGATTGTGCTTGATGATTCTATGAGGTGCGTCTTGGGTCAGAAAGACGAATTAGGAAAGAAAGAGTATGCAATATACTACTTGAGTAAAAAGTTTACTGACTGTGAGTCTCGGTACTCAATGCTTGAGAAGACATGATGTGCTTTGGCTTGGGCCGTTAAGCGTTTACGCCAGTATATGTTGAATCATACAACTTAGTTGATATCCAAAATGGATTCGATCAAGTATATCTTTGAGAAGCCTGCTTTGAATGGGAGAATTGCCCGTTGGCAGATGTTGTTATCTGAGTATGATATTGAGTATCGAGCTTAAAAAGCTATTAAAGGTAGTATCTTGGCTGATCATTTGGCGCATCAACCAATTGAAGATTATCAGTCTGTGCAGTATAACTTCCCTGATGAGGAGATTTTGTATTTGAAGATGAAAGATTGTGATGAACCTAAGCTCGATGAAGGGCCAGAGCCTGGTTCCTAATGAGGTATGGTGTTCGATGGCATTGTCAATCAGTATGGAAATGGTATTGGGGCAGTGATTATTACTCCTCAAGGCACACATTTTCCTTTTACAACAAGGTTAACTTTCAAATGCACGAATAATATGGCAGAGTATGAGGCTTGTATTATGGGTTTGGAAGAATGTATTGATCTTAGGATCAAACACCTTGAGGTTTATGGTGATTCGGCCCTTGTTGTTAATCAGATTGAGGGTGAATGGGAGACGAATCAGCCTGGCCTCATCCCATACAGATATTATGCGAGGAGGATTTTGACTTTCTTTACCATGGTTGACTTCCATCATATTCCTCGAGATGACAATCGGATGGCGGATGCTCTTGCTACGCTTGCTTCAATGATTGTAGTGAAGTATTTGAATGAAGTCCTCAATATTACTGTGATGCGCTTGGATAGACCGGCTCATGTGTTTGTAGATGAGGAAGTAAAAGATGATAAGTCGTGGTATTATGATATCAAGTGTTTTCTTCAAAGTCAGATTTACCCGCCTGGGGCATCTGTTAAAGATAAGAAAACTTTGAGGAGATTATCTGGCAATTTCTACCTTAATGGTGATGTGCTTTACAAGAGGAATTTTGACATGGTTCTGCTCAAATGCGTGGATAGACACGAAGCAGACATGTTAATGACTGAAGTCCATGAGAGATCATTTGGTACTCATTCCAATGGACATGTTATGGCAAAGAAGATGTTGAGAGCAGGTTACTATTGGCTGACAATGGAGTCTGACTACTGCAAATATGTGAAGAAATGCCACAAGTGTCAGGTTTATGCGGATAAGATTCATGTTCCCCCGACACTCTTAAATATTATTGCCTCGCCATGGCCTTTCTCCATATGGGGAATTGACATGATTGGCATGATTGAACCAAAGGCGTCGAACGGTCACCGTTTTATTCTTGTAGCTATTGATTACTTCACCAAGTGGGTTGAAGCGGCATCATATGCAAATGTGACCAGGCAGGTGGTTGTGAGGTTTATCAAGAATCAACTCATATAATGTTATCGTGTGCCAGACAAGATCATTACTGATAATGGATCTAACTTGAACAATAAGATGATGAAAGAGTTGCGTAGTGAGTTCAAGATCGCGCATCATAATTCTTCTCCCTATAGACCCAAGATGAATGGGGATGTCGAAGCTGCTAACAAGAACATCAAGAAAATTATTCAGAAGATGGTTGTTACGTACAAAGATTGGCATGAGATGCTGCCATTTGCTTTGCATGGTTATCGTACATCAGTTCATACTTCAACAGGGGCAACCCCTTTCTCTCTTGTATATGGCATGGAGGCGGTGCTCCCTGTAGAGGTTGAGATTCCATCAATGAGAGTCTTGATGGAAGCCAAGTTGACTGAGGCTGAATGGATTCAGGGTTGTTATGACCAACTGAATTTGATTGAAGAGAAGAGATTAACTGCTATATGCCATGGTCAGTTATATCAGCAAAGGATGAAGAAAGTCTTTGATAAGAAGGTTAAGCCTCATGTGTTTCGAGAAGGTGACCTTGTACTCAAGAAAGTCTTGTCTTTTGCGCCCGATTCCAGGGGCAAGTGGACTCCAAACTATGAAGGTCCATACGTTGTTAAGAGAGCCTTTTCAGGAGGTGCTTTGTTGCTCACAACTATGGATGGGGAGGATTTCACTCGTCCTGTGAATTCAAATGCAATCAAGAAATACTTCGCCTAAAATAAAAACAGAATAACTCGCTAAGTTGAAAACTCGAAAGGGAGACTTAGGCAAAAAAATGAGCGTCTCGGTGGATTGAAAACTCGGAAGGGCGGTCCAGGCAAAAGTTAGAGACATGAAAAAATAATAAATATATATCTCGCTAGATTGAGTACCTCACCCTGGGGCAATCTAGGCAAAAATTAGGGATTTGGCAAGTAACTGTATCCTGACAAGACTTTGCTCTACGGTTTTCATTTGTTAGGGATTCTCGCTCAATCGTCGTCAACCGAAGCGTCAAATACAGTGAATTCAGAGTGGGTGGAGCAACGGTCATTATGTTCAATGTAGCCCTTTTTCCATGTATATCACCAATTTCAAATTTGTAAAGATCCATGAAGTCTCGCCATTTGCGGACTATCATCCCATCAAATAAATTTGAGCCTTTATCCAATTCTTGGCACTCTTACTTGTTTCTGTTTAACAAATGTTTGCATGTTGTAATTGATAAATAGCATTGTTTTAAACAAATAAAGTCTTATAAATTATTTTAAACAAAATGAACATTCACAAAGACTGAAAGGATAAATTGAATGTCCTCAGTGCTTTCCCAAGGATAGTATGATCACCAAAAGGTAAGACATTTTTTCATATTCTGGCATGTTTATATCCTCTTCATCAGCTTTCAGTTGTCTCCTCAGCGAAAAGTTGTCTAAGACAATCGATGAAGGGCTTGTTTCCCTTTTCGTCTCCAGCACGTCACGCATCGATGAAAGATTTATTTCCGATCCCCTCAGCCAAGGCAGTTCCTTTGAGAATGCTTCCATTTTATCCCCAGTGGAGCAAATTGTTCTTTCTTCCCCTTAGCAGAGTTTCCTCTCCAGCAGTTAGAAGGGAATGTTCGACTGATGTATATTTGGTCAGTGTTTGTTCCCCATGAAATTTCACGTCATTCTTTGGTGCGCTCCCCAGTGGAGTTTCTTCTACGACGGATCTCATTGATATTCAGCCACCTGTTCCTGAGAATTGATGAGAAGTCCCTAGCAGTTGGCAGTCGTGACTTTGCATGTCCCCAGTGGTGATCGATGTCTTCCCGTATTTGATGCATCCTCACCAGAGCTGAGTTCTCCTGTAGGCCTTGCCCTTCTTTTTTGAGATGTTGCGCCGGATGTCCGTTCGTGACTCTTGAACCTGTTTGTGTTAGATATGTCTGGCTGTCAGCATTAATCATACACAAATCATGCATATACATGCATAATCATAGCATTCAGATAGTCATGATTTGCATTCTTTGGCATATATTTTTGCTTGTTATCTCCTGCTATTGGTCAAATGTTCTTCCCCAAGAAGATGCTTGTGTCTGATCTCTCCATATAGAGTCAACCCTATAGGCAGAAAGTGTCTATATTTCCTTCTTTTATTCCCCACTAAGTTATGTCCTCGTGTATGATTATTGTTTCAGTTTCCTCCCCAGTTGCGTATCGGGGTGGAATTACTCCCTTGAGTTATATCCTCATTGGGTTGAGTCTTGTTTAATTGTGTCTTTCTAGTTTGTTCCTAGATTGACTCCTTTCTTGTTATCCCCTGCAGTTCCATATGGTTTAGTTGTTCAATTGCTCAGTAACCAGTAATTGTTCATCCTTTTCCCCGGTGAATCTCGTGGCCTTCTACCTAGTAGCCGGTAGTTGTAAGTCCTATTTCTGCGGTTTTCTACACGGTAATCGGAAGATGTAATCCCCTCTTTATTGGTTATCTTTACCCAGTAACCGGTGTAGCGGGGTATTCGTTACCTTTAGATTTATTGACTAAATCAAAAGTAAACCATACAAGTCGAGTCGCCACCGCACTTCTATTTATCCAAAGGAAAGGTTAGAAAGCGAACAAAAACCGAGAAGTTTTATCGAATCAAAAACTAATAAAAATATCAGAGATCGGGGTAAGGGGGTTGGTTATGCAATGGGAAGGTTTTAAGCACCCAAAACATCCTAGGTACTCCTAGGGAGCCCTTTTCACACTTGTTGTAAGGTTGGTATTTTTGTGAAAAAATTGTTTGTGCAAACATGATTGGGAAGATGAGAAGAGAATATACAAGTTATTTACAATTTTGTGTTTGAATGGATAAACCCATTGCCTACGTACCATCTTAAAAAGATTACGATCAAAACCTCGTAGTTCGGGGTAAAAATCTCAAAATAAGTTGGTGAATTGATTGGTCCAAAAGCCTTAAGGTCTTTTGTTATCCAAGGGAGAAAACTCAACCTAAAACCACAAATCCACCATGTGAGGATAGCTTCAACATGCTAGTGAGGGGTTAACCCTATAATAAGCATGGAAGACTCATTTTCCATCACTAAGGATATAGGTGAGCATTATATCTACCTCAAGGATAACTCAAACCTAATAGCTAAAGGTTATGAAAAGTTTTGATAAGAAAGTGGCCATTGAAACCACAAAAGTATTTGAATGAGTTATATTTACCAATGAAAAGTATTTACAAAATATGGTCAAAGTTGACTTAAAGATTCAATTCAAAATAAGTGTTATGAAAAGAAAGTTTGAAAATCAAAAGCATAATGCTTAGGTTTCTAATGTTTGAAAAGAAGTGTTAATGTTTGCACAAATTTTTTGACTTGGGTTAGAGTGGAGGGAAGAAGAAGAATGGCTAAAGTCCTAATCATACAAGAGATGAAGGATAAGAAACAAGACCACAAATGGAGTTCCCTTCTTGAGATCATATTGATGATCCAAGTAGCTCTCATCCTTTGGAATAAGCAAGCAAATAAGTGTATACTCAAGCAATCAATCAAGCAAGCAAAGCTCTTAGGAATCTTCCAATGGCTCTTGTATCTCTCTCTTTTGAAGCACATGACAATGGTTCTTCAATTTGGCTCAAATAGGAATCCCTAGCACAAAAGCACACACATCAAAAAGTTCCATGAAGTAAATCAAGAATGGACAAGAGTGAGTTTAGAGATTTGGTCCTTCTAATCCATCTTCAACATTAAGGCCTTTTTACTCCATTTTGCATAGGGAATGTCCTAGAATCTATGTCCTTTTTGTCCATTATTGCATTTGGTCAACAACAATCAAAACAAAAAGCACAAGCACAATAATATATACACAATTATGTGCTCAAGTGAGCAAAAGGAAAATTGCATTAACATAAACATCTGCCCAGATAAGCAAAGGGAAAAAGCAAATGAATAATATGTACAAGAATAGTAAATTGCATAAATGTAAAGTGCAAGAATTAAATGTTAATGGTTAATGGTTAGTGTTAGTATTAGTGTGCCATAAGGCAATTTAGAGCTATGTTAAGCAATCATAATTGGACTTATGTAGAAGTCACAACTATCTGAGGCAGATCAATAATAATGTAGGCAACAACACAAGTTAGAGATTTTGATTAGTTAATCAAACTCCTACAACTTGCCATGCCAAAAAGAAGATGAGAAATGATCATGTATTGATTTAGGTTCTTTGCTTGATTAAGAAGCAACCTATCTTTAATGCAAATCCATTCAC